>NC_137790.1:87206085-87778585 GCF_963383645.1 Muscardinus avellanarius
ATGCATGTGATCATGGGGATGACAAATTGAGTAACAAACTGATTCCAAGGTGAGAAGCTACAAGCCAAATGTGACACAACTTTTATTTATTTATTTTTATTGGTGCACTGTATTCATACATCATAGTGGGATACAAACTTTTGTAGACATACATGCACACATCGCCCAGTCAGCCCCCACCCGATCCCCACCCCATTCTCTCCCCATCCCTCCCTCCCATGCTTGGCTTAGTGGTTGACATCTAGTATTATAGCAATTTATCCAAAATTAAAAATGATAATCTCACATAACAGTTTCATTTGTCTGATACCAAGCTTTTGATGACTTAAAGATAACATTTCAATATTTCTTTTTACTTTCTTTCTTACCAGAGAATATTTTTTTCTATTTTTTTTAGGTGAAACTATCATATATTTATATATTTATTTTTCAGGAAAAAAAAATCTATCCTAATATGGAATATGGACTCTAGATACCCAAAACGATCTTGAAAAAGAACAAAGCTAGAAGATATATATTTTCTGATTTCAAACCATATAAAGCTGCAATAATTGAAACAGTGTAGTACTATTCTAAAGGCAGATATATAAACCATTGGAGTTAAATAAAAGCCTAGAGCTAAATTCTTTCCTATATTGTCAAGTTATTTTTGACAAGGTTTCCACGAACATTTGGTGGTGGAAATAATAATCTTTTAACTAAATATTGTTAAAAAATAATAATTACATGGAAAAGAATAAAATTGGACCCTTACCTAATCCCATATACAAGAATTAACTCAAAATAGATAAAAGACCTAAATATAAATCTTAAGACTATAAACTTTTAGAAGAAAATCTGGGTCATAAAACCTCACAACATTGAAATTGGCAGTGATTTCTTGGATATGATTTCAATGGCACAGGCAACAGAAGAGTATACAAACTCCCTAAAAAATAAAAAAAAATATTGTATATCCAAAGACAATGTAAACAGAGTTAAAAGTTACTAATAGAATGGGATAAAATATTTCCAAATGCTATATCTGAAGGTATATTAATATTCCAACTAGAAATCCTAAAAATTAATAAAAATAAAGGCAAACAATACCATTTAGAGATAGGTAAAAGACTAACATAAATAATAAATCTCCACAGATAACCAGTCTTAGTTGTCTGTTGGATGGAAAATCTTGTTTCTCTGGTTCTGGTGTGTGTTACCTTTTTCTTCTTTGCAGTTAATCTCTTTGAGTATTTTCTGTAGTGCTGGTTTTGAAGACATAAATTCCTTCAGTTTCTGTTTGTCATGGAAGCTTCTTTTTCTCCATCTAATTTGATAGAAAGTTTTGCTGGGTAGGAAATTTTTGGCTGGAAGTTGTTTTCTTTCAGAGTTTGGAATCTGTTACTCCAAGCCCTTCTGGCTCTCATGACTTGGTTTGGGAAGTCTGGAGTGATTCTAATTGGTTTGCCTCTGAATGTCACTTGGCCCTTTGCTTTTGTTGCCTTTAAGATTCTCTGCTTGGCTTCCACATTGGTCATTTTGACAATTATGTGGTGTGGGGATCCTCTTCTCTGATCCTGTCTAAAGGGAGTTCTATAAGTTTCCTGGACCTGTGTATCAACCTCTTGCTCTATGTTTGGAAAATTTTCTGCTATTACTTCCTTGAAGAGATTGTTGATCCCTTTGGTTTCACTTTCTTTTCCCTCCTCTATTCCAATTATTCTTAGGTTAGCTCTCTTAAAATGGACACATATTTCTTCAATATCAGATTCCTGCTGTCGGATATTTTTTTCTAGATTAGAAACTATGCGTTCATTTTTGGAATGATCATCTTCTAAGAGCGAGATTCTGTTCTCCATGTGGTCTAATCGGTTGTTTATACTTTGAATTAAGGCCTTTACTTCATTAATTGCATCCTTTATCTCCTTTTGGCTCTCTCTGAGTTCTTTTCGAAGCACCTCTATTATTTCTACAGTTATTTTCCTGATTTGATCTTCTAGAAATCTCTGATTTTCTGTTTTATCGGGTTCTGATGTTGTGGGGTTGTGGGCATTCATTGCTCCAGTATTATTCCTCTTTCCCATGATTTCGGAAGTTTATGCCTTCTCTGGGTTCTTCCCTTGGGTCACTATGACTTCACTTAAGGTGTTCTGGATCTCGAGTCAGTACTATCTCAGACCCCACTACTCCTTTACTGGGTTGTATCACAGAGTCTCCGACCCAGAGAGTCGATAGAGGCTGCTTTAGACTGTGGGGGGTGCCAGGTTGCATGTTCTCCTATGGTGTGATATCTCTGCCACTGCCACTCCCCCACTGGGTCAAGTCCCAGGGAGTACAGTACTGAGATTTCTCCTCTGTGGCCTGCAATTTGACTCACTGTTCTTGAGTACGCAGCAGTAGCTGTACTGGACTCAGTGAATTCGCTGCTGCTGCCGCCGGTGGCAATATGGTGCCGCTGCTATGCCCTCGGCCGTAAGGCTGGCGTATTTCTTCTTGGTTTTGAGTTCCACTCTGAATCTCTGCAGTGTGTGCTGAGCTCAGCCACTGGGAGCTTTAGATGCTCCCTGTGCCAAGAAATCCCGCCTGGCTGTTCTGCAGCGGCTCACCTCGGCTTGCTGTAGCTGTCTGGTGAACTCGCCGCTGCCGCCGGCAGTAAAGCGCTGCTGCCGCGTCCTCGGGCGTGAGGCCAGTGTATCTCCTCTGTGGCTCTGAGCTCTGTTCTCAGTCCACTTTCTCTCTGGAGCCTGGTGATTTTTTTGTTTCTCTGGTGATGGTGTTTTCTGGCTATGAAAGGCGCTGATTTTGTGGTAATGGAGACTGGTTGTTAGTGGGGCTCTTAAGCCCCGCTTTTCTTGGTCGCCATCTTCCTGGAAGTGTGACATGACACAACTTTTAAAGCAGTAATTTCTACCCAAAGTATTTCAGGGTGGAAGCCGTTAAGCAACTTAATTGTTAAGTAATTTAAAATGCGTATTGTTATTTAATACAAACATGGATAATATAATTTAAATATTTCATGGGTTTTTAATATTGTGCCATTCCCTCCCATCCCCCAGAGTCCACATATACCCACCCCCTCCTGCAGTTCTGTGGAATTCCTGGGGGCCAGGGCAGCGTTGCAGGGGCAGTCACTATCACTTAACTGCACTTACACATACATATAAACATATCCTTACCTGCTTCCCAAGTTCCCAGCCTGCCCGGCTGGCATTTCCTGGACTCTCCAGGAAACAGGTAGGAAACACAGGACAACAGGACCTTTGCTAGTTCCTTTGGACATTTTACCTCACCTCCTTCCAGATTTCTTCTCAACCTTGGCTGCACATTATAAATGAGCATCATAAAACATACCAATGATGGGTACCACCCCTAGAAACCGTGATGTAGCTAGAGTTGGGTGGGCATTGCAACTTGTAGAAAAGTCCCCAGATGGTTCTAAGGGGCTATGGCTGAGGAGGGGGAAGAGAGGAAGGGTACCCAACAGTAGGCACCTTCGGAGGATGGAGAGCATTCTAGGGAGGCCCTTCCAAGTGTGCCGTCTTATTGCATCCTTCCAACAATCCCAGGGTGGGGCTTTTCATGCCCATTTATGAGAAGGACCTGAGACTCAGAGAGGTCCAGGAACTGGCCCAAAGTCACCCCTGCTGTGAAGCACAAATAAGTGAATCCATGCAGTTTTGTCTACAGCCCAAGGCCTCCCATGTTCTCCTGTACTGTACAGCTGTCCAGAAAAGGGCCCCCATGAACACAGCACTCGTGAGGAGTCCTGCAAAGCAGAGAGATGGGTTGCCAAACAAGCTGCTGCTCCGAGGCTCGCAGCCAGAGTGAATGAGCGGTTCACACTTCAGGCCAAGTGTTTTTTAATCTACCTTGATTAGTACAGGGATGGTTAGGCAGAGAGGGACCCAGCATCCAATAAGCAGCCACTAAGTAGGAAACAACCCTCTCCGGCCTTCCCGCTCCGTGTCCCCCAGCCCTGCCCAGGGCTGTGGTTCTGCTGCCTGCCCTGGTATCCTCCGCTTCCCTCCCGCAGGTGATGCAGCACGCGTGGGTGGAAGGGAACTCCTCCGTCAAGTGTGACCGGTGCCACAAAAGTATCAAGTGCTACCAGAGTGTCACCGCGCGGCACTGCGTGTGGTGCCGGATGACGGTGGGTTGGTGCCCAGGGCGGCCCTGCTTCTTTTTTTTTTTTTTTCTTTTTTAACTCAAGCTGCAGCCCAGGAGCCATGAACATCCCACCAGAGGCCAAGAACAGAGCCAGGGGAGAGAGGCCAGGAGGGCCCCAGAGCCCGTTCAGGGCACTCAGTCTACTTGTTTCCCAAAGAATCAGCAGGCTGCCCAGAGAGTGGCAGGACCCCGGCAATGACAGCTGCTTAGAGAAGAGCTGGCCAGCCCACTGCGGGCATGGCCAGGCAGCTGGGAATAGCAGGCAGGACCCTGAACTTCCAGTACCTGGGGGTCAGCTGGGGTCAGGAGTATTGCCAGAGGAGGAGAGGGACTGGGCACTCGGATGCCTGCTCCTAAGGCATCACAGGAAGGGATGCCTGCCCCACAGTCACGCTCCTTACAGCAGCCCCTGGCTCCAACCACGGCATATGCCCGAGTCCACAGCCGTTCCAAACATCGGGAGCACCCCTGGCAGCCGCTCAGCTGCCCAACCTGCCTGCCAACTCAGGGCCACATAGTGTCCCCCGACCAGGTATCAACCTCAGCGAGGAGGCATCTCCAAACCAGAGTACAGAAAGCAGAGCAGTGCCACAGGGTCCGCTCCCAGCCTCCTGCAAGTGTGGTCATTGAGACTGCTCTTCCAGAGTCTCTAAGCCTGGGGAACAGACATCCGACACGAGGGTGCTATACTGACAGGCCTCAGGCCTGCTCGTGGGCGTTTTGCCTCTGTGCCAGGGCAGTTCTTGGTCCCATTTCTCTGCCCGTGGCAGCCATGTCACCTCACCGTCACACGTGCATAGACAGACACACGCTGGGTGACCCTGCCAGAGCCTCAGGCTTCAGGATACAGGGGCACTGGGCGGCTTTCTCCCCAGCAGCTTCCAGCCCCTCATAACTCATGTTTCCTTGTTCACTTCCTCTCATTCTCGTTTCCTCTTTTCCCTCCAGTTTCACCGCAAATGTGAATTATCTACAATGTGTGATGGTGGGGAACTCAGAGACCATATTTTACTGCCCACTTCGATATGCCCTGTCACCCGGGTAAGTGCCCCGCCCCTGCCAAGGCTCTGGGTTCTCGGGGTGCACGGTTCAGGTGTTAGCAGCATGCAAGCCCTCACACCCCCAGAGGGCTTCTTCAATAACTCTTGAGGGCTGAGTTTTCAGTGCGCATTTAAAAGAGGCCAGATGTGAGAGAAAACTCCTCTGACCCTATTAGTTCCACTCTTGGTCCTGAATGGCCCACCAAGAAAGCGTGTTGGTCCTAAGCACCAGCTCACAGAGCCTCAGTTGCCCTGTCAGCCTCTCTGTTGTGTCCAAACGTGAATCCTCCCTACCTTGAGGTTTCTGCTGGGGTTTCTCACCCTCTTTTGGAACTGAAAGAAACAAAATAAGCCTTCTTTTTCTCCACCTGAAACTTTTTCTGTCTCTAGTGTTGAAGACTTCTCTTAAACAAGCACCAATTTAATTCTCTCCTCTTCCCATCTTAAAAACGTTGCCTCAAGTCAAATGCTTGATTTGCTTCTAATTTAAAAATCTAAAAAAGCTGGGCGTGGTAGCACACGCATGTAATCCCAGCATTTGGGAGGCTGAGACTGGAGGATCGCGGTTCGCAGACAGCCTCGGGTACTTAGTGAGGCCCTCTGCAACTCAGTGAGACCCGGTTTCAAAATAAAGAATAAAAAAAAAAATAGGGCAAGGGGTGTAGCTTGTAGCTCAAATGCCCCTGGGTTCCATCCCCAGACCAGCAAATAAATAAATAAATCTAAGATAATAATAATAATAATAATAATAATAATAATATCTCCTCCAAAAACATACCCCTTTGGAAAAGCATTTGAAAGTATCTACTAAGTTGGAAATATATTAACTCCAAAAGCCAGCAATTACCCTCCTGGGATCTTCCTGGAAAATTCAAGCATTTACTTCACTAAAAGACATGTATAAGAATGTACATAGCAACTTTATTCATAACAGTCAAAAACTAGAAGCCATCTAAATGGCCATTAATTGGAAACCAATCGCCCTTCCAGAGTAAATAAGGTAAATAATGGAGGCATATAGGCATACGGTGTTCCTGTGATGGAATACTGCATTGCAATGGAAAGAATAAACATTGTTTCAACGAGGAAACAGAAAATCTCAAAGACATGATGCTGCTTAAAAGAAACTAGACTCAAAAGAGGCATCTCTATGATTCTCTGACATAAAATTCAAAAGCCAGGTGAAACCAACAGGGCATCAGAGTCATGCAAGGTTATTCTTGGAGAGACGGCAGTCACACATATGCAAACATTTATCAAACTCTGTAATTTAGATTTGAGCCTTTTACCAATGCTAGACAAACCTCAATAAAATAAATAATGAATACTAAAAACTCAAGCAAAACTAAAACCAATGACTTAATACTGTTTCATTAAATTATGCTAAATAGAGAAGCTAGAGTGTAAGACTTTGTTTCTCATAGCTTCTCGGTCAACAAATAGATTTTACCAATTTCAGTATCTGCTCACCCCTGCCCTTTGCCCTTGTCTCAAGGTTAAATTCAGAGCAAGCAATGTCAGAGCCCTGAAGAGTCCTATAGAAACTCATAAAGATGCATTCCTTATCCTGGGTTTCTAATCCCTTTGTTGACAGCCATTTGTTTCCATCTGATCTGTTCCTTTATAACTAGTCTCTTATTCCTATTTTTCTTTTAATAGATGTGTGTCTTTTCTCTCTTACAGGACAGACAAGGCGGGATGTCTGATGGCAGTGTGGCAGCCAAGGGCGACCTGGTAATGCAGGTATCTCATGAGCTTGCATCCAGCAGCTCATTCTAAGTGGGTCCTAGGATGTGCTGGGGAGGGCTGGGTGTGGGTTCTAAAGAAATGTCTCTCAACGTTTGCTTTCTCATCTGATCAATTCTGTCACACAGGAGGATCTTTACCCCGGCCTCTGGAGTTACCTTTGACCGCCACACTGTAGGCAAGTGGTGAGAAGGGAGGTTGGCTGATCCCATCGCTGGTCTAATTGGCTTTATCACCTCTTTAGGAGCAAGTTACCTAAAACTTCAATATGCAGACCTCCTAAACAATAACAAAAGTGTGGCCAAAAGTAGACAATGGGTTTCCCAAGATTGCCGAGCTGTCTCCAGAGCACAATCTGCCAAAGTGAAGCTCCCCAAATCCAAAAGTTCTTCTTAATCCTTAAGTCTCTGTTTAAGAACTCGTTTTCCACCCAGGTTCAATGAACATCTTTTCTTTCTGCCTTCCATGAAGTCCCAAGGAAGGCAGCCTGGTGAGGTACAAAGAACTAGAAAAGGAAATAAGGAGCAAGGGCCTCTCCTTGACCTCGGATCCTAAGTTTCCTTGTATAAAGGGGCGTGGCAGTCCCTGCACTGTCCATCTCCGAGAGGTGCTGTAAGATAAAATAATGATGGGGAAACCTTAACAGATGAGAAAGTTCTAGACACCTAGAAGGGAGCAAGTCAGGTGGAACACACACACACACACACACACACACACACACACACACACACAGTTACACCAGTTGTTTACAGCAGGCATCTATCTGTTTGTTCTGCATCAGGGCCCATGCTGTATGGGTTGGTAAACACTCTAATAAACACCCCCCAGAGGTAAAGGTGTATTCCTTAGACTCTGAGATGTTTCTGGGCGTCACACAGTCACCTTGTACAAATGAGAAAATTCTTTAAAACAACAAACAGTGGTACTTTCTTTTCAAAGGACATGGCACACTGTATTTGCTGGATTTTTAGTGTGATATCTTGAAGTGCTGGCATTAAATATTGAATGTGGAGCAGAGCTGCATCTCTGTGTCTGAATGTCACTCAGCTGAATCCACAAGTATTTATCCAGTGCCTGCCCTTGTGCTTGGTACCACGGGGCTCTTGGTAGGAGGATTATACACATGCCCACCCTGCTCCTTATGCATCTAAAATCCAGTTGATGTCTTGAGACATTTAACTAAGAAAGTTTTTTCTTGTGATACTGGGGGTGGAAACCAGGGGCTTTTCTACCTCCGGACTATACTCCCAGACCTATTTTATACTTTATTGGAAACTAAGTTGCTGAGAGCCTCACTAAGTAGCTGAGGCAGGCTTCGAACCTGAGACTCCTGTCTCAGCCTCCCAAGCGCTGGGATTACAAGTGTGTGCCACTATGCCCAGCTTCCTAAGAAAGTTTTTAAAACTACAATACAAATAAACAACAAAAGAAATTCCAAAAGACATTACATACTCATAATGCAATAGTTTTAGTTACAATGATCAAGGGAAACTTTATAGAGGAGAAGGCTCTGGAATTGGGCCCTGAGGATAAAAGGCTTTTTGTTTGCCTTGTTAAAGAAAAGATTTCAAAAAAGGAAGTGGACATTTCAGGGCACAGAACAGGAGAAGAAAGCAGGGCGAGCAGGTGCACAGGAGGGTGGGCTCAGAGATTAGATAGAACTGCAGCCCAGGGTTAAAGGAATGAGGTGACAGCAGTATAACAGGCCTTGATCACCAAACTCGAAGATCTGGATTTTACCCTCCGGGCAATGAGGTGCCATTAAAAAGTGTGTGAGCAGGACTGGCATGCCTCTCATGGTGTCCTGGGAAGAAACAGCATGGTGGTAGCACACAGGACTTCCCTGGGGAAGAAAAGGCCCAAACGTCCTGGGGACCACGACAGCTGCCAGAGATAAAGGGACATCCCAGAGAAAGGCCCAGCAAATCTGGATTTTCCCTGAATACCTAGATGAATAACTGTACCTTTAACAGAGGCAGGGATCGAGGAGAGAGGACCGGGTTTGTGAGTCAGGTTGGGGCTTGTGGACGCAGCAATGATGGTGAACATTTGGTTGAAACAACCACTGGACAGGGAGAAATGCAGGACCAAAGCAGAGGCGGAAAACTAGATCTAGAAATGTGGACTTGGAAAGTGCCAAGGTGGAAATAATTTTTCACTCCATGAGCATTATTTTATTAAGGTGTATGAATAGACTTCCATGTCTTCTAAGAGTATATTCAGCTGTGCCCATCACGGAATTTACTCTTGTGCTGTGGACACAATGCTACACCATCGTTGCACAATTTGAAGCTACAGTGCCATTGCCCCATCTCTGATCCCAACCTCAAACCCTCATTGCCATTAACACTCCTTAAAGGCCACTCAAGCTGGAAACACTTAGCTGCTTGGCCCTTCAGAAAACTCAGCCAGTGGACCAAGACCCACCTCCCCGACCACCTCTCCTCCATGCCTGGGCCTGCTTCCCATCCACCTCTCCGAAGCCGTCTTAGCATCAGCTCTCATCTCACACCCCTGTTGGATGAAGCAGACCTAATTTCTTTTTCTTTTACCTTTTAAGTATAAGATCATCCCCACCCCGGGGACCCACCCCCTGCTGGTCTTGGTGAACCCCAAGAGTGGAGGGAGACAAGGAGAAAGGTATGTCCTCTTCTCTGGCAAAGTGGAGATGCTATAACAGCCTGACCTGGACCCCTTCCTCCCTCCGCCACATCTGAGTGGACTCTGCAGACAGGGAGACCCAGGTTCACATCCCAGTGCTACCGCTTACAGCTTCATCACCGGCTCAAGACTTGACAACCCTGTACTTCAGTGTTGTCTTCTGTAAAGTGAAATAACAATATTTTCTCACCCGTGCTTGTCACAAGGCCTGTCCCGTGAGACCCTGTGAGGGGCAGACTGAGTTCTGAAATCCCTGTTCCTCCTTAGCCTCCCAAGTCTTTTTTTCTGGTTTAAGAGATGTGGTGGGACTCACCTGCCTAGGACTTCCTGGGCCTTCCTCATCCAGGGGGCAGGAAATGCCCCCCTGGTGAAAGCTGGAGACCGGTGAGCAGAGTGAGGAGAGCAGCTTCCAGGCCTGTACAGTTCAGGGTAATGAGCAGATGACACAATGATCTGGAGTCCAAGAAAATAAGAATAAACAGGGGGAAAGCCAAAACTATGAGGACCCCAGTCCCAGTGCAAGGGACAGAACACCCACTTTCTGAGCTAACTCAAATAGTCTCAAGCTGTAGCCCAGAAACCAAGCCCATATGTGGTCACTGCCTCTCAGGGCTCCTGGCTCCATTCCCCTGCATTTCCTCCTGATCGATACTGCAGGGGTCTCTCCCAGGGGATCCTTTGATGCCTTTGGACAGTCTCCATCAAGAGCCAAATTAGACTGTCCAAATCATATAGAACATTTGGGAGAAGGTCTCCAAGGAGAAAGAAGCTTTAGGATGAACATTCTGTTCTCTGGGTTTCTCTGCCATGCTCTCTGCCAGAACATGCTTCTGGGGTGGGGCTAGAGTCTCAGATGATGGGGCAGGCTTGGACCCAAGGTGAGGGCATGGATAGTGCCAGATGAACCTGGGATATATGGTCTGCATGCAGTGTTCTCCATCTTGGGTTAAGTGAATGTTCAGTCCTACCACTGATGGGGGCCAGAGGTGTTTGTCCCAATGTGACTTCTCACAGTGACATTTTCCTTCTCTCTCTCTCTCTCTCTCTCTCTCTCCCTTCCCTCCCTCCTTCCTTCCTTCTCTCTTCTTTTTCTTTCATAGAATTCTTCGGAAATTCCACTACCTGCTCAACCCCAAACAAGTTTTCAACCTGGACAATGGAGGGCCTACTCCAGGGTACGGCGATAACAACCTTTACTTCTTCTCCCCCTCTTTCAATCGCTGAAGGCAATACCTTCCTTTGTCATCTTTTTAATGAACTCATCCTTCCTGCCATTTGATGTCCTTCCTCTTCCTCTTCGCACATCCCACTCTGACCCCTGCGGATGCTCAGGACCACCCTTTATGGCTAACTCTGTTAGAGAAGTGGCCTCCTACCTTGTCCCCAAAAAAGGTTTTGGTTTTGTAAGATGGGGAAACTGCATTTACCATTCATCTGATTGACAGGAAGGGCAGGCTGATAGATTATTTGAACCTATTTGTAAAGCTGTGTTAGCTGTGTCTTCATGGTCAACAGCAGGGAGCACAAAGAGTGTGTTTTGCTTATTTGTTTGCTTGCTCCTTTCACTTTGCTTTGTTTTTGTTTTTGTTTTTTCAGTACTAGGGATGGAACCCAGAGGCATTCTATCTCTGAGCTATACCCCCAGCCCTTTTAATTTTCTGTTTTGAAGCAGGGTTGTTGAGAGTCTTCATTAAGTGGCTGAGGCTGTCCTCTAACCTGTGATCCTCCTGTCTCAGTCTCCCAAATACTGGGAGTCACCACTCCCAGCTAAAAAGTGTGCTTTATCCCTGTCACTCAGCAGTTTGGAAGTCTATACAGTGACACAGAGCTCTTCCCTGTGTTCTGCTACTGGGGCATTTCAGGGTCAAAGCAGTTGGCCATTTACTGAAATCATTTTCCTTCTGGATTCTCCAGTCGTGAGATGGTTTCGCTCCCCATGGCTCTTCCTGCTACTGCCTATTGCTGTTCCCTGTTCCTCAGCAGAGGGTTGGAAAGAAGAGCAGTGGTAGCCCCTTTTTGGCTTGTCTGAAGTTCTGGTAGGAGGAGCTGGCCCTGTGCAGTGGCTGATCTGATGAGCTTTGCTGGTGCCTGCCTGGGGCTGAAGGGAGGACTGGGCTTCTTCTACCCCTGCAGGGCCGGTGCTCTGGCGCCATCTGCTGGCCACTCCCGGGGCGTCGCTATGTGACCAAGCAGAACTGGGCTCTCCCTCAGCCTCAACCTGCATTTCTACTCTGGATTCAAGGAGACTTCTCAAAGGGGCTGGAGTAGTGACTCTAAAAATAGAAACTGTCCCTGTCTGTTTCGCTGACACAAAGCTGTTACTTATGTAAGTGGCAGAACAAGAGTGGTTAAAAGGAAAAAGGAACCTGAGTCCTGCCATGATTTAATTGTAAAAACTAATTTCAAAACAGAGGCCACCTCGACTGCTGTGGTTGCTGTCATGGTCACCATGACTGTCAATTACTGCCAGACAGCGCAGCCTTGTGCCAGAGCAGCAACCCACAAATGCCTTCGCCAGCCTGCTCTCTTCTATCCTATTTCAATACTTGAATTCCATCTTCTAGCTCAACCTTGTTGATCCTAAAATGTTTTTACCATGGATGACAAGCCAGGGGCTGACTTCCAGGGCCGGGGGGACTCTGATGTTCACGTCCATCTATAATGAGACAAGCTGTCTAGATGAAAGTAGCCCCATTCAGGATGCGCTTTCTGAGAAGAGCAGATTTCCAAAGGGAGAGAGAAGAAGGGAAAGTTATTCTGCCTACACAGTGACTCAGAGAGCCCCAGGGGTCTTCTTAGACCACCAGGCTGCGTAGAGAGAAAGGACTGGCCGTCAGCCTCCCAGTTCTCACCCTCAGGGGTCCACGGGTCACAGTTGTCTAAAGCAGGGGTTCTCGACCATGTTGTGCCAGAAACTCCTTTGGCAGTCTAGTAAAGACTACAGACCCCTTCTTAGCATAATATTTCCTAATGCATAAAATGAAATAATAATAAGATTACTAGGGGAAGTAACTACATTGAAAAATAGATCCCAAATATTAAAAAAAACAAATTTGTGATATGGGCTTATATATGCTTTAGGAACACAGTGAGCAGTAATATCCACAGCCTGGTCTCATAAGTACCGTAAATCCCAGGCAGCCACGGACATAATGAGACACATGCCGAAATTGTAGAGACATATTAAAATATCTGTGATTTTGCTGCCATCACAGGAATTGTAAATAGCCCTATGGTTTCTTATCTACATGCACAATTGAAGGGAATGCTAAATTCTAACGCAAACTTTAGGGAAGAGATAAATGTAATATTTTCTCCTCCAAGTTCATGATCGTCTGAATTCTGTGCACAGACCCCTTGGAGGTTGATGAACACCATAATGAGGAGCCTGCTCTAAATTAGGGTGAAATCTTTTGGGGAAGCAGGTACTCCTTCCACTTAGCTCTGGGCCGCAGAAAGGCACAAAGAACACCCAGCTAATTACGTGCATCTCGCTTAAAAGGGAGGCTGTATGGGCAGGAGAAACAGAGTCAGAATATCAGGCATTATTTGTATTGGTGCTAAAATGTGTAAACTGCAGATTTCTGGGCCCAAATCATATAAAATTTCTAGAAAACCACTTTCTGTTTGTGTTGAATGTTGAGTCAGATTCTCCTTACACATGATGACTCCCTGGAATTTTTCTCCATATTCAATGTCACTGCAGAGTAATTTCTGGTTTCAGAATGTTAAATGACCCTTTCAACCCCCAAAAGAATCAAGGTCTTTACATAATTCCAGGGAACAGGAAGATTCTAACTCAACAAGTATCGAATGTCAGCCACAACCTAGTAACAAGCCCATTGTGGCCTTTCTTCTCCCTCCCAGACTGAACTTTTTCCGTGACACTCCAGACTTCCGTGTCCTAGCCTGCGGGGGAGATGGGACAGTTGGCTGGATTTTGGACTGCATTGGTAAGAATGGCATGGGAGTGCCTTGACTGGTTAATTATAGTAGGTAAATTCAACGTTAGCAGAAGGCAATAAAAAAGAGAGAAAATTGAGCTAGACCCTGTTCATCCTTGAATCCACCCTTGGACTGATACTGTCCATCTGCTTTGGATGAAAAAATAAGAAATTACAACAATTGGAGGATTCCTATAAGTACAGAAATAACAGTTTAGCTTCAGGCCTTGCCTCAAAAACATGTCTGTCTGCCATGGCCAGGGTTGGAACAGCAGCAGAACCGGAGGTGAGGGAAAGACAGGACTGGGACTCCAGGCAGATCAATGTGGTGAGTTGAAGCCAGAGAACTAAGCATGGATGCATAGCCCAGGGCAGATCACCTTGAGATGAACACCTGGAGCCTGAGCCCAGAAAGTACATCTGGAAAATACAGATCAGTGCAAACAAAGAAAGGCCATGCTGGCCGTGTCCTGTGCACCTAGATCTAGGGAAGCCCAGGCTGGGAATCTGGAGGCCTGAGTTCCAGCCCAGCCATGCCTGGACCTGGACCACATCACGCCCAAGAAGTGATGGAGTCTGGCTGTGAAACTGCGCAGTGGAGCATACGCAGATCTAACCCTAGAAAACCGAGATAAATGCTGCAACTCGGAACATAAAGACAGGAAGGCAGTCAAAGGAGGGAGGGCAGTCATCGCAGTCAGGAGCGCCCAGAGCCATGAGCCCCAGGCTGCTCCGATTGTTCCATCATTCATTCCACAAACGCTGCCTGTGCCCACTCTGTGCCAGGCCTTCCTTGAGGTGCTGGAGGCACCACAGTGAACAAACAGGCAAATATCCCACCCTGCTGGAGCCTGCCTTCTAGAGGCAAGAACCAGGCAACAATGAAGTTAGTGAAATATGTATCATCAGAGGATGCTAACTAACAGGGAGAGGACAAAGGAAGCACAGAGAAGTTGTTTGCAGGGGCATCTACAGGAGGGATGAGCCTCATGGGTGCCGAAGGGAAGAGCAGACCAGGCAGAGGGAAGAGCGAGAGCAAAGGCCCCAAGGAGGGAGCAGGCCAGGCTGTTGAAAGCAGGCCAGTGCCAGAACAGAGCTCATGTAAGAGCATGAGGGTGAGCAAAGGTAAGGGGGGTAGGTTATAACATGCAGCACAGCTTTTATGCTGGGAGAGTCCCAAGACAACAGGTAGTACTGAGCAAAGGAGGAACCTAACAGATAGAAAACAAAGGCAGGAGCAGGGAGATCAGTTAGGAGGCTACTGTAGTGTGCAAGCAAGAGGTGACCAGGGCTGGCCACAGTGGAAACTGGAGCTGATTCTTTGGAAGGTGGAGGCAACAGGTGGGAGATGAGAGGACAAGAGGAGTCAAGGGTGGGCCAGGACCAGACGCTGAGCTGGGCTAGGGCATGGGGTGGGAGTGAGTGAGCCACCAGGTGTTGTAAGCAAACCTTCTGGAGGGGTGAGAAGGCCTCTTGCAGCAGCTGCTGCTCCCCCGCATGTGGGAGGCGTGCTCTGGTTTCCATGGACACTGTCCTACTTAGCAGCCACACATGCAATCCTGGCTCTCCTGTCACCTCTGGCCTGTCCTCAGGAGATGCTGGCAGAAGGAGGGAGGAGTCTTGGGGAGGAGGATGAAGGCAGGTGGCTGGGGCACTATGAGACTCAACCGTCCGTTTTATAGCACAAGGAGAAAGCAGGCATTGGTAAAAAGTTTTACAAAATGTATCTGCAGAAAACACAGGTGACAGAGCTGCTCAAAGCAGAAAGATCAGGTGAGATAGAAAACTGTTAGTTTTTTCCCCCCTCTAGGACCAAAGAGAAAAAACATCAGAGGTATAAAGAATAACTGCAAAATGGTTCCTTCATTCATTCAGCACATACTTAGGCATTTGTTTAGTGATTTCTACCACCCCACCGTGGTCCCCTCGCTGATCTGTTCCCCCACAGCTAGAGTAGTCTTTCCTGAGTATCCGTGGGTTTATGATGTGCAGAAGACATATCAGCGGCTTCCTATTATTCTTAGGATAAAGACAAAATCCCTTCAAATAATTCACAGGGCCCTGGTGGTCCAGCCACTACCCACCCTTCCAGCCTAAGGCCATTCTTCCATCCCTATCCCTCTGGACTCCAGCCAACTAGCGCTTCTCTCAAACTCTGGACATACCAGTCTCCCTCCCCAAGGGACTCTCTGGAATGCTCTCCAGCCTTTGCTCAGCCAGCTTCTACTTCAGATCTCAGCCACAGCGTGGCCTCACCAGCACACCTGCCAGACTCAGTAGGCTTTTATAGAACCACGCTCCTTCCTCTTCAATCTGAATGTGAATGTGCATTCTGCACACGAAGACCCAGGAGCATCTTGTCTCTGCCTGGGCCAAGGCTTTCAGGCCCACCATCAGCAGTTGGCACAGAGTAGCCTCCATCCGTGCACACAGAGGTGACCTGATGAATGAGGTGCATTCCCCCAAGAGGCTACAGTCCCTTGAGGGAGCAAACTAATTAGTAAGCAATTTCAGGAGAGTATGATGAGGTCATTTCTCATGCTAAGGAAACACTCTGGAGAGCCACGATTTCCAGAGCAGGGCAAGCAGGGAGGGCCTCCCAGAGACAGCTTCTGAGCTGAGCAGCAACAGCTTTGTGATTTCTGGAACTGAAAATATTTCAAGAGCAGTAACAAGTTGAATGGGAAGTCACACATGTAGAAAGATGAGGCTAGAGAGAAAGCCAGAGCCTGGATCCTGGGGTCTGGTGTGGCATGCTAAAGGGTAATGGGGAGCCATGGAAGAAGTAAAACAGTGCGCTACTATGATGGGGCTGTGACCTAAGAATTGCCCTTCCTGGCAGAAAATACACTAGGAGGATAGAAATGGAGGCAGAGAGAACAGAAAGGATGCTGTTGCAACAATATCAGTGAGAAGGAATCAGATCTGCATTCAGGAGGCCCCACAGGGATGGAAAGAGGAGACTACTTGGGAGATCTCTTAAGGAATCAGCACACAGAAAGTAATGTGTGAATGGGTGAGGGTGAGGAAAGGCAAAAAACCTAGGATAATGTGTTAGTTTTTCATTACTGAGACAAAACACCTGAGAAAAGCAACATAGAAAAGGAAAGATTTCTATAGTTGGCTCAATTTCAAAGCTTTCAGCCCATGGTTGACCAGCTCTATTCCACTGGGTCTGAAGTAAAGCAAAACATTATGGTAGAAACGTGTGGTGGAGGAAAGCTGTTCAGCTCATGGCAGCTGGGAATCACAGAGAGAAAGAGGAAAGGGCCAAGGACAAGACAACACACCCTTCCAGGGCTCACCCCAGTGACCTGCTCCCTCCAATTGGGCCTCACCTCCAGAAGTCGCCACTACCCCCAATAATGTCATCAGCCATGAATTCATCTATGGATTAACCCACTGACCAAGCCAAAGCCTTCATGATCCAATCACTTTCCTAAGTGGCTCACCTCCAACATTGCTACATTGAAGAGCAAGCCTTCAACACATGAGCCTTTGGGGGACATTCCAGAGCTAGACCAGAACAGATGACAGTTTTTAGGCTCAACACCATAAGGATGGTAGACCTGTGAGGTGGGGACCACAGAAAAGGGGCAAAGAAACAAGGGCCTTCCAGGCAAGGAAAGAACTTGTTCAAAGGCAGGAAGGCAAAAGCTCTCATCATGTGACCTGCTCAAGTTTCCATCTCACCTCTTCAGTGCTAACCCAGTCTTGGGTCTTTCCTCAGCTCAGCAATATCTGGCACCAAACAGCCTGGGGGACCTGTGATTTCCTAATTTTCCATGGCAGGCCCAGCTTGAGCCTCAATTGCTGATTCCTAAAGCACCCTCTCCCCGATTTTG
This sequence comes from Muscardinus avellanarius, assembly GCF_963383645.1. NCBI lineage: Eukaryota > Metazoa > Chordata > Mammalia > Rodentia > Gliridae > Muscardinus > Muscardinus avellanarius. Next base: position 87,223,468 of record NC_137790.1, read on the forward strand.
TTTTTGCGGGTCTGGGGATGGAACCCAGGGGCATTTGACCTCTGAGCTACACCCCCTGTCCTATTTTTTATTCTTTATTTTGTAACCAGGTCTCGCTGCGTTGCAGAGGGCCTCAGTAAGTAGCTGAGGCTGGCCGCGAACCGCGATCCTCCAGGTCTCAGCCTCCTGAATGCTGAGATTACAAGCGTGCGCCACCACACCTGGCTCCCTCTCCCCAATTATAATGGGCACCATGACACAAAAATCTGTGTAAATGCTCCCTGGGTCCCCCTGAGTGGCTACACCTCCCTCTTCAACCTTCCTTGCCTAGCCAACATGCTGCTGTAGGTCTGTAGACAGGTAAAAACATGCTCTGCTGTGCTTTCTTTAATGGTGCTGGCCAATCCTCCTTCACAACCATCAAGGGAGAAAGAGTGAGAATTTGTGTATTTGCAATTCTGGAAAGTAGGTAGTGGAAACGATAAACTGATATATGGGTGCCAAATAACACCTGGAAATTTTGCTTGTTTAACGCAATACTATTTTTAAACTTTTAAATCTTAACATCTTAAGGTGAGAAGTTTTAGTTTTCCAAATGCTGCACTATCCTCTAATGTCTTAGACCTACCTGTTTTACTAATCTATGCACTTGCTTAGCCACTGAAGAGAGGAAAAGAATAGACTTGGAGCCACAGAAATCCAGGTTTGGGTCCTGGTTCTGGAATTGCTTTCCCTCAGTGAACCTCCACTCCTTCATCTACAAAGGAGGAAAATTCCTTATAGGGTTGGTCTGACAAATAAATAAGGACAAGTGCTAGTTAATGTTAAGGATTAAAACCATGTAAACTAATATTTTAAGGTATATAGGATGCAATTTGGATAATCAGGTACAAGTTACAGGGAGATATATATCCCAATATGAAATACAAAATGATATCTCAGGCATAATTTAATACACTGCAAATAGAATTGATGGCTTTAAGAAGTTAGTGTGTTCTCCATCATGGTAGATACTCAAGCAAAGAATGTTATGAAGAGATTCAAGTATCAGATCAGGAACAACAGAATAACCCAGAGACTCTGTAATCCCATGTTATATGGCTCTCATTATTTTGTATGGGTTTCAGATAAGGCCAATTTTGCACAGCACCCACCAGTGGCTGTCCTGCCTCTTGGAACAGGAAATGACCTTGCCCGATGTCTCCGCTGGGGAGGAGGTGAGTCTGCAAAGCTACCCTGGGGACTAGTGTTCCAGTTTACAGGGATGCTTTATAGAGCTAGGCAGCACTTACCCTTTTTATGGATCATATTTCACAAAGTAACACTCAAAGTAATACTCAACAACAAACATATCTAATCCATGACCCTGCCTTCCATTCCATGCTGGGTCTGGAAGAGGAGCCCCTCTCCTGGGCTCCAGGAGCCCTGTACTCGCCCTCCCCGTATTTACTACCATCCTGAAACTATCAGCATGGAGCCTGACTCCCCAATAGAACATAGTCACCTTTAGAGGAAAGATGGAATTTCATTTGTCCCCAATACACGTTCCAACAGAGACTCACGTAGGTGTTTTCTCTATGAAACTCCCCCAAATAATGATCTCCTGAGTTAGGGCTTAGAATGCACACCAAAATGCCACATCACCAGTTACTCAGAGTCACTATGGACATCCAGATTAGCCCAGGCCCCCAGGGGCGTGGGCTCTCATTTTGAAATCTCCCTAAGGGAAAGCACAGAGTAGTGGATTTTATAGTACAAGGGGCAAGGCTAAGCAGAACTTGCAAATGGCAGCAGCCAAAGCTGGGCATGCTGCAGAGAGTGAAGTTTAGTTCAACACAGAGTGGACAGATCATCTTGCAGGCAAAAGAGTAGCAGGGACTCCAGATGGCTGATCTGTTCAGGGAGGGATTCAAGACAAGACAGGGCAGTGCTACTGTTCAGAGACTGGGTCCCTTGATGGGCAGGGTGAGAAGCAGTAGCCAGCCCTACAGGTCATCTTAACATTCTGATTCCACCTTGTCCATCTCCCAAGTGACACAATCCTGGGTCCATTATCTCCCACACAGCTTTCCAGCCATCAGCCCACCAATTCTCTAGGGCTCACTTCAGCTCCACAGACTTCACCGCTAGCCAGCACCTGCCTCACCTTTGCCCCTAACCAGCTCTCCGTTTTCCAAATCACCCAAACTCTTCCTAATGTGCCCTATTATCCTCCCTTTTTCAATAATTCAGGGAACATAAGTGATTCCAACCCACAGACACACTTAGGTATTACCTGGTCACAGATGCCCTTGGGGCCACCTGCCCTGACAGCTACTTGTGCGTCATCAGCAACTTAGCCTTTCTGCTCTGGTGGCAAATGTAATGTCATCCTCCACAGGTTATGAAGGGGGAAGCTTGACCAAAATCCTAAAGGACATTGAGCAGAGCCCCTTGGTGATGCTGGACCGCTGGTATCTGGAAGTCACCCCCAGAGAGGAGGTGGAGAACGGGGACCAGGTCCCGTACAGCATCATGAACAACTATTTCTCTATTGGCGTGGTGAGTTGGTTGCCTTTCTGCATGGCAGAGAAATGCCCAAGAAGTGCTCTTGTCTTCCATCATCCACTCTGGACCCCTGTTCTTTGCCCATCCTGCCTGTTGCCAAGCTCTGATTTGGGTCTGAGCATCTTCAAATCTGGGTGTGGAGGACACTGTCTCCACAACTCTCTATTCTTAATTATAGAGGAAATTCTTTCCTTATAAATTTAACTAAATCTGAGTACATTAATTGAGTAAAAGAAAATTCTAGAACATTTTCAAAAGACATATTTACCCTTCCAGTAATTTGAAGGAGTTAAAGAAAATCAATCCCGAGAAATAACCAAGGGCTAGGGACAGGAGGGAACTCTCACATGAGTTTCAGGAATTGCGAATCCTGATCCCAAGAAAGGACATGATATGGTCCTCCCTTAATGTCCCACACCCCCTTTGTGTTCACCTCACTGGTGTGCTTTTGATTGCAGGGCTGGGACAATGTGCCTGGCTTACTAAACAGGAGCATGTACTCTCTCTTGATCACACACACACACACACACACACACACACACACACACACACACAGAGGCACAAGGACAGAACCATGTTCCTCTAGCATACCCCAGCCCAGCACAGTGAGTGTGGCTCAGTCCATTGTCTCGCTAACTCAGCCTCTGGTCCAGAGGGCCTTGAGTGGGCACCGCTTCCCCAGCTGTTGGGGACAGGAGGGGGTCGGGGGCAGTGAAGGGATTAATCATATCTATACACGCAGCTAGCATTCAGGAGGGAATGCAGCAAAGACACTAGCATTTATTGAGCACTACTGGGTGTGCTCCACTCTATTAGGTCTTATGAATTCGGATTCTAGTTCCTTCCAATCTTTCTGCAGATGTCATTGTCCCAACATCCCCATTTACAGAGAAGGCTTCAAGACTCTTGACACATAAGAGGCAGAACCAGATTACGAATGTCTGCACTTTACCCTGGAGCCAGGGTCCTTCCTCTCTGTCTCCCCACCTTGAGGTTATGCTATCCTCCTGTCCTGGGGCATAGGAATCCCCCCAGCCAATATCTGGCCCCAGTCTGACACCTGTGCTCCTTAACCACCTCTCACATCCTCACCTGTGCCTCTTGAAAAATTTGGTAATTAAAAAAAGGAAAGGGACTAGTATAGAGCTACTAGTAGATAGCAAGTGTAAGGAAAGGGTTTTATTTTTTTTAGCAAGAAGGCTAAAAGAAAAGGCATGAAAGAGGAAAGGGCTAAAATAATATTACCTTCTATTTACAAAAGGATTTAAAATTTACCATCTGTACAAATTTTTTCATTCTTATAATCATGTTGAAGGGCATTATTATTTCTATTTTATGAGTAAGGAAATAGAGATTCCATTTTTGTTTGTTTTGTTTTTGTGGTGCTGGAGTTTGAACCCAGGGCCTCATCTAAGCTAGACAAACACTCCACCACTAAGCTTCACCCCCAGCCCCAAACGTAGATTCAGATTAAGAGACTTGCCTTCATTTTCTGACTCCTAAACCAGTGCTCTTCTTCTGTGACTAAAACAGAAGACAGCAGCATTGCCAGGTCTATGATCTGGCAGCAGTGGACAAGGAGCAAATCTAGGGGTCCCTGTGCCCCCAAGCTGGCTTACCCCTTGAGTAGACTTCAGTTGGAAAGGATATCTTTCCCTGGAGCCCTCTTCTGGTCCTTTCATGGGATCTGTACAGCCGCCCTTCCTCCTCTTGCCCTCAGGCCCCTCTCCTTTTCTGAATGATTGCTCAGGCCCTGCTTCCCCCAGCAGAGCGCTGCAGTTAGTCCTCAGCTCCGCCGGTCAGCTGTGGCTGAAGCACTGGCCATCAGGGGCTCCTGGAGCGTGGGCTTCCCGTCACCAGTTTGACCAAACCTCAGTGTTTTTTCTCTAGTAACCAGAGTATAACTTGCTAACATGTATTGAGTACTTCTGACATACCAGGCCCGGTTTCCTTATTGGAGAAATCATTATGCATTTGTGTTTTGTAAGAGGAACTATAGCCAGTAAGTGGCTTCTACACAGAACCTTCCATCTTCATGCTGCCAAAACCAAAGCTGGGGAGAAGATGGCGGGGTGGGGGGTAGATTGGGGGGAAGTCCTCAAAGTTGGTTCATGATGGCTGGCCAGCATATCTGATAGATACGTAAATTCCCTCTTCACAACAGATTCCAGTTCCACTCTGTAGGTCTGAGAAAGCTTCGAGACTGTGTGTGTGTGTGTGTGTGTGTGTGTGTGTGTGTGTGTGTGTGTGTGTTTTACTGGGAATTGAACCCAGGAATACTTTACAGCTACATCCCCAGCCCTTTTAAATTTCAAGACTGGAGCCAGGCATGGTGGCACACACTTGTAATCCCAGTACTTGGGAGGTTGAGACAGAAGGATCACAGGTTCACAGCCAGCCCCAGCTATTTAGTGAGGTCTTCCACAACTTAGTGAGACCCTGTTTCAAAATGAAAAATAAAAAATAGAGCTGGGGGTATAAGCTCAGAGGTAGAATGCCCCTGGGTTCAGTCCCTAGTAACACACACACACACACACACACACACACACACACACACACACAGAACTGGCTTGTCTCTGGCCTACTGCTGGCAGTAATTTGAATTTTTAACAAGTCCCTGGTACCATTCTGATGCAGATGGTCCTGATCAGGTCCTCAGAGAGTAAAGACTGCCAAGCAAAGAGGGCATTCTTCAGCATACAGAAACCAAACTGAAAGAAACAAGGGAAAAGGAAGCTAGAAGGTGAGGAGAGCAGCCAGCCAGGAGAGAGCTGGCAGCAGGATAGAGGGCAGGGTACAGTGATGGCTCCTTCACAGTCAGCCCCACATCTTCCCTTTCTTAACACACTCAGCTCTGGATGACAAAAACATGGTTCTATCTGACTCTGCACAGTGGCTGCATAATATGGTACTCTCTAATACTAAGAGATAAATGTTTGCAAATACTATAGATGGACACACCAAAAAGAAATAGGTAACCTCCCCTTACTAGATGACTGGCTAAGAGCTAAGCACCAAGATTGATTAGTAATCATAGTTCTAATTCATTCTCACAAAGGAAGAGATGGAAGGAAGGAAGGAGAGAGGGAGGGAGGGAGGGAGGGAGGGAGGGAGGAAGGAAGGCAGGCAGGCAGGCAGGCAGGCAGGCAGGCAGTCCATCCAAGGAAACATACATAAACATTTTCTCCATCATCCTCAGTGGTCAAGATACGTATATCCAATCTATCTTTCAAATTATGAAGAACTTCAAAGTATCTTACTCATGAATTTTTTTCATATGCCTTTAGCTTGTGCATGTATTATACAGGAGTGAGGAGCCAAGACTGTTTCAGCTCATTGGTGCACCCTTAGTCTTCTCTCAATAAAATGTTTGCAAGATTTGTGTGCTCGCTCTTTAAAAGTTGTAAAGGGAAAATCTTGAGAAAACAAGTAACCAACACGCAACCCTGACAGAGTCTGGGGCTGACATTTGCAGAAGGTCTTGCTCCCTATTTGACTTCCCAAACTTTGTAAGAGGAGAAGTAGGTATGTAAACCAACCCAGTTTTACCACCTTATAACAATTAAATAAAGTCAGACTCCTTTGGCAAAGAGATCCCTGCAAAGTCTTTGCCTTTTCTGAAGGACTGGGAATATCTTACTGGTGCCAAATGGCTGCTGGCTCTCAGGTATAAAGATGATGGCAGTGACCGCTGGTAGGGTGTCATGGATGGGAATTTGCCCTGATGAATTTACACAGTCCCTTTGATCCAAAAGAACCCATTTAATAGATGCAAGGATAAATAAGACAGACTCACCTGGCCTTTCCAGGAAGTGACTATGGGCTCATGGCCACCGCATCCCCATCCATGTGCCAGCTGTGAAGACCTAACTTAGTTGGATGTATCATTCCTTCTGAGAATATCCACTGGCAAGAGATATTAAGCATAGTCATATCCAAGACACCACTTCCTCTGACTTCTCTGGCTTCCTCCTCCCTGTTCTCTATTTTTGGATTAGCAGAAATATCAGGATGACCAGGTATCAGTGACAGGAAGTTTGGACTACAGAATAATTCCTGGAGAATGCACAACTCTGAACTTCTCACAGGCTCTGCTTTCACTGAGCCTTAACCAGATAGGTGAACAGCTAATCCCCTGAATCAATGAAATCTATTTCAGATGCTAGGGGAGCCCAGAGGTCAAGGAAAACCCAGTGTCATCATCACATTGACCCAAGCAACATTTTCTACCTTACAGAATGTTACTAGAGTTCACCAGCCAAGTTTTCCCCAATGACAAGACTGCTACCCATTAGAGAATTTGTCAATAAGACATCGATTGCCTGTAAACTTTCAGATTCTATCAGTATCTGGTTCTTATCTGTCATCTGGAAAGGTACTAAGTCAATGGAACTCACTAAGAAGTGACTTAGATAAGTAGATAAGAGGTCCACACTTGTTTTGACTTCCCAATCCTCCATAAGTTGTCAGAACAATCCAAATTTCAAATAATCAATTCTATTGTCTTCCTTCTTTTTATCCCCATAAATTACTAAAAATGACAGCCCTGTCTTGCCTAATAGCCATCTGTGGCTACTGTGTGCCTGAAATAGGGCTTATATAAATTGAGATGGGGTATAAGTATAAAATACACACCAAACACCAGGCATGGTGGTGCACGCTTGTAATCCCCGCGCTTGGGAAGCAGAGACAGGAGGATCGCGAAGGTTCGAAGCCAGCCGCGCTGGCTTAAGAGACCCTGTTTCCAAATAAAAAAGTAAAATTTTAAAAAAGTAAAATAAAAAATAAATATAGGTCAGGGAGTGTAGCCCAGAAGTAGAAGGGTTTCCAGGAACCCCAGTACCACACCAAAAAAAAAAAAAAAAATATATATATATATATATATATATATATATATATATATATATATATACACACACACACACACACACACACACACACACACACCAAATTTCAAAAGTGTGATATAAAGAAGAGAATTTCAAGTATCTCAGTAATTTTTATTGATATACATATCTAGTAGACAGTAGACATTTTTGTATAGTAGCCAGTATTTGGAATCTGATATGCTGGAATGTCTAGGCCTATGCTGTCCAATAGATATGTAGTATATGCCATATATGTAACAATATTTTCTAGTAGCCACATAAAAAAGCAAAAAGAAACAGATAAAATTAATTTTAATGATGTATTTGAATTAATCCAATGTTTCCCAAATATTATTTCAATGTATAATCAATAAAAAAAGTACTGAAATTCAAATGAAATCACTACTGATTGTAAATATGTCAAGTTCGGTGCTTGATACAGATGCTCAAGAGAGCAAAAGTGAGTCTTGACTCTCTTCTGTATCCCAGGTAGAGCAGCACGCTCAGCGTCTTGACCATCATCTCTGCTTCAGGACTTAACAGCAAAATTGCTGCTTGGCTTTCCCTTGCTATTTTATGTATTTGCCAAGAGATTACATTGTCAAATTAGGAACCACATGCTAAACTAATACTATTGGAAAGGCTGGTCCTTGTGAAAAGAAGCCTTGCAAAAGCTGGTTATAGAAAAACCAAGAACAATCAGAACTACACAAAGGAAGGGGCCTACGCAAATATCCCAGAGAAGTAAAACCCAGGAGCCCGTTGCAGCTGTACTGGGAAGAGGGATGGCCAAGGCACAAATCGTGCCAGGCAATATATGATTGCTTTTTTCTTTTCTTTCTTTTTTTTTTTCTGACAGAAGAAAATTAGTGCTTCAAAGGAACACAAGTAGATGGAATGTTTTCTTGAATTCTAGAGAAGCATTTGACAAATGTCACATTAATCTCATGCTGCTTGCTCACTGAGAGTTGCTCAAAGTGAGGGGAGTGTGCAAGGTTTGGGAGCATGCAGTGCTGTCACCTAGAGAAGCTGTGCAGGCTGTAGAGGGGCAGGGGTGGGAGGGAGGCCTTCCTCCGCCTTGCACACTGCCCACCAGGTGTCCACAGGGGGACCTCAACCAGTCTCTTTTGTGTGTGTGTGTGGTACTGGGGTTCCTCACTAAGTGCCTGAGCTTGGCTTTGAACGTGTGCGATCCTCCTGTCTCCGCCTCCCAAGCGCGGGGATTAGAAGCGTGCGCCACCACGCCTGGCTTACTTTTTAGTTTAAGACATATTAAGAGTATGATTGGCCGGGCGTAGTGGCGCACACTTGTAATCCCCATGCTTGGGAGGCGAAGACAGGAGGATCACGCAGGTTCGAAGCCAGTCCTCGCTGGCTTAAGAGACCCTGTTTCCAAATTAAAAAAATATATTTATAAAATAGGTCTGGGAGGCCGGGCGTGGTGGTGCACGCTTGTAATCCCTGCGCTTGGGAGGCGGAGACAGGAGGATCGCGCAGGTTCAAAGCCAGCCGCGCTGGAGCCAGCCGCGCTGGCTTAAGAGACCCTGTTTCCAAATTAAAAAGTATAAAAATAGGTCTGGGAGTGTAGCCCAGAGGTAGAAGGGCTTCCAGGAACCCCAGTACCACCAAAAAAAAAAAAAATAGGTCTGGGAGTGTAGGCCCGGAGGTAGAACAGCCCCTGGGTTTCATTTGCAGTACCAAAAAACAAACAAACAAACAAACAAACACTAAAAAGTACGCCAGTAGCTAAAGTATAACTCCCAAGACATTATTTCAGCAAGGAATATTTGCCAACCACAAAATAAGCCCATCTTCTTGTCTTGCCATCCCCACGTATCAAATGGTGGCTGTTGGCTGGGATCACTCCCATCCCAAGTATGACTCACCACACACAGTGCACACTAAAAAAAAAAAAAAAAAAAAAAACCTTCTTCACTGAACTGTTGTATCTCCTGATGTTTTTTTTTTTTTAAATAAGCATTCAGAAATGTTCTTTTGTAGAGTTTCCTTATCGAGAAATGGAATATGCATTAGCTGAAAATCTGCTGTATGGAATTTCAATCGTCTTTTAGCCACATATTCCAGTAAATGGGTCTGTATTTTTGTTGTTGTCATTCCTGAACAAATCTGAATCAGCTCCCTTGTTTCTGGGTCGCCCCCCATCTCCAGCCCAATTAGCCTGTTTGTTTCTAAAGCCCAGCACCTGCACCCAGAGCGCTGGCATGGGGCCTGAGTGCTGAGGGGGTGGTACACATTCTTCTGTTGGAAAATGAGACCAATAATGAGGGAGGAAGACCAGACTTGAGGAAAGTTGAGTTCAGGTTGAAGTTTGAAGCTCAGGGTTGTTTCTAGAGCTAGGAATTGGAGCTACCAGAATCTAGATACTAGAAACAACCTCAGGAAATCATGAGATGGCTCACAGTGGGGGTGTGGGCTGCTCATAGGACTCAGGGCTAAGAAGTTTGATGAGAGAATGGAGAACCTGGAAACACGGTGTCATGAAGCCTCCTCATGGTGAGTTCTGAGGGCAGCCAAAGGACACACCAACAGGAGACAAGGTGTCCACAGGTGTAGTTTGACACTCCACACCCTGGCAGTCCTTTGGGTGGACCGATCAAGAAGCAGAAGCTAGAAGTTTAGAATGTTTTTAAGTTATCTACTAGACATGTTATCCAATGCACTCATTATTTCTGGTAAGGATGATTAAGAGTTAATATATAATAGCATCTAACAACATCAGCTTTCTAGTTTTGACAATGCACTGTTGTATTATGTAAGACGTTATCACTGGGGAAGCTGGGTGAAAGGGACATAGAACTCTGTACTATTTTTGCAACCTCTTGTGCGTCAAAATATGCCAAAATAAAAAAGTATTTTTAAAGACTACTTAATGTGACAAGGCAGTTCCAGAGACTCACACCCAGCCCCACAGGCAGGCTTTTCCTCTCCACTGGCTCAGAGACCCTCCTGCTCCTCAGAAGACAGGGCTTCCTGCTCCCAAGTACCCAAACCCCACTCTCTCTCCTCGCTGGGCCTGGGGCAGGGCCAGTTGCAGGGGCTCTGGAGGCCACCAGGGTAGGCTGGAGGGGCACTGGTGGCACTCCTCGGACTGCACCCTCGGACTTGAAGTTGCCTCTGTTCCAGCTGCTCTGTGACATGGATCCTCCCCTGGGGGATGGGGATTCGGTGAGGGCGCCTGTGCATCCTTCCACACTGCAGGGCCCTAACCACCTAACTCGGCATCTGTCTTCTTCTCTTTCGCTTTCAGGATGCTTCCATTGCACACAGATTCCACATGATGAGAGAGAAGCACCCTGAAAAATTCAACAGCAGGTAAGAGGGCCGCACGCCGGCTGCTCGGTGCCCCGCCCCGCACGCTCTGCCCCCGCGCAGCCCAGCCCGAGGCCTCACACCTGCTCCCATCCAAATGTTCTTGGCCCGGGCCGCCCGGGGACTTGCTTTCCTGCCACGTTGCCGGAAGGAAGGTTTCCATTTCCAAGAAAAAAAATGTCAGAAACCTGCCACAACCCAGCCGCCCGGCCCCTCCCAGAGGCTTTGTGCGGGAGGGGGGGTTGGGGTGGGAGGGGGCGCGGGGCACCTTCCTTTGCAGGAGGGGAGTTTTCTCTTGGCTAACTGAAACCCTCTCCTGGGGCTCGGCCGCTTCCTCTAAACGCACCACTCCTTCCCCGCCTGCCTCCTGCAGTCCTGCGTTTCTTCTGGGGAGGGGAAGGGCGGGTGGAAGGAGGCCTTGGGAGGGTCACCTCTGCCTTCCCCGACGACAGAGGGCAGCAGCAGAGGCTCCTCAGCCCCGGTGCCCCATGCAGTCGGCATGTTAGATTCCTAAATGAAAAGAAAGAGAATCCCAGGTTATTTGCAAAGAAAACCAACCCATTCTTGCATGCGAGAGGATGCCAGAACTGAGTTGCCACCGGCATATAGCTGCCAAATTTCTTCTTCCTTCTTTCTTGCTTTTTCTTCCCACTGCCTGAGTTCTATCCTTTCTCTTTCCATTTGGTTGTACTATTTCAAGATCACTACTGGATTCCTGCCCCCAACCTCAGTAGGGTGGGGAAGGGGGAGGCGATAATAATTTGGACTTGATCTTTGAACCTGAGAGAACAGACCTTTATTTAGCCCACAGAATTCTCTTCAAAGCAGAGGTGAGAGTGTTACATGAGCACAGTAATTCAAAGCCCAGCAACCACAAAGACTTCGCCATTTTTTAATTCTCTTTGCCCTGACCCCACAACCCAGGAGGTTAGCTAAGAAGCAGCAAGTCTTTTTAAGGATCAGAAACCAAACATAAAGAAGCTACGAGGCCTTGAGCAGAGTGAGCTAATGGCACTCTCGTGGGATCTAATAGCAGCTAAGCTAACTTTATGAGGATGTAGCATTCTTTACAGCATGTCCCCTCTTGCTCTCACACACAGATCCTTGCACAGTCACTACACACAGTGCTAACATACTATGTGTACATAATCACTTTTAGAATACTCCTCTTCCACCCATTCCACAGGAATAGGTCCTCTTTCCACACAAGTACCCTCACACATACTCGCACACCTGTGCCATACACTTGTGAAGCCCATGAGTCCTGTTCATTCGTTAATTCAGCAGTATCTTTTGAAGACATACTACACTCCAGGCACTTTTCTGGTATGAAGAGTGTTCCGTTATATTTTGAATACCAGTGTTGGGCACGCACTGCCCTTTGGTGGAAACTGGATGGAACGCAGATGTGCATAATGGCCTTGTGTTGAGCGATGTGGATAGAGGTGACCAAAGGGATTACAAAGCAAGAGCGTGGAACTTGGTATGGACGGTCTTCTCATGACAGAGGTGCCCCATCCAAGACCCAGAAAACAACAATATATTTTCTAGGTTGGCAAAAAGAGACAGATAGCCAGTGTGGCTGGTTGCATGGTCTCTTGGCATGGGAAAGAAGCAAAATCTCAGTAGTTTGTAGAAAACAAGGAAGCAGAGGGAGGGAGAAATTTCTCTATATTCTAAAAAACAATAGAAAAGTCAACATATCACATGAATAGAGCAATCATCAGTCATCCACGTGATTAAGTACAATTGGAAAAATACATCTGTTAGAAGAACGTGTAGTGTGCATTTCAGTGCAAAGTATGAACACATTCACTGTGATCTGTAGAACTGGTTTCGTTTCCACTTCCCATTAACAAGACTACTCTTGGATCTTAGGTTCACACCTCACTCTTCACCTGGTTGAAGTCAAGGTGGTGTGGTTACTTTGTGTGATAGACACATGGATTTGAATTTAAATCCATGTGCTTGTCTAGGAAATGCAGACACAGAGGAACACCCTCTATTTCACAAAGGTCATCAGACTCTTCCTAGTCAGAACTTTGGGACCATGCTGCATCTTTCCTACCTGCTTATTAATGTCCAAAATACCCAGGAGTGCTCAGTTTGTCCACGGAGAGGCAGGCAAGCAGCCATTTTCCTCAGGCTTCCTTATTTAGCAGTAGAGTTGGTTTTAAATAGGCAGGTGGTTGTTGCCATGGTTACCCCATTACACCAGCTGCTAAACTTAGGAAGGGCCACAAGGGATAGGAAGAAAGCTTGATACCCAGGATTTGGAAATGTAAACGATATTATCAAATAAGGCTTCATTTTACTGAGCTGAACTTAGGTTCTCCAAAGAGTAGTCACTGTTTGGCTGGAAGCCGTTACCATTACTGCCTGGGACTGGGTCCTTAGGGATAACCTCGAGGTTAAATATAGGGAGTTGTAATTGTTTTGTTTGTTTTGTTTTCACCAAGGGACTGTGACTAGTTGTGGCTAAAACTCACTGGGAAACTAGATCCTTTCACATTGCCAAGACAGTTTCCTGGACTGTTCTAATAAGAATTCCTAATATGGGGTCCAGGACTTCAGGGGTTTTGAGAGCACCTTCAAATTGTACCTTAAATACTGGATGTGTTTTTCTGGAAAGAATGTCTATGTCTATAACTACCAGAAGGTTCTTCAAGGGACCCAAATTTCCAAATGGTTTAAAGTCACAGTTCTGAGGCCTCTTTGAGTCCTAAGAGGTGTCAAATTATGACTCAACTGTTGAGGTTTCCGGAAAGTCTTCCCCCAGTGGCCTCTCTGTATTGGCTGCTGCCAGGGAAGGTGGTTTAGTTGTGCCAAGTTATTTCCCTGATGAAATAGGTTTGTTGATGGAGCAAGAACCAGACCCAAGGCAGTAGCAAGATAAGCCATGTGTGATGGGTTGTTTTTGGTCCCTTTCACTATCTACTCATGGAATTGCCAGATTTTTAAGCTATCAAAGAAGGAAAAATAATATCCCCCAATTTTTTTTTTTTTTGCGGGTCTGGGGATGGAACCCAGGGGCATTTGACCTCCGAGCTACACCCCCTGCCCTATTTTTTATTCATTATTTTGAAACCAGGTCTCACTGAGTTGCAGAGGGCCTCACTAAGTAGCTGAGGTTGTCCACAAACCGCGATCCTCCGGTCTCAGCCTCCCTAATGCTGGGATTACAAGCATGCGCCACCACGCCCGGCTTCCCCAAATATTTTTATAAAATTATTTTCATATACAAAGAAATTATATTTAGTAGGTCATAGAGTATAGAGGAAATTATATAAAATATAAAACACTTTAAAGCTCATATTCCAAATATCATCCATAAATGGACCATTTTTAGTAAAGAAGCAGTATTGTAAGGGAACCAAATAAGAACTACTACCCATTTTATAGTTCCTACTAGATGCCCGGTGGTGAACTAGGTTTCTAAAATATATTAAATTACTTAAAGCAATTAGGTAAATATTAGCACTCTAATGTTGCAAATACAGATAAAGGGACTAAAGCTAGGAGAAACGAAGTGAGACTGATTTGATTTCTGACAAACCTTCATTCCAGAGTTTAAGGTCTGTTTGATGTACCTGCTGACTCTCCTGGATTTAATTTTGCAAACTTCTAGTGTAAGGCACTGCAGTCATAGTGGTGGACACCTGTAATCCCAGTACGTGGGTGACTGAGACAGGAGGATTGCAAGTTTGAAAACAGCCTCAGCAATTAGTAAGACTCTTATCAGCCTAGCAAGACCCTGTTTCAAAATAAAAAACAGGGCTGGGGGTCTGATAGATACTTTATACATGACCCTACTCAATGCTCCTAACATGCAAGGGTAAATGCTACTGTCCCCATTTTAGAGATGAAGAAACTGAAGCTAATGGAGCCATTGTGAGTGTGTCCACCTTTGTGGATTGCCTTAAAATGCCGGCTGCATTTGGAAGGAGGGAAGCACAGGTACACCACCCACTCACACTTGGTCTGTTCTAAGTCTTCTCCCTTTTTCAGTGTCCACAGCAAGGAGCAGGACTGGTTGTATGATTTTGCATGGCTCAAGGCAAAATTGAGATGCATGACCCCTTGTTCAAAAACTGTTTGGGACAGAGCATTAAACTAAGTTTTCCTAAGTATGGGGCCCAGAATGACTACACAGATCTCACACCCGTGAGCTGGCCTTAACAAAAGAGGAATTTTTTTTTAAAAAAAGGCATATATCTCCCAGAGTTACAGAGTAGAGAGAGAAACAATGAATAGAGGGAGGGTGTTCAACTAGGAGAGAAGGAGAGGGACTAGCAGTTCCTCAGAGGGACAACGGAGACTAGGGTCCCATTCAAGTCTTCTGATACCTAATTCTTCATGAATTTTCCAGAGTAAGTCTCTGTGGACAGTTTTGAATATATGGACTCTACACCTGAAAAATACCTAATTCCACAGCCACTGTCACTGAGCGTCCAGAAAGAGAAGTCTAACTATGGAAGGTTTTTATTGTTGGTCAGAAACTCAGAGCACTTGAAGAATGTGCTATTCCAAACCTGTTGAGTGTCATCCACTTGAACATGTCCCTCGGCAGTTGAGACTGAAGCAAGTTATTTCCTGTCGGGCCCTTCAAAGGGACCACAACAGTGCTTCATTTCTGCCAGAAGCTGACCACCTTTCCCAAAAGCCCTTGGGCAATTAACAGGCTCTGGAGTGTTAGCTTTCTTGGAGCTAGGCCCATGGAGTAGCCGATGAGGAGTTCCCCCAGAAGGCCTAGTGTAGCTTGAGTCCTTAAGAAGCTAGAACTATATCTTGCAAAGAACTAAGCCCTTAGTAGATATTTATAGAAGGAGGCAGCAGGGTATAGCCCGAGCTGGCATCAAAACCGGCTGTGCCGCTTTCTAGCTTACTAGTCATGTGACCTTGGGCAAGTTAATCTTTTTAATCCTTTGCTTCCTCCTTTGAAAATCTTGCAAGGTTGCTATCAGCATTTAATAAGCAAGCTGTAGGTTCGTGGCACACAGTAGGTTTTTTCAATAAACAACCGTTGCTGAATATCATTGCATGACAAGCATGAGGAAAACATTGCCTTCGGCTGCCAACAAAGCATTGACAATAAAAGGCTTTCTGGTTGGCGTGGCAAGTGGGATCTGGTTCTCATAGGATCTTTGCTCTATACATAGGTTCTTAAACTGAAAATCTGGGGGATGGATAAAAATTGTAGGACACCCCAGCAATGATGCATGGGATCCGACCAAATCCCTCTGTTAGAAGATGGCAAGATAGGACCAATTCGCCATGATCGGGTTGGATTCTCCAGGACTAAAGCTGTGGAGATAATTCCTTCCACTGGTTCCACATAGGTTCAAGAGGCAGATATTGGGGGTCTTGAATACCAGAGATTCTAAATCTATAATCTAAAGGCAGGATTAAAATAGGGGGTCAAAGACTCCAGCTGAAATGGTACCAAAGGGGCAGGGTAGGAATTAGGGAGGGAGAGTTGCAGGGCAGGCGCCAAGCACTCTCGGGATATTCACTGCTCACCAGCTGGGGCCATGAAGCACACAGCTGTGGGTAAGCAGGTGGCCCCGGGAAAGTCAGATGCCACAGATGTGACAACACTTCCCATCACTGGTGCTCGCTTCTCCAACCACCACTCCCCTCCCCTCCTCCAACCTGAGCAGAATGGATATACTGAGAAAAAGGAACAACAGAAACTAGCAAAGCTCTGGGCACACAGTTCTGAAAATGAAAGGGCCTTCTCTCTTGAATACCCTGGTATGCTCAGCAGTCCCAGCATATAGTGTATTACCATTTATATAAGACATGTAAAAAGGAAGCCATTCTAAGTTTTTTTTTTTCTTTCTTCTTTTTTCTTTCTCTTGTTTTGGTGTTTGTTTGTTTGAGTTGGGTTTTTTGGTACTGGGAATTGAACTCTGGGGCATTCTGCCTCCAAGAGACACCCCCAGCCCTTTTTACTTTTTTCCTTTGAAACAAGGTCTCACTAAGTTGCTAAAGGCCTTGCTAAATTGCTGAGGCTAACCTCGAACCTGCAATCCTTCTGTCTCAGCCTCCTAAGTACTGGGGTTACAGGAGCATGACATCATGTCCAGCTCCTATGTTAGTCTTTCCAGGAGCCCTGTGAGGCAGTCCTTATCACAGCCCGGATATTTGGCTTTTCCAAAGCAGAAAGGTTTAACAGCTGCAACTACACTATGGCAGGGTTAAAAGTCCTCCTCATTGGAGTCTTCATACTGTACCCTAAATTGGGCTTTGTTTCTCCTCATCCAGTACTCACCCCAAAACATACCTACCTGCAGTACCCAACAGTCCAAACTGTCTGCACCTGTTTCCCCAAAAATATCAAACTGTTTTTTCAAATATATGGAATTTGGGGGGAAAAAGAAATTGATTGTGTTATTCTCTATTTTTATTCTTACTCCTATAGACATTTATAAAGGAAGTGCAAATCTTTTGCTTTGTGTTCAAATGCCTGTGAGTCTTCAAGCCGGTTTTGACAGAGCAATTTACTTAACTCCTTGAACATTTACATACTAACCTATAAAGATGTTTTATCTTCCTTACCTCTCCTGAGGAAAGACGCAGAGGGTGAAATGGATGAAATATGGGCTCATGTGTTTTTCACCAGGCGCACATCATTATGCAACTGCAGAAGTCCAGGTTTTGTCTTTTTTTTTTTTTTTTTTTTTTTTGGCTGGATTATTTGTTTACAGCCAGCCCTTGATTATTTGCAGAAGCGAGGGAGCAGCCACATGGATCAGTCAAAGCTGTGGATGATCAAAGATTTTAGGAGGCTGCTATTAATACTTGTGTGCAGTTCTCCGGCACTCATGATATTTTAAATATGATGAGATCACATTAGCTCTTAGCATTGCTTTTATTTTCCTCCTGCCTTCCTAGCTGAGGAGGAACCAGCGGGAAAACCTCTCAGAAGGTGCATAGGAGCAGCCTATGGAACCTCTAGACTCCCTACAAAGGTGCCAATGGGCCAAAACAGCTCCTTATTGCAGCTTAACAGGCCTTTCTTCCAGTCCCCACCAAGCTAGAATAAGAAGGGTATTATTCACGTCATCAAAGAGTGGAATGAGTTTGTGATAATATCAGAAGGAACTTAAAAGCAATATTTTCAAGACTTTAGGCCAAATAATCCAAATCAGTATTTGTTGATTGATTGCTTTCTAGAAGTATTTGCATCAAAGAGTTCAAGATGTAGTATGTAATTAAGTTCAGAAGGTTAAGGTTAGTTCAACAAATTCATAGAAAAAAAAAATCAAAATGCACTCATTCAAAGCAAGGTGGGAGCTAGCTAAATGTTGACAGTCTGGATGCTTTCCAGAAGGGAGAGGTCAAGAAGGCACTGGAGCTTTAAACCACATCTTATAGGAAAGACCAACTTTGAGATTGTTTCGCCCACAGAAGAGAAAACTTAGGGACAAATGATGATTTGCCTCCAATCTTTAAAGAGCTTTTCTCATAAGGAGAAAATGGGTTATTTTTACATGACAGATCAGTGAGGAGAGTGACTAGAGAGACCAATTTAAGCCTAAAAACAAGGACATCACTTCTACCCGTTAAAACTGAACTCAGGTAGAGTGGGCCCTTAGAAATGGTGGCGAATTTTCACATTTCATGTGCAAGGAGGTACTAGTCATGTATTCTGGGGATCCAGTGAAGCCAAGAGCCCAGGAGTGTCACCACTTTTGTGTAACCTTGACACAGTTACTCGCCGTAAACTTCAATCGGCTCACCTGTAAAATTGAAATATATCTCTATGTGTGTCTTATGGTTGCTGTCACAAAATTACCATGAATTTCATAAAGCAACACTAATTCATTATGTTCTAGTTCTTCCCAGAAATCATAAGTGTCAGTGGAGTAAAACCAAGGTGTCATCAGGGATGTCTTTTCTGAAGACTCAAGGGGAGAATCTTTTCCTTGTTTTGTCCAGGGGAGGCCAAGACCTCCTTCCATTTTTAAAGCTAGCACTATAAAGAGAAGTTTCTTTTATATTACATCCCTCTGACAGACTTCCTTCTGCTTCTCCCTTCCATTTATATATTCCCCAAGATTACACTGGATCTACTCAGATAATCCAGGATAATCTCCCCATCCCAAGGTCAACAGACTGGTAATTTAAATTCCATCTGTACCCTTAATTCCCCTTTACCAGGAAACATAACATAGTCACAGTTTCCAGGGATTAGAACAGGCATATCTTTGGGACATTATTTTGCCTACCACAAGTACCTTACCTCATGGGTTTATTTTTAGGATCCAATAAAACTATTCATGTAAAGTGTTTATTACAGAATCTGATGCACCAATGGTACCTGTTATTCTTGTTTAATTAATATCAATCTATTAATTCATATAACAATGTGTTTATATTATGTATTAATTGACATTAATATATAATTATTATTGATATTACAAAGGCATATCTTATATCCAGTAGTAGTCATGTTAGATGACTCAAGAGCCCTTTGGTAATTCTATACTGAACATATATTTATTGGTCATAGGGTATAAGTCATTCATAAAAATATATGGCATTTTTTTCTGTTCATTCATCTTGATAAAATAAAAGGTTATTTTCTAGCCAGGTGTGCTGGTGCATGCTTGTACTCCCAGTACTTGGGAGGCTGAGACAAGAGGATCGCAGGTTCACTAAGCCTCAGCTGCTTAGTGAGGCCCTGTGTAATTTAGCAAGATCAAAAGTAAAGAATACAAAATTTGGCTGGGGGTGTAGCTCTGTGGTAGAATGCTCCTGGGTTCAATTCCCAGTACCTTAAAATAAAATAAAATAGATTATTTCAATAAAATATGTCATCGCCAGGCAGGTGGTATACACTTGTAATCCCAGCATTTGGGAGGCAGAGACCAGAGGATCTTGGTTCACAGACAACCAGAGGATCTTGGTTCACAGACAACCTCAGCTACTTAGCTAGGCCCTTCACAACTCAGTAAGACCCTATTTCAAAAATAAATAAAAAAAAAACTAAAAAATAGGGATGGGGTGTAGCTCAGAGGTATAATGCCCTTGGGTTTCATCCCTGGTCCGCAAAAAAAAAAAAAAAAGAAAAAGAAAAGAAAAGAAAAGAAAATATACCATTAAATTTGTCATTATATAACTTAATAGTATACTATACAGTATTTTTGCATATCACATTACAATCTCATAAATAATTTGGAAAGCTCAAAAAAGTTGAAATAAGGGGGAAAGTATCTTTCATAGTCCCACCATTCAGAAATGCAATATTGACATTTGGGTACATCTCAACAGTTAACTTAATATACATATCTTAAAACATTTGTGATAATATGTCTGTACAAAGTTATATGTAGTATTTTTACTTCATAAAAGACATGTAGGCTCATTGTAGAAAATAAATCACATTGCATTCCCTCCCTCAAGAAATAAACCCTATCAGTATTACAGTATATTTGCTTATACTTTCATTGTGCAATTTTATTTACTTGAGATCACACTTTATACAGTGGTTTAAAACATTATCAACACAGTAGAATTTATAGGTTTTGAAAGGAAGATGATAGAAGGCAGCCAATTGGAGTGTGTTTATCTTAAGCAGTTTTATTCGTTTTTCCTAACTAAAAAATCCCAATGCTCTTTTTCGGTCAATATGAGAATTTTAAAGCTGTTATTCAAGTCCCCTTGCAATGGAAATAACTAAATGACATGTTATACAGCTCTGCTTTTGTGGAGGGTAAATTAAAAAAATTGCATTCTCTCTATACATTTCTGGGTCCTGTACATAGTTTTGCTATATCTCTACAAGATCCATTTCCGTTTTATTTGGCCATCTCTGATAACAAGGGCTCCATCTGAATGCTGCAGCGCTATACAGTTTTTAAGCATGAGTGGCTATCAGGATGTTTTTTAACACCTCATAGTGCTTAGAAAGGTAATATTCCCAATGTAATTAGTCCTGCTGCGACTCTTACTGACAATAGTAGCTGAGATTTGAAGAATCTCATGTATATTATTTTTAATAGGCATGACTTTTAAAATATGTGTTAAACATTATTGGTCCATTTTACACACAAGAAAATTGAGGTTTGGAGAAAGATTAAATTTCTTCAAGAACACACTAGTTAGCCAGGCATGGTGGTGCATGCCTGTAATTCTAGTACTTGGGAGGCTGAGACAGGAGGATTGTAGGTACAAGGCCAGTCTCAGCAATTAAGCAAGACCCTGTTTCAAAAAATAAAAAGTAAAATAGTGCTGTGGGTGTGACTCAGAGATAGAATGACCCTGAGTTCAATTTCCAGTGCCAAAAAAAGAATGAAAGAATAACACACTTGTTAATAGGAAAGCTGCTATTCAAACCTTAGTCCCTCATACTTCAGAACCTCCACTTAGCCTGTCAAATAACATCAATACTCCCCCAAGCCCTCACAAAAACAAAAATACAATATAACATGGTGATCTTAGTTTAAGGAGGGAATTTGAACAATGAGGGTGTTGTTGCAGAAGTACCTAAATGCGAAAATGGGATTAGACTTTAGAAAGAGGGTAACTTCTGAGTGAGAGCTTGGGAGAGAAATTGGACTTCAGCAAGGAGAGAAGGGACTGAGAAGGGACCAGGGGCCAGCAGCCTGGGCAAAGGGCACAGTGTGAGAGGCACTGGCACATGCAAAAGGCATGAGATCCCAAGTAAGTCGAAAAGGCAGGTGGAAGGCAGCCCCCCCACTTCCCGGCAAAACTGTGGCGCTCTGCACAGGAGTTTGTACTTTATCCAACAGTGGGAAAGTGGACAGTGAGGATACACAGTCACTAAATGTTTTTCAACTGGATCATTGAAAGGACGACTTTTTCTGTGGTACTAGGGATGGAACCCAGGGGCATTCTACCTCTGAGCTACACCCCCAGCCCAATTTTTTATTCTTTATTTTGAAACCAGGTCTCACTGAGTTGCAAAGGGCCTAAGTAGCTGAGGCTGTCTGCGAACTGTGCTCCTCTTGTCTTAACCTCTCAAATGCTGGGATTACAAGCATGCGCCACCACACCCAGCAGGGGATGACTTATTTTCAAGGTTTACAGAGGAATAATTTCAGAGCTTCTAGAAAACTGCAAACTTTAAATACTGAGCCTTGCTGAAGTCTCGCCATAGTGTAGGTGTTAGGCTGGACAGAGACCCAGAGAGAAAGAGGAAGAGGTAATCTCCAGAAGTGTCAGGAGAGAGATGAGGGAAACCAGCTCTGCTGACCTGGGGGAGCTGGACCAAATCAGGGCTGGGAAAACTATGGGAACCAACCCCAGGGCTTTCTTACAAACCCTAAAGTTTAAAGCATGGTGTGTAAGGTTGTGGAAACAGAAATCCATATTGGTTTTTTAAAGCCATGTGTTCTTCTCTCTTCCTCACCACTATTTGAGATTCTCTTATGCTGAAGTCAACTTAGGTGACTTTTAAAATTAGTTTAACATAGCCCGGCATGGTGGTGCACTCTTGTAATCCTAGTCATTGGGAGGCTGAGACAGGAGGAGAGTGGTTTGCGGCCAGCCTCAGCTACTTAGTGAGGCTGAGGCTGTCCACAACTTAGTGAGAACTTGTTTCAAAATAAAGAATAAAAAAAATAGGGCTGGGGGGCATAGCTCAGAGATAGCCCCTGGGTTCCATCCTCAGTACCATACACAAAAAAAAAATTAGTTTAACATGTCTTTGCTTGCTTGGTTGTGATTTATCTCTAAAGAAAAGAATGTCGGAGTTCATTAGCTTTCTATCATACTTTACTAGTTAGAACTTTGGAGAATTATTATCCTTTTGCATAACAATATTTTTGTGGGATAGCAGGGTTCACCTTTATATTTACAGCTTATACAATTAGCATATTTATTCTGACATATTTTCTTTAAACTGTATATAACGTCACATGTTTAAGAAGAAATTTAAAACAGGGTTAAAGGGTACTAGATGTTCTCAAAAGTCAAGTGATTAATTTTAATTCCTTATTTAAGACAACATTTTCAAAAAAAAAGCAATGCACCATTTGAGAAAAGGAAATTTTGAAAAAAGCCTTTCACTAAACTTATCCCAAAACTTGGTAACTCCATTTATGGTTATAAATAAATGATCTCTCAAAAACCTTGGGTAGCCAGGCATGGTGGCGCACACTTCTAATCCCCGCGCTTAGGCGGCAGAGACAGGAGGATCGCGCTGGTTCGAACCCAGCCTCACTGGCTTAAGAGACCCTGTTTCCAAATAAAAATATAAAATAGGTTTGGGAGTGTAGCCCGGAAGTAGAAGTGCTTCCAGGAACCACCAAAAGAAATAAAGAAGAAGCCTTGAGTAAATGGCTTTACAACTCTGTTATGTCAGATCATGTAGCCCTGATATAAAATGCAGACATGAATCCCTGAGTTTTATTGCATTCAACATCTCAAAAGCTGAGTTTCTGCCGGGCGTGGTGGCGCACGCTTGTAATCCCCGCACTTGGGAGGCAGAGACAGGAGGATCGCACAGGTTCGAAGCCAGCCACGCGGGCTGGCTTAGGAGACCCTGTTTCCAAATGAAAATGTAAAAATAGGTCGGGGAGTGTAGCCCGGAGGTAGAAGGGCTTCCAGGAACCCCAGTACCACCAAAAAAAAAAAAAAAAGCTGAGTTTCTGCCCCCATCCTGTCTCTTATTTACTGTGTGCCATTGGGAAGTTGCTCCCTTTTCTGGTACTTAATATTCTGGTGTGTAAAATGGACATTATACTATTTTACAAGATGATTATGAGAATTAAAGGTGATAAGTAAATGGATGTGAAAAATTTCCAGGGTTGATATGTCATTACTTATTATAGGAATTTGCAAGGAGGACATACAGCAGTATGAGTGCACTGTAGAGTATCTAAGTGCATGCTGTTGGGCTTCTTATTTGTAATAACTTGTAGAATCTTCGTTTTGTACATGACTTTAGATTTCAGTTCCCACCCAGCGTAAGCATCCTCTCCATAAACATCCCTCTGTGGAGGGTCATTAGATCTCTACTTTGAAGACTGCAGATCTCTACCTTGAAACTGTAGGAGTGCTTAGATTTTGGTGTTGGGGGAGGGGTCTTACCACTTCACATTTTACTAAGAAAACATAACATTTTCCTAATCTTCTAATGCTTTTCAAGGAAAAGACTCTCCTTATTCCAAGAATGTACTTCACACCGTCAAATTACTAAAGTGTCAGGGACTTGTGTAATCACTAAATATCCATATTTATTGAACCTTCACTTGGATTGAAATTCCTCACCGTCTAGTAACAAGACATCTTCTATTCTGCTGGAGTGAAGTGTCCCTTTAATCTTGGAAGTGGGTCTTTTTGGAGAGCATTCCAAAGTGCCAATCAAAGCAAGCACCCTACCTTGTCTTTGAACTCAATGAGCTAAAAGTGTGGTGGTAATCTCCAGCTTTGGGTTACCATCGGGTAAGAGGTAGTGGGAAGGTCCTAGATAAATTAAAACCCTCAAACTATTCATCGTATTGAAGTTTTTATTGGAGCTGTCAACACAGTGCATTCCAGTTCGTCAGGTTCTCCCTTTCCTCTTCTGTTTCACCTTATTCTGAACTCAGGTGGAGAAAGGGACAAAGACTACTCATTATCAGGGTTTCTGTGCATTTATGCAGAGTTGGGATGAAAATAACACAATAGGATGCCCTCTGAATTGAGTTGATGATCTAGTTTATGATTTTATTTATAATCTTTCCCACACCTAACTGAATAATAAGTGAATGGGGAAAAATGAGATAGTCAACAATAAGTCAATGCATTAGAAAGGAAAAGATTTGAAGAACTGGATAACTTACTAACTACATCACTTGTCCCATAGCAATCTTTATTTGTGCAAAGCAGGCAAGGTATATGTGAGCTTAGGCTGCTTTTCTAGTTCTTAAAAGACAAGTTTGTGTCGGGCGTGGTGGCGCACGCTTGTAATCCCCGCGCTTGGGAGGCAGAGACAGGAGGATCGCGCAGGTTCAGAGCCAGCCGCGCTGGCTTAAGAGACCCTGTTTCCAAATAAAAAAGTATAAAAATAGGTCTGGAAGTGTAGCCTGGAGGTAGAAGTGTTTCCAGGAATCCCAGTACCACACACACACAAAGACAAGTTTGTCATTCACTCAGAGTTTCATGATTGTGGAATAGTTGGTATACCTATCAGGTTGTGCCCTAACCTATAAACACAGAGAAACACAAGACATCTTTTCCCAGAAGAAGTAGGTATGTCTATTTCATTTCTGTGTACACAGTCTTTGCAAACACCAGCAGCTTTAGCTCTTACCCTCTTGGAACCAGTCAGCCCTTGAAATCAGACAGGTGTTAGGACTCATGACCAAAGGTGCCAGCTTCTCAGATGGGAAAGATCAGATTGGGAAGGGCGTAGGGAGATACTTTTAAGGCAGCTTCTAAGGAAACCTACAAAGGTCTATATGAGGGGTCATAAATGCCTGCATGCCTGCAGAGACCAGGAAATCAGTGTAAAGGAGAGAAGTTGGTGGATGTGAGGCTTCAGGGAGTGGTGGGGACTCCAGCATGGAGAGCATGGGGGAGTGCAGAAAGGGAGCAGCAGTCCATACTGGGTTCCAGCCAACTGCTGTGAGGTTGGAAAGCAACCTAATTTTAGCAGATCTTATTTCTCAAGAGAAGCTGGGCTTCAAGTTTGTATGTCTGATCTTCTGGTTTTAAAAACATCTGTGCAAGCCAAATAAACACATTTCCAGGCCCATAAGATCCTTGGATTTCCAAATCGCCACACTGATATCCAGGAATTATAAACATAAGGGTGTGATGGGGACAAATTATTTATTTTTCTTGCTTGACTTGGGTCACAAATTATTTGTGCTATAAATATGGACTGATATATCTTACCAAAGAAGGAGAATGGCCTTCAGGAAAATTTAAGAGATCAGTATATTTATATTTATAAGGGGTTCATAGATGTGTTCATCAGGTATGCCTCACTGTGAACAGAATACCTAACAAGAAAATCTTAGAGGAGGAAGGACTTATGTTGACTCACGGTCTCAGAGGTCTCAGTCGATGGTTAGCCAGCTCCATTGCTCTAACCCTGAGCTGAGGCAGAACAGCATGATAGAAACACATGGCAGAACTTCTCAGTTTATGGCAGCCAGGAAACAGAAAGAGAGAGAAAGAAGAAGCGATTGGAGAAACAATAAACCCTTCTAAGGAATATCCCCAATGGCTACTTCTTCCAACTAGATCCCACCTCCCATTAGTCCATTCAGCTATTAACGGATTAGTCTGTTGACAAATCAGAGCTCTCCTGATCCAATCGTTATCTCAAAGTCCTCCTCAGAAACTTGCTACACTAAGGTCCAGATCTAAACCATTATACTAGATGTCATAAAAGATAATATCCAAAAGGAAAAGGGACTCAGAAAGTCAAAGAGAATGTAAGGCAGAGTTTGATTAAGAAATAGATAAAGCCAGGTGTACTTCCAGCATTCAGGAGGCGGAGACTGGAGGATTGTGGTTTGTAGATAGCCTCAGCTGCTTAGTGAGGCCCTTCTCAACTCAGTGAGACCCTGTTTCAAAAAATAAAAACGACTAAAAAGTAGGACTGGGGTGTAGCTCGGAAATAGAATGCCCCTAGGTTCCATCCTCAGTACTGTAAAAGAATGAAAGGAAGGAAGGAAGGAAGGAAGGAAGGAAGGAAGGAAGGAAGGAAGGAAGGAAAAGGAAAAGGAAGAAAAGAGATATAACATGGAGATGGAGTCGGGTATGGTGGCACATACCTGTAATCCCAGTACTTGGGAGGCTGAGACAGGAAGATCATAGGTTCAAGACCTGTCTCAGCAACTTAGTGAGGCCCTCAACAATTTAGGGGAATCTGTTTCAAAATAAAAAGTAAGGATCCGGGCACAGTAGTCACACACCTATAATCCCAATGACTTGGAAGCCTGAGACAGGAGAATTGCAGGTTTACAGGTTCACGTTGTGAGACCCTGTTTCCAAATAAAATATTAAAATAGGGCTTGGAGTATAGCTTGGAAGTAGAAGGCACCTGGGTTCTATCCCCAGTATCACACACACACACACACACACACACACACACACACACACACACACACACACTAAATAAAAGGGCTAGGGGCGTAACCCAGAAATATAATGTCCTATTGCCACAAAAAAAAAAAAAATACAACATAGAAATAAAGAGGAAATGCCAATCCCTGTTTGAGGAAAAATGCAAAAAGCATGAGTGTCTGCCCAAGGAGGACAGATTTGGATCTTCTGGAGAGGAAGAACAGAAGAGCTAACAAACTCATGGTGAGGTGCAGCTCATGATTAGCCAGTGGAGATAGTTACCTAAGTCGTTTCTTCCAGCATGTATTACAGCAAGTAGCATTGTTTACTGTGCATCCATAGATGGTAAAAAGGAAGTTGACAGGAAGATGGGGTGGGGAGGTGGGGTATTCAGTCATCAAGCATACTTGGGAGAGTCTAAGTCAAACATTTTCTGTTCTATGGAATATTGTTGCACCTTTAACATAGATAGTAACCTACTTATATCATTCAAAAGCAGAATTAAGTATTTTAGAAGAAACGGGCACCTATGGGAAATGCAGAGCTGCTCTGTAGCTGTTCTGAGAGTAACTGTTCTAGACCATGGGTTTCGATGCTGGAATGAGAGGCCCTGGCAAGGAATCGGGAGCTTGTCACATAAACCAAGAGGAATATTTTTGGCCAGAGATTTCAAGACCAAACCAGGAGAGTTTTAAAATGCGATTTAAAGGGGATAAAATATAGAATGTTCAAATGAAATCTAAAATCACAGCCCACAGAGGGGCAGCAGGTGTGAGCTAGAAATAAGAGGCATGGTAGAGGTAGTGCCAACCAGTTCTCCTGAGAAATTGTCAGGGAGAAACACCAGGGCCACACCTACAGCTGTGACATGTTTGCCAACTGCACAGCGAGAGGGGCGCACTGAGCTAGTCATGTTCATTAAGGGGGAGCACGACCTTAGAGACAGCAGGTGGAGACAGGGTGGGGGAGAGCACACAACCTCCGAGCAGTGACGAGGGATGACATGTTCACATAAATCACAGTCACAGAAATGGGTGTTAGGAACGCACACAGAAGTAAAAGAAGTCACAAACGTCAGAGTAGAAGCAAAGCCGAGAGCATATGGCTGAGATTTTCAAAAGGACGAAATCGAAAAGATTTTGCTGGCAGTGTATACCACAGCTTCTCCGGCAGAGCGAGGCTCTGGCTGATGCTTTCCTATTTAAGATTTTTTTAAAAACTGGCACAAGAGGGAGATTGAATAAGAAAGGGATGGGAAGGGGAAAAAAAAGAATGGAAGTATTTATCTAAGCATCTGCCCCTTTAATGAATTGTCAATTTTTCTTGCAATAATTCCATGGCTTGAGAGGCAAGAAAAACTAATAGGAAATGTTTTACTCTGGACTTGGTCTGAACAGGAGGTATCTAACTGGTTAATAAAGTACAGGAAACAGGAGGAGGTCGCCTGACCATCCTGGAGTTTCATGACAGTAAAAGAAAAAAATATGATACATACCTAAGTGGGTGCCGTCTACTCCACTTCCTCCTCTGCTGCTTCTCACCTTCCCTCTGGCATCTCTGGCCCCATCCTAGTAAGAATTCCAGCCCAGTCCACCAGGGACTTCAGTGCAGAAGAGTCTCCATCTCTTTATTTTCCCCAGGAAGTTGAGGAAAGCAAAGATCACCAATTCCAATTCCCCAGAAAAGACATAGTACTTGTATTTCAAGTCCCAACTCAGAATCTAAGAGGCCACAAGGACAGCTTCATATGTGGCAATGAAGTTCTATTTTGCCTTTATTTGAATATATGGTTATATATATTTATTCTTAATATTTCCAAAAACCCCTGAAAAAGAAGGTAATATTATTCCAATTCAAAGATGAAGAAACTAAGAGAAAGAAACTAAACAACTTACCCAATGCCATATAGCAAGAAAAGGGCTGAACTGTGGCTTGAACCTAGGCCTGTTTGGCTTCTAACCAAAGCTTCTTCAATTCCACCAACCTGCCTCTGAAACTAGCATCATACTTTGGGTACCAAGAGGGTTAACTGGTGTTTGTGGGTTAGTATGGGAACCCAACCTCAACAGAATATCATTTCTATGGGAAAATGTGCTCAGAGTGACAAACAACTGGCTTAACCAAGGAACTTTTGTAACCCGACCTATCATAAGTTGGGCCCTGTGTTCAGAAAGGCTGCTCGTGGGAGGGAGGGATGAGACACAGGCACATTCAGCCCACACCCCCCCGACTCCTCAATACTATTCCCTGTCTAGCTTTGATCTGACATAGAACAGTCTAATAGCCCCTGTAGTACCTACCACTGAAGGTGATGTAAGGATCAAATGAAGGGGCACCCCTCGATGTGTGCAGTAGTTACGCAGTTCAGACATGCAGTAAACCTTGGTAAGAGGGAAAGGAGATTATTCTCAACAGCTGAGAGGCAGGTTGAGCTGGAGCAAGATGGAGCCCGAGGCTGACCTCGCTGGCACCCCTTGGGGCCCACCTGGCAGTCTCAGCAGGGTGAAGCATGGCCCTGCCTCAGGGCTTCGTCTCTGCTCCCCAGGCAGTTCAGCCTTGATTGGTCAGGACCAAGGAAGCAGCCACCCTCAGCAAGAGGCTCAGTTCCAGCAAAGCAGCCACCTTCTCAGGCCTTCAGGGCTTAAGTTCTAATAAGTTGCTCTCACCCACCTGTGTCTTAAGTGTCCCCTCTCACCTTCAGATGCGAGCTTCATGGGCTGATGAATGCATGAATGTTGGTGAAGCCCAGCCAAGAAATCTCTGCTGAACCTCAGGAGTACACATTCCTGTCCTACCTCCCTTCTTTCCCTCAGGCAGGGATTTCTTTTTGTCCCAGTGTTTGACTTTGCTCACTGATAAATGCTCTAGCCAAATCAGCCTGAAGGGATTTGCTTTCCACAAATAACTGAGTAACTCTTCAAAGGGAGAAAGAATTGCTAAGAAACAGCCAAACTCTAAGGGGTTTCTTTTTCTTTTATTTTTTTTAATGGGGAAGAGAACTTTTTCTCCTGGCAGGGACAGATACCCACTGGAAAAACACTCTGAGAGGAAAGAAAAGCCCTGACAGGTTGCCCCACCTTGCTGCCCCCTCCCCCCGAGGTCTCTCCTGAGGTTCACCCCGAAGTGGTGGATTTGTTAATTCTAGCAGTTCTCCAGATGGGCTGCAGGGTCTTCGCAGAGACCCGGTGTCCTCGGTGTATGTGAGCATGTTGGGTGATCACAGATCCTGAGTCTCAGATAAGCCCTCTTGTGTGGCTTGTGTGTGTACCCGCCAGTATACATGTATGTTCCCGTGTGCGGTGCTCACGGAGAATCCATTTTCAGACTTTGGCAGGCTTCATACTGTCAGGTGCCAGACAGAATTCAGGAGGGTATATCAAAGTGGAATATGTCCATACTCTACAGAAACAAACTTGTGGAAGAGTCACTGCTCTGAAGCCGTACCTTCTTTGGAGCCTGGACTTAGCCTTGAAGGAAGGAGGAGATGCTATAAACAAGATGCTCATGGGTGGGTTTGTCCCTTTGTTACTTTGGGACAAAAGTAGAAACCAAAGACCAATGGGAAGGCCCAGGCCACTGAGTCTGATGAATGTCAAAGGGCCCCTAGCAACCAGAGCTAGCCAACCAAGCTGGGATCCTGTGGCCATGCATGTGATCTGTATAGTAGAATTAAAGAAACCCAGCCTACGGGCATGAATGAGAATGGGCCCAGCTTTGAATCACTAGCTCTAATGACATGGGTTGATTGTTCATTTCTTTCAGATGCTCTGGGGCATAGCAGTGGGAGCCAGGGGCAGTGAAGTGGTAAGGGATATGGACTGGAGGTCAGGAGCTGGAGTTTTCATTCCAGCTTCCCATCTCCCATCTGCATCATCAAGGACCAATTCCAGTTTCCTACCATGTACCATGAGAAGGATGCCATGGCTTAGAAGAGAAACGCCCGCTAGACCTGGTACAGAGTAGTTCTGCACGTACCCTTTTACTATCAAAAAGTGCATTATTTCTATTCATCCCCCCCATGGAGGCCATATTGAATAAGACTTTTGTCAGCCATAAAGCTATTCTAAATAGGGGGGGTATTATTTATTATCTATTCACCATTCAGTCAGTATGGCCTCAGCAATTTAGTGAGGCCCTCCGCAACTTGACAAGACCCTATTTCAAAATAAAAAATAAAATAGGGCTGAGGGTGTAGCTCAGAGGTAGAATGCCCCAGATGGGTTCAATCTCTATTCATTTCTCTCTTTCTCTCTCTCTCTCTCTCTCTCTCTCTCTCTCTCTCTCCCCTCTCTCTTTCACACACACACACACACACACACACACACACACACACACACATGCACCATACACACATAATAATAAAAATAGGATTTTTATACTGATACAATAAACTATATCCTGAGCAAGTTTTTCCCTCCATTATTGTCCCTCTTTTCCCTTGGGCCTTTTCTTGAGCTCTCTCCCCTTCTTGCCCCCAGTGTTTCTGCTTACTTTCTCCTGGTCTCTGGTCTCCAGTCCTCTCTTCATTCATCACACTATATTTTTCTGCATGCCATGAACACTAGTCTTGTCCCAAGCATGGAACAAAGCCAGGGAATACCTTGCTTCTTAAAGCTGAACTACACTGAGCCCACACAGATCTTTTGGCAGGAGCAGTCAGCACAAGAGTCCCATTCAGAGTACAAGAACAGCTATTTATAAAGCCTCCTTCCTGACTGCTGGCTGTTCACTTTCCCTTGAACCAAAGGGGCCACTGCTGCCTCTGGGGAAAGATTATTCCAGCCATAGCTCCGTGCCTGAGTGTCACCGAATGCCCATTCTGATGAGCAGTGAGAATAGGGGACAGCATGCAGGATGGATTAGATGGGGTGACAAACCCTCTGACGGGCCAGGGCAGCTGAATGTGGGGGGGACACAGATGGCCTCTGGCAGCACCTGTGAGGTGACAGTCACAAGCCCCTTCCAGGACTTGATATCCTCGCCTTCAATCCCACCTGCCTTGGCTTTGTTGTTGCTTTTTTTTTAAATTTTACTCTTAATATAAACCATCACTAACACAATTACTAAATTTCTAAGGGTATTTGGGATTCAAATAATGTATAATGTTAATAGGTAAAGTGTTCTCAATATTATTATTGACCCTCGTCATTCAACTATAATTCAACCTTAGTTTTATTTGCCCTTTCTGTGTTTTTACTCTGATTTGCTAGATTGTTATTTACCTAATAATCTGATCATAGTCTATTATCTTCAGTAAAAGTGGCAATAACCACCAATAATCCAGCAAACCCCAGAGGTATTATGGTAGATCATTTGTTTTGCTTTTTCATTGATACAAACCTTATGAAAATGTATAATAATGTAATTAATGTACAGAAATGGCCTGTTGGCTAGGTATAGTTTTTCTAGATGTGTAGATTTTGGCCTATACAGTCTTCTCTAAAAAGTTGAATTAGGCTGGGCGTGGTGGCACACCCTTATAATCCCAGCATTTGGAAGGCTGAGACAGGAGGATCCAGGTTCATGGACAGCCTCAGCTTTTTTTTTTTTTTTTTTTTTTTTTTTTTGTGGTACTGGGGTTCCTGGAAACCTTCTACCTTTGGCTTACACTCCAAGACCTATTTTATACATTTTTTTATTTGAAAACAGGGTCTCTTAAGCCAGCATGGCTGGCTTCGAAAGTGCGCAATCCTCCTGTCTCCGCCTCCCAAGAGTGGGGATTACAAGCGTGCGCCACTACATTCGGCTTTAGCCTCAGCTACTTAGTGAGGCCCTTTGCAACTCAGTGAGACCTGGTTTCATAATAATAATAAAAATAGGCCTGGGGATGTAGCTCAGAGGTAGAATGCCCCTGGGTTCCATTCCCAGTACCACAAAAAAAAAAGTTGAATTAGTTGCCAACACTAATATTCAAGATATTTTACATTAAAATATAAATTTCTTGAGTCTTTTTCAAAATGGCAGTTTCTCCAGGCACAGTGGCACATGCCTGTAATCCCAGTACTTGGGAGGCTGAGAGGAGAGAATCTCAGATTCAAGGCCAGCCTGGGCAACTTAGCAAGACCTTGTTTCAAAACAAAAAAATAAAAAGGGGTAGGGAGGTAGCTCAGAGGCAGAAGACCCCAGATTCAATCCCCAGTACCACCAAAAAAAAAATGGCAATTCTGGCAGTACTTGGGCCACACTTCTATAGGGAAACAGTGATGGAGCACACAGGTCCTCCCACCTCTCCTGTTATCTCAAGTGGCTCAGGGAGCCCAGAGAAAACTTTTAAATCAGTTGTTTTGAGCCCTCCAGAGAAATGAAAAATTTGGTACCCCCATGTGATTCATGGCATCTTTAGAGAGGTGTGTGAGGACTGGGGCTGGAATGCAAGTCTCCTGCCTGCTGTTCTACCACAGCCTCCACTACGTGGTTCTAACCCTCCCGACAACACAGAACACCATCTCGTGGGCAGCATCTGTTTCTCCAGGCTTTCCAACCTAATACTGACTGACACAGAAAGCCCAACTAACTATTAGAGAGCCACTCGGGGAACCTGATTATCAAAGTCCAAACCACAAAGAGGAACACCTTCATTTCAAGGGCTTCTATTTCTAGAAATAACTATAGTGTTCTCTGTGTAGACTTCTAAGCTTAGAGAAATGTTTTCATGTTTTGACTTTTAACAACTTCAAAAGTCCATTGCCCTTAAAACCTCCTTGATTCTCAGAAAAAGGCCACCAGGAGCTCAGGGTGGTGGAGGGAGCTAAATTCTTTGCCTCTGCTGGCACAAATGCCCAGCAGCTAGCTTGGTTTTACTTATGGGCATCCTTGAAAACAGGATATTCATAGCTGACAGGATGATGACTGATTCTAGCCCTGAATTGCTGACAAGCATATAGGAACATTTTTAATTATTCTCATTTCCCCCTCATCTGTCAAATGAAAAGATTGAACTAACTAGTATGCATTTGATGTTATTTTCTTGTAAACTGGGGGGGGGGGATTAAGTCAATCCAGAAATAGAGTCAATCGTGGTATCACTACTGTTATTTGCCATTCTTCAACATTCTTCAACATGGTTGAGAGCCCCTTGGAGCCCAGAAGAGGATCTTCTGCCTTAAGAATGTGTTCAGCTAGGTAGACCAGAGCCTGACAAGGAACCTAGGAGTCTCCATGGTCTTGGAAATCAGTCTCAAGACAACTGGTTATGGGTTAGTCATCTCTAGCTGAAAGGTGATTATGAGAGGGAAGGAAATAGTGGCCAAAGCAAATGCAGGAAGAGAGATGCAGAGGAAGCATTCCAGCAGTCATTAAAACATTATGAGTTTTATTTTCTTCAAAAAAATATTGGCCACCTGGGATAAACCCCCACACTACTCCTCCCCTTACCCCTGCAATTATTGGGGAAGTGAACCATTCAGTAATTGTGTCTCCTAGCAACAAGGAAGAACAGTTATTGAGCACTTACTATGCATTAAACACCTGCTGCTCAGTGCTTGCTTTGCATCGGCTATATAAGCTTCACAACTTTTGGGGCAGAGAATAATGTTCCTACTTTGTAGAAGAAAAAATAAAGATTCAAAGACCATAACTATAACTAACTTGCCTGTCAGTAAGTGGCAAAGCCAGGTCTGGCCCCACAGCTTCCAAATGCTACAGTCTTGTACAATTCAAGATGCACCAGACATGGATGCCCAGTGTCCTCCAACAAGGACTAAGAGTAAGGTGGCCAGGGAGACATCTTCACAAGAGAAGCATCTGGTCTTCAAGCTCTCTGTTTGGTAGGGAGATAGGGCCCATGTCTCCTGCCTCAAACTATAGGGCATCACCTGCCTCTAGACTCTTACCAAAGCCTTTGGAAGTGTGATAGTTGCAGTGCTATGCTGAGGATGGTAAGAGAAAAGGAGGAAAGGAAGATGGGGCAGAGGAAATTTTACTCTGTGAATTCTTATTTGTGGCAATGGTATCTACCTCCCAGGGTTCTTCTGAGAAACAAGGGTGATATTAAGTGAAAATATTTAAGCAGAGTGAAAAGCCAAAGGGCCATGGGAATAGAATCTGTTCACTTCTAACTTCAAAGTGCCTGTGTTAAGAGGATAAATAAGGCCAGGTAGGGTATAATCTCAGGTACTTGGGAGGCAGAGACAGAAGGATCACAAATTGAAAATTAGTCTGAGCAATTTAGTGAGACCGTGTCTCAAAAAAGGGAAGTAGGGCCAGCCATGGTGGCACACACTTGTAATCCCAGCACTTGGAAGACTGAGATAGGAGGATCGCAGGTACATGGCCAGCCTCAGCTACTTAGTGAGGGGCTCTCTGCAACTTAGTGAGACCCTGCTTCAAAATAAAGAATAAAATAGGGCTGGAGGTGTAGGTTGGCGGTAGAATACCTCTGGGTTCAATCCCCAGTATCTCTCACACACACACACACACACACACACACACACACACACACACACTAGGAAAAAAGGGAGTGGGGAGCAAATAGAAGCTTTTAGATTTCAAATACATAGTCTCTTGTGGGTTAGAGGTCAAATGTTAGTGTCTAGATGAAGCTCTTAAAAGTATGTAAATTCTGTGAGAGCAGGGATTCTGCCTGTCACACTCCTCACTTGTCTCTGGTCTTCCACAGCATCTGGCCCATAGTAGGTACAATAAGTGTTCAACAGTGTATGGATGGACAGATGGACAGATGGATGGAGAGATGGATGGATGGGTAGGTCAAAGCCAAAAGTGCTAACCTTTTTGGCCAAAGCCAGAAGTTACAAAGAGGACTGACCTGGAGAACTCACCTCCTGTGCTCCTCTTTCAAGAAATGGTACCTGTGTCTATTATGCTAAGACAAAACCTTGAGTATCACTATGACTACTCTTTCTACTCACTCCACACAACTAATCAACTCTGTCAATTAGCTTCCTAAATTTTAGCTCATTGAGGCTTAGTCCCCAATTTAACAATGTTGAGAGGTGATGGGACCTTTAAGAGTCATTTGGTCATAAGGAATCCACCTTCGTGAATGGATTAATGTAATTTCCTCATGAGTGGGTGAGTTACTGTGGTAGTGGGTTGTTATAAGGCAAGTTCAACTTCCTCTATTTGTTCTTGCTTCCTCTGTCAAACATGTGTTCCTTCTGCACACACCTACTTCCCCTTTCTGCTTCTCTACCATGATATGGTACAGCATGAGGCTCTTATCAGAAGCTGAGCTAGCACCATGATCTTGGATCTCTAAAACTGTAAGCTAAAGAAGTATCTTTTTTAATAATTGCCAGCCTTGAGTGTTTCATTATAATAAAGGAAAAAATCTGTGTTTCTTCCTCAGCTGGGAATGTTCAGCCTCCACCTTTTCTGTTTCCCTTGCACTTCATTCTGAACTCAACTCTGGCATTGCCCCTGTAGGACCCTTATGCCAACTACCCTGACCCCACTAAGATTTGGGTGTCCCTTCTCGTATGTACCCAAGGCTTAGCGCTCATTCCATCACAATATGGTCACTTCCTTACCTTTCCAGGTGCCTGGCTCATGGAATGCTGCATTTGTTCTCTGTATCTGTTACACCCCCTGTGGTTCCTGGTACAATGAAAGTCTGTTGAATTGATAAATATTTAGTTTCACATCAAGCATGCCCTTTCTTAGAAGCATATTCACAGTCACATCACATCTTTGGCCAATTGTATGACCAGTCAAGACAATTAACAAAGGATTAGGGTGTGGCCTACAAAACTGGAAAAATCTATTACTTTAGACATGAAGAAAGACATAATTTTTAGCCAAAAGTCAAGACACTTGATCTAACAAATATGATCATATATGTTTCTTGCCATAAAATATAAAATATTTATAGCTATATAACCAGATCAGTCACTTTTGCCTTACTCTGTTGTCCAAATATGCCAATTCAAGACAATAAAACAATACTAGCTAATAGAAGCTAACATTCTTGGTGAACATCAAGCATCATGTGAAGCCTTTGCTGCATCTCATTTAACTTTCTCAGCTACCCTTTGAAGCAGATCTTTTTATTATCTCCATTTTATAGAGGAGGAAACTGAGATTTAAAAGGATGAACAACTCTCCAAAGATTATACAGTTAGCAGTGGATGAGTAATTCATTGAATCCTCCCAGTCATCCTGCAATACTGACCTAACTATGACCTCTTCACCTTATTAGACCATCAGTAGAGCTGCTTATGGGCAAAAATAGCTGTGGCTTCTGGAAATTTTTATTAAAACTCTAAATCTCTTGGCAATAACCTTCAAAAGTCATGATTCAGACCAGTAGTGATACTTGAAAATGGAATCACAGTGCAAGTTTCTTGGCTACAGAGATGTTCTTGCTGCCGGAAAGGAATGCTCCACCTTAAAGTTTATGATGACCCGTGTTTTCCCCGTTATTTGGTCTCTTGCCATCATTGACTGTTGAAAGGCACTGACTCTCACTCACTTCTCCCTGAAGGATCCTCTCCTTCAGGTTTAACTAATTCCACCTTTGCACTGGGATCTATAGCAATGAATCTCAAAGTCCTATCCTCTGACCACAGGCATAATGATCACCTGCATTCTCATAAAAATGCACATTTCTAGGACCCATCCCACAACTACTACTTAGAGTCTCCAGATATCGGGGCCCTGGAAACATCATTTGAATCACTTCTTCTAGGAATTCTTAGAAACACTAACACTCGAGAACTACGGGTAGAGTCTCCAGATCCTTAGAACCAGCAGCATCAGCCTATTCGAAAATTAAAAATTGGAGGATCCAACCCTAAACTACTAAATTAGAATCTACATTTAACAAAGTATCAGGTGATTTGTATATACACATTTCTGTGCAGAGAACCAGTAATTTATGTATTTATTTATTTGGTTGTACCGGGGGTAGAACCCAGGGGCTTTTCTACCTTCGTGCTATACTCCCAGACCTATTTTATACTTTGTTTTGAAACAGGTTCTCACTAAGTTGCTGAGAGCCTCACTAAGCAGCTGAGGTTGGCTTCGAACCTGTGTGAACCCCCTGTCTCAGCTCCCAAGCGCTGGGATTGCAAGCGTGCGCCACCACGCCCAGCCGTGAACCAGTATAGAACAATGCTTCCAATATTTTCATTACATCACGGCACACATAGAAAATGAAAGCATTTGTTTGATACACTGGTAATACTGATGAGAGTGCTTGATGTGACACTGGAGCTCAGTCCCCCCCAGACCCCACCCACCTCCTTGGAGATGGAGGAGAGCAGTGTCTCAGGACACCTGTGACACAGCACACTTCTTGAGAAGCATGGGTCTACCTCAAGTGCCCCCAGTTCTTCCAGCTTTTCTTCATGAGACATAATTCCCCACACCTTGCTTTCTCTTATTTCCTTCACCATTTATCACTTGTTTGCAGGCATGCTAAGAGACAGAGAGGCTACTTCCCAACCAACTAAATCTTCAAATCTTCATACAATGGAAGAATACAGTCTCACTTTCAAGTTCTAGGTAGACTGTTGGAGAAATGTAGATAAAATTCCTGTTATTCTGATGAGTCATTCACTGTGGCCTAAGGAAAACCCGAAAGAAATAAGAGCCTCCCTCCCTCTGGAGAACGCTTCTTCCTCTTGGTCCACAAATCTGAGGACAGAGGATTAGCAATATTCAGGGTGGCTTCCTCTCTCGTGAGTGCCAAGAGGAATGTGATTTTGTTTAATCCTTCCTTAGCAAAATCTGTCAGCCTGCAAACTGGACAGGTGTCCCTTTTCTAGGCCAGCCCCTGATAATGGGGTGACAGTTGGGGTGGA
Organism: Muscardinus avellanarius; assembly: GCF_963383645.1. NCBI lineage: Eukaryota > Metazoa > Chordata > Mammalia > Rodentia > Gliridae > Muscardinus > Muscardinus avellanarius. Next base: position 87,261,986 of record NC_137790.1, read on the forward strand.
AGGAATGGAATACTTTCTGAAACACTTCCTGGTGAGACCATCTGATCAAAATCACCAAGTGTCAGGCATGCCATCTGACTTTGCAAACCCCCCAGCTATATAGGAACCCTATTTATTAATTAAATAAAATGTAAAATTTTAAAGCTTAAAACAGTGAGCTCCTAGAGCTGGCAGGAGTGGGGGTGGCACATGCATTTGGGAGGCTGAGACCTGAGGATCGCAGTTTGCAGAGAGCCTCAGCTACTTAGCGAGGCCCTTTGCAACTCAGTGAGATCCTGTTTCAAAAAATAAAAGACTAGATTCCGGGCGTGGTGGCCCACATTTGTAATCCCCGCGCTTGGGAGGAGGAGATGGGAGGATCGCGCAGGTTCGAAGCCAGCCTTGCTGGCTTACGAGACCCTGTTTCCAAATAAAATATAAAATAGGTCTGGGAGTGTAGCCCGGAGATAGAATGGTTCCATCCCCAGCAGCACCAAAAAATAAAAATAAAAAAATAAAATAAAAGACTAAAAAATAGGGCTGGGAGTGTATATATCTTAGAGGTACAATGCCCCTGGGTTTCTTCTCCAGTAACACACACACACACACACACACACACACACACACACACACACACACACAGTAAGCTCCTACTTCGAAGCAAATAGACAAGATCTGTCTCTAAATGAAGGATTGTCCTGGCCTACGCAAATACATCTGAGGGGTGACTATTGCTACTAAACAAGTCACCTTTATTTCTTCTCTTTTCAACCTGCCTGCAAACCTGTATGAACTCTCTCACTCTGCTTACCCCGGTCAGAGCATACATGAAGCAGCACATATTTTGGCTGGGTTAGCATAGTGCTATCCCTCCTGTCCTAAGACTGCACATCCCTAAGTCTCAAAAGGTTTAAGACCACTTCATACCCCAACCATACCCAAAAGAGACCTCTACCTAAAGTCCCTCTGCATTAGCAGAAAGGACAACACGCAGACTACAGCATGCTGTCATTCACACCTCTGTTTAATAACAGTTCACCCAAAGTTGCAGGATGTCTAAGAAATAAATGGCTTTTCTTTAAGTTCCTAGCAAGAACAATTGGTAAAAATTTCTATCCCTTGGTTATCTGATTAACAAGTAATGAAGATGTAAGTTCTGGACCAACTATCATGACAATTTTATGTGACTATTTCAAATACAGAATATTGAGCCATCTCTCTGCTCCCTGGTCTAGGATGAAGAACAAGCTGTGGTACTTTGAATTTGGCACTTCGGAGACCTTTGCAGCTACCTGCAAGAAACTCCATGACCACATAGAGTTGGAGGTGAGATCCTACAGGAGGAGAAGGCTTCTTTGACATTGTTTTAGCTCCTGGAATGTCATACACACCCTCAGAACATATCCTCTTGGGTTCCTACAAGATGATCAAGAATGGAACCTATTGGTTGTACCTCTAGCCTGTCCCATACACTTTAAAAACTCTCTCAGAGGGCCCTGTTTTTCTTGGCCTATCCAGAGAATCATTGGGACTCTGGGGCCCACAGTCCTTTCTGGCCCTCAGCCATCTTCCAACATGACCTTGCTGTTCCCCCCAAAAGTCAAGGAAAGTTACCATCGCAGAGAGAGGGGCTACTGGTACGTAAAGGCAATGCCCCAAACCCATGAGAAGTCTGGGAAGTGGTGGCCAAGGAGCAGCAGAAGTGGTGGTCTAGGGGGCTGAAAGTTGACCAGACATACCCCAGATCACCGGCTTCAAGGAGCTAACTCCTAGAGGTCCAAGGTACATCACAATGCTCCCTGTGTTCAGAAGAGCCCGTGGTTAGCCGGGCGTGGTGGCACACGCCTGTAATCCCCACTCTTGAGAGGCAGAGACAGGAGGATCGCACAGGTTTTAAGCCAGCCTCGCTGGCTTAAGATACCCTGTTTCCAAATTTTTTAAAATGTATAAAATAGGTCTGGGAGTGTAGCCCAGAGGTAGAAGGGTTTCCAGGAACCCCAGTACCACCAAAAAAAAAAAAAAAAGAAAGAAAGAAAGAAAGAAAGAAAGAAAGAAAGAAAGAAAGAAAAAGAAAGAAAGAAGGAGAAGAAGACCCCGTGGTTTACAACTCCTCTGTTACCATTCAATTTTTCTTGATAAGTTAACAAAGAGCCCTGCATTTGCATTCTGCCCTGGGCCTTAAAAATTATGCAGCGGATCCCTTCAGAACACTCCTACTTTCCAAACTCTCCAGCAGAAGCTTTGCCTGTAGCTCCCCTTCCCTAGTTAATAAGCTGCCTGCTTCCCACACCATGCCCTCTGCAGGCCTGCTCTACTGGGGTCCTCTGGAGGACTGCTGAGCTGGTGTCCCTGGTCTCGGCCACCTGAGAGCCCACCCTTCTATGCACACCTGCTCTATCCTCACTCTGTGAGACCACAAGCCCAGGGGTCTTACTTAACCAGCCCCACCTTCCCACAGGACATTTGGGCCGGCTGTGTTGTTCCCACTTGAGAAAAGCAAGTGCAAGAGCCAGGACGGGCTCCTCCTGGTCCCCCAGCTTGCTCTCCAAGCCTCTGTGTGCAGTCCAGTGGGTCCCAGGCAGCCCTCTGGGAGGTGCTAGGCCTGTATGTAGCTTGTAGGAGAGCCCTGCCACTCCCCTCCGGAAGGAAGGCTGTACGCACACTCCCTGGGAGTTCTCACAAACAAAACACAAAGCCAGAGGTTCTATTTGACTCATCAGCTGCTTGCTTCTCCCCTTCGGTTGCTGGGTTACTGACACCAGGGTGAGAGGCACTGATCCTTGGTAAATTCCCTGTACTTATGGCCAGACCAGCCAGAAGGCACTAGCACTGAAACCTAAGATCCTGTGTCCCCAGGTGGTGCATAGCAGAAACCACCTATACCTAGAAGAAGCCTAAGAGCTAGCCCTCCCTTACTTACACAGAAACACCGCTCCAGAGCTGGAGCCCGAGTGCCTCGGCAGTGGGACTGAGTGTGGCTAACAGAGATATGTGTGCATTTTCTCCTCTTGGTACAGTTGCCAAGTGAGGTCTCTTTAAATATACCACAAATGGGGGACAGCCCTGGCCTAACCACAGCCAGCTGCAGGCACACAGCGACTGCCTGTTCTCTCTGCAGCTGGCCTTGACCTTGTGTTCAGAATATACAGCAGCATCTCAGCTTCCCAGCGTCTGTGGCCTGCTCTGCAGGATCCAGGCTGGCTGTGCCCACTGGGGCCCAAGCTTCAACCGCAGAGGGGGCTGATGGCCTAGCCTCTAGACACCCTGGTGGCCTCTGGAGGGTGGGGCTCTTCTCACGGTACATTGCTGGGAGCTTTCAAAAGCACTTCTTGTTTTCCTTATCTCCTCATAAGGAGTCTTTTTAGTATCTATTCATGAGGATAAGCTAAGGGAGTAGGGGTGAGAGTGTCATGTGACAGCAGCTTGTGACAGACCTTGTGATTGGGACAGGCACCATTTCTGCATCCAGAGAAAAGCAGTGGATGGTCCTGTGCTCTGTGATGCAGAGGGTGACTGCAGGAGACAGAGGGGACAAGGCATGTGAGTGACAGGTGTAAGCAGAAGTGCGAGCATCCAGGGCCTCAGAGCAGGTAAGAGAAGCTATGTCAAGTGACCTTCTAATTGTGGCTGCTGCACACAACAGCCAGGCCTGTGAGGACCAGCACACACTCACCAGCTCACAGTCATGAGCCCAGGAGAACACATGCAGGCATTTCTAATACACTTCACTGTTTTCAAAGCCTTGCTCCAGCCTTTATTTCAAGCCACACAATGGCCCTGTGAACTGAGTAGGCCAGGGATCATTACCCCTCACTTTATGGAAAAGCAAACTAAGCCACAGAGTTTTAGAAGAATAAATAGAAGGGAAAGAAAAATAAAAAGTCATATGCCTTAACTGTACCTGTCTTCCATAGCATGTCCTCATTTGATAGGACAACCAGCAAGCAAGTATTATCTATTTTTTTTTTTTTTTTTGTACTGGGGCTGGAACCTAGGCGCCTTCTACCTCTGGGCTATACTCCCAGACCTATTTTATACTTTATTTGGAAACAGGGTCTCACTAAGTTGCTGAAAACCTCAGTAAGTAGCTGAGGCTGGCTTCAAACCTGAGCAATCCTCCTTTTTAAAATGATACTCAAGCTGTGTGTAGTAATACACGCTTGTAATCCTAGTACTTGGGAGGCTGAGACAGGAGGATCACAGGTTCATGGCCAGCCTCAGCAACTTAGTGATGCACTCTGCAATGTAGTGAGACCTTGTCTCAAAATAAAAAAGAATAAAATAGAGCTTGGGGTGTAGCTTAGAGGTAGAATGTCCCTGGGTTCCATCCCCAGTATAATAAACAAACAAAAAAAACAAAACAAAAAAAAAAATGCTCAAACAGAGCACAATGGTACATGCTTATAATCCCAGGACATGGAAGCTGAAATAAAAGGATTGCAGGTTTGATACCAGTTTAGGCAACTTAGTGAGACCTGTTTCAAAGCAAAAAATAAAACAGGGCCAGGGGTATATGTCAAACGTAGAATGCCTCTGGGCTCAGTCCCCAGTAACACACACACACACACACACACACACACACACACACACTCAAATACATTCAGTAACTTGAAACTTGACCATGATTTCATTACTGGAAACTAGGAAGAGAAGATTCCAGGTTTTCTGGAGTGAGTTTAGCTTGTAACTCAATAAGCAGAAATTTGCCTACTAAGTGTTAAAACTGGGTAAAGCCTGCAGCCTGGATGTGCTGTTTCTTCACTCCTTCATGGTACGTGGGACCATTTTATTTCCTATCAGTGCAGGCAGCTGTTCAGCTTTGCTGAGAGATGCTTTGTAAAGATCAGAGGACACAGTCCTGCTGCTCATATGAAGAAGAATTCAGAGATCCAGGTAGACCGCAGGAGAGAGAGTCTGAAAGGAAAAGTGTCCTAAAGTTTACAAAAGATTTTCCCCCAGCATCTTATTTTATCTTGCCCCATAGAACTCACACAGCAGGTATTCATGTTCTCACCTGATGAGAAAATTGAGGTCATGAGGCTTGGAGACCTGAGAAAGAGCACAACTGTATGGAACTCAGGGATCAGATAGCAAAGTCTGTTCATTTATTTACTTATTTATTATTGGGTAAAAATTACAGGGTGAAACCAAAGCCCAGACGAGATTTTGCAGGGAAAGTCTCCACTGAAAGTCATTCACGTAATTTACAGACTCCTCTGAGGCTAGCAGCTGGCTGAGAAGAAATAGGAGATTTGGTTCTGTCTCTGACATAAAACTCCTGGTCCAGTTGACAAGAAAGACTAGTCTATGTAACACACAAGGACTGGTTAATATAGTGCTCCAGTCCTAAAGGAACCAGACCCAAAGAGTCGCAGCTACATGTGCTACCTCACCCTGGACCCTGTTTCGGGGGCCAGTGACTCAGGCAGGGGAGAAGTGACTCCAGGTCGACTGCTCACCTACAGACACTCGCCAGGGCTGGCCCAGTGAAGAGGACCCACAGACACAAGGCCTGGGGATTAGCCTGGTCCTGCTCTTAGGATAAGTAACTTGCTAAATGGTATTCCTGATCCTCAGTATTCTCATCTGTAAAATGGAGAGAATGGGGTTTGGCTTATCTCTCAAGGCCACCGTTTAAGTTAAAGTTTTCAGGCCTGGGTGGGGGGTAGGGTATATCATTTTGCTTCTTTTTTTTTTTTTTCTTTTTGTTAGTTTTTATTTAACCGGCAGTGGTGCTAAATGTCTCACAACATTGCCCTAAGTGGCAGGTGTCCTAGTCACCTTTCCAGGACAGAGGAATGGAAGGCTAAGAGGAGATTAAGAAACCCACCTAGGTCCACAACCTATAAGTAGTAAGGGGTCAGGCTTCATTCTTGTCTACCAGGAACCCAAGAATGTTGGGCCAGCAGAGATTCCCAGCCAGGTATGAGGGGAGTCTTGCTGGCAATTCAGTCTCTCATTCATTATGCCATGTCAGATAACATTAAAAGAAGGCATGAGACTTTTACATTTACCAGGAAGGAAGCATAAAAAATCTTTCCCATGCTCTCCGTAGGTGTTTCCTCTAGAAGAACAGAGGAAGGCCTGTGAGCCTCAGGGCTATACATAGAACTGGGGTGTTCAAAATTTCATTGTTGGCCCTATTCAAGAAGTGGCATGTCACTGTACCCTCTCCCCACTGACTATTACTATCACCATCCCCAATCTAAGCCAGTCTCTCTGGGAACTTTCTGACACCTCTTTGATTCTAAGGAGGCCCTTTATACTTATTCTAACCTGATTTCACCTGGACAAACAGGTGGGGGTTGGAGCAGGTAAGAGCAGCTCCTGGTGAGTCACCTTCCCCACCCCGGGCCCAGAATAACTTTGCAAAGATTTTTAGATGTGATCACAGTTAGATGGAAGACCAGGCAAGCTTCAACTCAAGTACGCCTTCTATATTCTATGGAAACATTTCTTCCTATGACTAAAAATAAGAAGTTCCCAAATTCCTTGATATTTATCTAATTTTTAAGATAGTGTTCCCCCAAAAATGGCTAGCCAGTTCCACAAATAGGAACCTCAGTATGGGGAAGTCAATCCAACCTAAAAGCTGCTCAGTAAACTCTTTGATCCAGTCTGTTTTGGAGAACTTTGCACATCTGTGATCCTTTTGCATTAAGAATTAAAAAAGAAAAGTTTTGGGAACAGTATATCAAACATTCCTACTTCCCCCTTGACTTTTCAATATTGTATCTTATTTTCTTCAGTTATTAGTCAATCAAGGAAATAAAATATGAGAGGTAAAACAGAAATCCCCCTGCCCCATACTCTGAGACCTGCCCTTTTCCCTCACCTTGTATTCTGAGCTGTCCCTGCAGATACTGACAGAGCTGGTTCCTTCCTTTCAACAGCTCTCTGGTGTCCATGAATGCCCCACCCACTGCTGCTCAGAAGCAGCTCTCAGGTACTGCTGGTGGGAATACGAATAGTAAACCTGGAAGAGTACTTTGCCAAAGCATGCTAAGCTGGAAATGGATTTATAGACTGCCTGACACAGCAGGTGCCTCTAGCCCTAGACCTGGAGAATTCTTGCACCTGGGCCCCAGGTGAGCATGGAGGCACAGGGCAGCAGTTTCTTATTACAACAAAAGGGAGTCAGCCCAAATGACCGCATTATTCTAACATCTTAAAAGACAGTGTGAAGTGGGTGTGGTGGAGCATGCTTGTAACCCCAGTACTTGGGAGTCTGAAACAGGATAGCAGGTTCAAGACCAGCCTCAGCAACTTCACAGGACTCTCAGCAATCTAGCAAGATCCTGTTTCAAAACAAAAACTAAAAAGGGCTGGGGGTGTAGATTGAAAGTAGAATTCCCTTGAGTTCAATCCCCAGTACAAAAGAAAGAAAGAAAGGAAAAAAAAGACAGTGTGAGAGAGTGTACTAAATGCCACTTAATTGTTTGTTTATCTTAATAGGGTTAATTTTATGTTCTGTGAATTTTACCCTCATTAAAATTTTTTTATTTAAAAAAGGGAGTGTGCTAGACATCATGCTTGTGACACTTAATCTATATCATCATCTGGGTCTCGCCCATAAGAATCCTAACTTTTAAAACTAACATTAAGCACAGCCATGTGCTTATAGAGAAGCTTCATTTTAAAAAATGAGTTATGTGGGAGTTCATTAAGTAGCTCAGTGGTAGAAGGTTCCTGGATCCAATCCTCAGTACCAAACATTAACAACAACGACAAAAAGGAATCCATTTACTTTAAGATTAGGCAGATACCTTTAGCTACTCCAGTCTGATACATTGCCATTTCTTCTCCCTCCTCCTTTTTTTCTTTCTTTCTTGTACTGGAGATTGAACCTAGGGGCAGTCTACCTCTGAGCTATACCCTCAGTTCTTTTTATTTTGAAACGGGTTTCCTAGATTGCTGAGAGTCTGGCTGAATTGCTGAGGTTGTCCTCCAACCTGTGATCCTTCTGTCTTTCTCAGCCTCCCAAGTACTGGAATTACAGGTAATGTGCCTGTACCTGGCTGAGGATTTTACAGGTCAGGTAGCATGGCCAAGTTCATCCATCCAGAATGTGACAGAAAAGAACCCGTAGCTCTCAAGCTCTAACAGGAGCATTCTCTTATTCTGCCTTGGCATCCACCTGCAGTGTTACAACCAGAAGGGGAGAGAGCATTAAGCCTTGGTCTCTTCTGTCATGATCTGAACCTTCTCAGCCTGGACAGGTAGAGCCTTTTAGAGCTTGGAATGAGGATGGTGAGAATTGGCCTCTCAGCAAATGCACCTAGCCACAGTGGATGAAGTGGAAGGGAAGTCTGAGAAAATTAAAGGGGCAACCTGATTTTGCATCAAACCTTAGTGTCCAAAGTAAGAGGAGAGAGAGAGAGAGAGAGAGAGAGAGAGAGAGAGAGAGAGAGAGAGAGAGAGAGAGAGAGAGATCTACCTTGTGGTCCATTCCTTTCCTCAGTCAAGTGCAGAGGCCCCACTTGCCAGCATCCTCCTCATTATGAAACCATCCAATGCAGCTCTTGCCACTTCAGATTCCCTCTTCTTGCCCATCCATCAGGTCTCACTGCCCCAGATGCCCCTAGGGTGGTTTCTTTCTGTTCTCTCCTAATGTATGTACCGACTACTTTTCTGATTTGAAAAGTAATCCATATGTATGGTAGAATATCTTAAAATGCAGAAGAGCAAAAAAAGAAAAGTAACCCATACTCTTACCAAGTGGGATCAGTACCATTATAATATCATTTTAATCCCTTAATAATATTAGCCTTTGTTTCTTTAACATCAAGCCTCCTGAGGACCTATGTGATTGACCCTTTGGTTTTGTTAAATCTTCCTCCATTTTTTATTTATTTATTTTTTTTTTTTGGTGGTACTGGGGGTGGAACCCAGAGGCTTTTTACCTCCGGGATATACTCCCAGACCTTTTTTATATTTTATTTGGAAACAAGGTCTCACTAAGTTGCTGAAAGCCTCACTAAGTAGCTGAGGCTGGCTTTGAACCCGTGCAATCCTCCTGTCTCAGCCTCCCAAGCGCGGGAATTACAAGCGTGCGCCACCATGCCCGGCCTTCCTCCATTTTTAAATGCAGCATATTGCCTCCAACTCTCTACCTCTTTCAACCATGCTAAAGTTACAAGTTTCCTTCACTGATGCTTAGGCTTGTTCTGCTGACTAAGGAGAAATTGTTTTTGTCAATTTTCCCTTATAAAATCCCATTGTTAGCTTGCAGTTCTGATACATAACTTTTTCTTTCTCTTAAATGACCTTCTTTTTTATTTCCTACAAATGTGTACCCTGTGGTTCACTTTAAGTGTCTATTCATCCCTATGCTTTTATCTTTCTGTTCTTTTCCATTTCCTTTGTTCTTTGTGAATTGCTTTGATTTTCTTTTGTCTTTCGATTCCAGGCAATACATACTTTATGTCTTCCAAAGACTTAGGAATAACTTAAAGATCAAGTCTTATGCTACATTTTCTCAAAGTAGTTAGATAATACACAGCAGGTTTGATAGACTAGGCCCCAGGAAGTCTGAGGACCTAGGCTTGGGGTCGTGTGATTGGCATGCTGGGTTAGAACTCTGTCCCTTCACAGGTTTCTGGAAGATGCTCTCAGCTAACCTCTGCCCCTGAGAGCTTAGCTTTTCAGCAGATAAGGCCTCATGGTAAAAGAATAACTCTCCCCCAATTAATGTCTACCAAACAAATGCCTCTTTTAAGTAGTGAACTTTGAGGCCTTGTCAGTGGGAAATGTATTAGTTCTTTTAGATATTTTTCGAATATTGAAAAGAATCCATGATCCTTATCACCACACTCCAGAGATTTAAGAACCTCAGGAAAGGAACATTTCAATCTTTTCCCTCTCTACAACACAGCTATTAAACAGACAGAGAATAGTATATACAGATATGTCTTGTTGGCTATAGCAGATAGGTCTGTTTTTCTAATTTAATATGTAAGGTCATAAACTTGCTAATCCTAGTCTTCACCCGAAGATGAATTATTAAGGTAAACAAATTTACTCTTAGAGGAAGGTCATAGAACCTAAGGAGGTATTGGATAAATGCCCCTATGTGCAAATACATGTTAAATCCTGAGTTTATTAGGATTGACAAATTAAGAACCAGAGCAGCCACTTATTGAGTACCCAGCACGTGGCAAGCTCTGCCCTGGCACTTTCATACATTGTTTTATTTAATCTTCCTAACAACTCTATATGGTGAGCATTATTCTCATTCTTTACACAAAGAAATTGAGTCCCATAAAGACAAGTAAGTACTCTAAGATCAGATGTGTTTCAAGCCTAAGTCTGGAATCCCAGCTCCTATCCCCCCCCACAATGCCAGTGAACTCCAATAGGCACTAACCCCTGCATTCCACTTCTGATTTCCAACTAATGCATGTGTCCATATTTAATAGAGTATTCCTGTCCAGGACTTGGCATATGTACTATGCACTAAGCTTTTGAAGCAAGGATTGCTTATTCATTCTGAATTCCCAGACCCAGCCACAGAACCTGAAATGAAGTAATTCCTCAGTAGTTAGTTGCTGATTATAAAATTGAACCACAGTGTGAAAATCTCATATTTAGTGTGAACATTAATAGAAATTACCACTTGACCAGCCTCAAGTCACACCTTTTTGTTGGAAGCCACTAGAATACAAAGGACCCACCCTGCTACATTTGTAACACCAAGGGGGGTTGGCAGAACTGGCAGCCTGGCACTCAGGCCTTCTCTTAACCCGGGGGCAAGTGGAACCACCTCCCACTCCCAGCTCTGAGCTGTCACCGGGATCTTTGAAAGTCTCAGAGGGTCTGGGACAACTGTGAACCAGAACAGGAAATGCCAGGGTTCTCCCACCACTTTCCCACCAGAGTTAAGACAGTGAGTGGGCAGAACCCATATGGCAGCAAGGGTGCCCAGTGTCTGAGGGCTTGGAGGATGTACCCTGCAGGGCAGAAGGGGTCTCCATTCTGAGTCCTTTCCATTGCCCAGCGATTTCCCTGCCCTTGCCAATCCCTGAAGCACTGGCCTAGCTCTGCCTGCAGGAGAGTTGGACCCCTCAGAAAGTCCCAGCCAGCCCGGACCAGCCTGAGCTTCCCAGACAGACAGCAAAGCCTATTAATCTGCATCCAGAGGAAGAATGCCCTAACACACAGGATTTTTTTAAGCTTGAGGAGGGTGGAGCGGCGGATAGGAAACAGCTTTGCCCTCTGTCCAACTCTGAGGCAACCCACCACCGTGAGCTCGGAGAAACAGCAGTTTTGTTTTGGAAACTGGCACTCAGCGCAGGCTGGAAATGACCCCCCTCCACATCCCCAGCTGCAGTGTTCTACTTCCAGCATCTTTGCCAACAACCCCTTCCAGCTGCCCCTCTCAAAGGCACCATTGTGCCCGCCTGGCAGAGCAACAGAGGAGGGCTAAAGAGGAAGTGAACATTTTCTGCCCATGGGATGTTCTTCGGCAGGTTGTGTGTACATGGCTTCCACGCTGCATTCCGTGAGCCCACACAAACCCGCCAGAACTCCATCATCCCTGTCACAGATGGCAGCCACTTTCCAGTGTAACCGGCCTCCGCAGCTCACTGCCAGAGAATGCAAAGCACACAGCTGGGTGGACCGGGCTGGGCGGGGTGGACTGGGGAGCAGGGTGTCACAACGACACTTTTTCAGTACAGCACACTCTAGCCTGCCAAGGCAAATTCTGAACTCAGAATCTCTGAACTGGAAGGAGATTTAATCCCACTAACCACTCCACAAAAGATTCGTTCTAGCACATTCTAATAAGTGGTCCTCCAGCCTCCTCCTGATACTCCAAAGATTGGAATAGAACGCTCACTCCTTCTCAAGAAGGCTCTTCCACTGCTGGACAGCTCTGGTTTTTCAGAGAGCTCTTCTCAGTATTGAACAAGAGTCACCTGTGCTTTTCCTTGCTGTCTTCTTCCTTAGTTGGCACTTAGCAGAGTGCTAGGAACAAACTAGGTGTACAGTAAGTGTCTGAAGGTGAACTGACTGAATTCCTAATCTGCTGGACCTATTTTCCAGAACCACCTAGAAACTGACTCCTTGCTTTTCTTAGGGCTGAAAATGTATCTTCCACATTGTCTCTCACTAACGTTCACCAAGCTTCACATCCTCAGTTCCTTTTAGGACTCGATTTACAGACTCATAGCTACTCTGACCACTCTTCTGACAGACTATTTTCTCAATGTCTCTCTTAAACTGAAAAATTGAATCCCTTGTTATCTCGGATACTCCAGATGCGGTCCCATAGGTAACACAGTACAAGAATAAAAAGCACCAAGCGCATGCCTGTCAGACTGGCTTCTTGGTCTTGCTATGTCCTCTCATGCAGGAAACCTGCCACAGACTGGTAAATTTCAAAAAGATCTTCGCTGGTTTCACTCGGTCAGTGTCTCCTCATCTGCAAAAATTAGGATACAAATGCTGACATTGCAGGGTTGTAAGGATTAGGTATAAAGTATATGAAGTACTTAGTTCCGAATATATCCTATATATTGATTTACACAAATTTTTAATCAGTATTACTAGCTAACTGCCTAAAACAGATATCACCTCCTAAATCAATATAAAATAGCCTCCCTGGATGCAGGAGAAGACACTTTCCTATAAGATTTATCTGCGTGCCAGGTCAATTTTAATACATAGATAGTACCATGCTGTCCATCCAATAACGCTATCACCACTCATCAGCAGCACTCAGTATAGCGCCTTTTCTTCCCTCACAGAGTATATCAGATTATTAACACTCAAAGCATTCTCTCTAGTTCTTCCCTAGGGAAAACAGATATCGTTGTTTGCCCTGGCTGTTTTTCTTTGCTCTCAGTAAATTTCTCTCTTCTGGCCATGGTCTTGCAGATATAAAGACACCTACTTCCTTTCTGTCTTGTTGCCTCCAGCCAGTGGTGTGTTAGACTGCTGCTTGCTGGAGCAGCTTCTCTCAACTCTCCATTCGGGGATGTCTTTTGGTATTTTCAAATTGGCTGTTGTAGGAGGATTTATACCATTGGGGGTTTGTTTTTGTTTTGCTAGATAGCCTAATATTAAGCATTTAGCAGCACACTACTGCTTCCAGCATTGACCTGCATTGAGCACCTTGAAGACAGGACTTTGACCCATTTCTTATCCATCCCCAGGGAATAGGCAGAGAATAGGTAGGTTCTCATTAGTAGTAGTAGTAGTAATAGTAGTAGTAGTAGTAGTAGTAGTAGTACTGAGTACTGAACCCAGCCCCTATTTTTTAATTCTTTACTTTGAAACAGGTTCTCACTAAGTTGCAGAGGGCCTCACTACTAAGTAGCTGAGGCTGGCCAAGAACCTGCAATCCTCCTATCTCAGCCTCCCAAGTGCTGGGATAAGCGTGTGCCACCATTCCTGGCTTAGGTTCTCATTATTCTTCTTTTTTTCTTTTCTTTTTCTTTTTCTTTTTCTTTTTTTTTTTTTTTTTGTGTGGTGGTACTGGGGATGGAGCCCTTCTACCTCTGGGCTACACTCCCAGACCTATTTCATATTTTATTTGGAAACAGGGTCTCTTAAGCCAGCAGGACTGGCTTTGAATCTGCGGGATCCTGCTGTCTCCTACTCCCAAGCTCGGGGGTTACAAGCGTGTGCCACCACGCCCGGCTCTCATTATTCTTGATGGATAAATAAGTGCCTTTGTCTTCTGCCTCTTAATGCTTCTCTTATATGAAATGTGCCTCCTGGGTATAGTTTTTTTCTTTAAGCTATGACCATTCCACACAAACTTAGATCTAACCTTCCATATCTCTCCCTATCCTAGACATTCAGCCCCACTTATCTGGTCACATATTCATCCAGAGAGGTTGAAAGAATTCATCTAGAAGGAAGGAAATCTTGTCAGGTTTCTTCCAGGAACATCTTAGTTTCAATTTTAGGATTTCTCTACACATTCTTCCTTCAATTCACAAATAGTTATATTGGACACGTGATGGTTCTGAGGCTCTGAGTTGTTGAAGACATGGCTCCCACCTTCCATGAGCCCCAGGTCTCCAGGGGCTCAGGCAAATATGCAGAACCCATGGCAGAAGTCCTTATTTCAAGGGGAAACAAAGCCATGGAAATTTAGGGAAGGGGAAGATCACTTTCCAGCCAGAGCACTGGGAGCAGCCTTGTAGAAGAGATACTTCTCAGCTGGAAGGAGGGATTTTAGAGCAGGATTTTTAATAGGCACAAAAATGCTGGTGAACAACTGGGCAGTTTGTACAGTAGGAAAAAAGCAAGTAAGCCCCTCTGTGGCTTCTTTGAAGAACCAGTCAGGATCCCATGACCGGCATCCACTGGGGCCCAGTAAGCTTTTTACCTCAGCTACTCTCCTTTTCCCAAGCCAAAGAGAACCCTACTAAGTCCAGCCTTCCCTGTAGTCTTACATTCCAGCTTGCCATGCTCAGAGAGCGTGCCTCCTCCCCTCCCACTGTGGCAGAAATGTTCCCACTACAAATGAATAGCGCCACCCTGTCCTTTCCTGGCCTCTATGGAAGCCTGGGCTACAAAGGGACAATTACTAGGGCTGGCGCTCTCTCTCTCTCTCTCTCTCTCTCTCTCTCTCTCTCTCTCTCTCTCTCTCTCTCCCTCCCTCCCTCCCTCCTTCCCTCCCTCCCTCCCCCTCTCTGCCTAATACCTGTGTCCTGTCTCCTCAAAAAATTATAATAAGTAGTAGATGAGAGGGTTGGTCAGGTGTATGTCAGCCACCTCTCTGCCCCTCGGAGTCTATCTGAGGCTCTGACAAGGAGCCCAGGCATCAAGTGAAGCCACCCTCACCTCCTGCCCCTCCTCAGTCCACAGAGAGCCCCTATTCAGGTGTGCCGGGATGACTTCTTCCTCAGCACTATCTCTTTCTCCCCACTCAAATTGAAATACTGCTTTCTTTAGCCATGGCCCTAGCATTTTGTTACTTCACTCTTTAAGAGAGCTACCCTCTTGCCCAGTTCTCTCACTTACTGGGAAAGAAAAGGATCCCAGTTTCATCCCCAGACCAATGTCCCATTGCTCTCTCCGACATCTTCTCTCCCATTCCATCCACTTCCCGTCCTAGTCATCTCCAACTTCTTTCCTTTGTGCATTCCTTCATCCCACAAAAATTAATGGAGTATCTTCTTTGCTTCAAACATCCAGGTAAAACTATTCCCATTGACATCATCCTTTTTGAACCCATTCCAGCTTCAGTCCCATGTGCTGTCAGCCACACAGCTCATCTGACTCTGTGTCCCTACTACTGCCACCACAACTCACTCTAGAGTCTGGTTAAGCCCTGGATCTTCACTGAGATAGTGTGATCATGGAAGGTCACTTAGCAACTTTTGACCACCAACTGCATTTTGGTAATTAGGAGTGATATCAAAGTTCTATCTGTATTCACCATCCAGAATCAATCAATATCTCTCTCTTCTCCTCTTCTCTTTTCTTTTCTCTCTCTCTCTCTCTCTCTCTCTCTCTCTCTCTCTCTCTCTCTCTCTCTCTCTCTCTCTCTCCCCTCTCTCTCTGCTAGAAATTAAACCCAGGGGCATTCTTTATTTTGAAACAGAGTCTAACTAGGTTGCTAACAGCTTCACTAAGTTGATGAGGTTGTCTTTGAACACAGAATCCTCCTATCTCAGCCTCCCAAATACTGGAATTACAGGCATGCACTAACACGCCCAGCTCAGAATACCTCTTTATGAAGTCACTCTGTTTACTGTCAATCCAAATGACCACAGGTCTAATTCCTGATCAGTTGACTCTCATCAGCCATGTAGCATTGGACCATTCTCTTAACCTCTGTAGCCTTTGTTTTCACATCTATAAATGAGATAATTGGGCTGGGTGACCTTTCAAAGCCCTATAGGTTTTTTATTCCCTGAGAGTACTAATGCAGAGAAGAGCAAAGGACAGAGTGAGGGAAAGAGGGAGAGATACTTGTTAGAGAGAGGACAAGAAAGAATTCATGGAGAAAGTGGCAGCTGTGGAGATTTGAAAGAAATGTCCTGGGAGAGCACTAGAAATATACACGTGTCCTGAAGGGTATCCTGCCATTAGGGAACTGCGATAATGGGTGTGGCCAAAGATCACCCCTGTCTAATGAAGAACCGGAATGGGAGGTTTAGGCTGGCAACACCTGAATATCACTGAAAAACTAGACAACCTAACCTCCTCCTAATGAAATATAATAAGAAATACACAGCCCCACTAATGAGGTATTCTTAGAAAAAAGAAAAACACCCATGAATCTGCTCAAGGCTCTAGCCTAAAAGGACAAATTTAGTTAAAATACAGGGAAGGGACTAGGGATGTTTAAAGGCATTTCAAAGCCGGGCGTGGTGGCACAGGCTTGTAATCCACGCAAGCTCGAAGCCAGCCTGAGCTGGCTTAAGAGACCCTGTTTCCAAATAAAATATAAAATAGGTCTTGGAGTATAGCCCAGAGGCAGAAGGCCCCTGGGTTCCATCCCCAGTACCACAAAAAAATAATTTTTTAAAAAAAAAAAAAGGCATTTCAAAGATACAGACAACAAAATTCAGAATCTGGGTAGTTCTCCAAGTGTGGGCGGTAGATGGGCAGCAACTGGCATCATTAGAAATGCAGAGTCTCGGGCCCAGCCCCAGGGCTCCTGAACCAGAATTTGCATTTATTAAAATGAAGTGATTTATATGCTCATTCTACTTGAGCAGGGCTGCTTTTCAGGACAAATGACCAAGAGAAGGAAAGAAACCAAAGGGAAAAAAGTACAGGGAATTTATAGATCAAAAGAAACCCAAGAGATAAAAACTAAATAGTTGGTTTCAGACAAACCAACTATTAAAAAATGAGACTACTGAGAAAATTTGAACAATTACTAGATATTAATTATATTGAGAAGTTATTGTAAATTTTAAGAATGATTACAATATTGGGGTAATTTTTAAAGTCTTTATCATTTAAAAGTACACAGTACTTATGGATGAAATGACAAAAAATCAAGAGTTTGGTATAAAATAGTTCAGTACAAATGCAGAAAGTAAACTGGAGTTGACTTAAAATATGATTAGCTGTGAGTTGCTAACTGCTGAGGCTGTTTGGGGGCACATGGAGGTCTATTATACTCTCTACTTTCCTATGCCCATCCAAAGAAAAAAATGAAAGTAAAGACCAAGAAGGAGTCATCAAAGATGAGCAAGAGAAATGAGGATAACGCTGTGGCAGGGTGCCCAAGAAAGAGAACATTTCAAGCTGAAAGGCGACACCAGTCCCCAGAGCCCTTAGGGCCTGTGTGCCCATGTCTGCAGGAAGCCCTTCCCTACAGCAGCCAGCCCTGCGGGAAGCAAGGAAACCCTACAATGCACACTCCAAACCAGGGGAAATCTGCCTAGCCCGCGGCACAGTGGATTGATGTTAGAAGAAGGGAGAATTCCCTAGTTACTAAAAACTGAAGCAGGTCACCAAATAAACTGCGGACTCTCCTCCGAGGGCCCGGGCTAAAGAGGAGGAGGCCTCTGGCTGTCTTTTCAGGTCACCAGGGCAGGCGGACCTGAGGGGCCGGAAAAGCCTGCTCGGGGCCCGGGAAGCTTCGCTGTCCTCCCTCCTTCACCGCTCTGGGAGGATAGAGAACTGGGCAAATTCAGGTTCTGCCCAAAATTATGGAATTGTAGGGAGCCAAGATATCAAGGGGGGGGGGATGAATCCGATGTCCCAGTCGTTTCATTTACACATAAACGCACTTCGCTCCTAGCCTAGTCTCGGGTTACCTATGGGCCGGCATTCCAACCGAACAAGCCAGCCATCCCTGGCTCAGCGAGAAACAGCTAGAGGTATAGTGCTCGCCCGGGGGGCCAATCTGCCGGGGACCTGGGAGGAGGCGCAGCCGGCCGCTCCCCGCCCGAGCTCGGGCAGATTCCTGAACTGCTTCCAGGTGGGCCGGAGCGGGGCTGGCCGGGATACACCCCCAATCCACCTCGAGCCGAAGCGCCGCCCCGGTGCCCGGGCCCAGGCGCACACCCGGAGCACGCTTTCGGGCGTGTGCGCGCTGGCACTGGGGACAAGAGCTTCTCTGTTTCAGCCGCACTGCGCGCTATAAATACCTGGGTTTGGCCGCAGCGCAGCCTCTGCTTGGAGGAGGGCCTGCTGACCCAGACTTAGGATGGCTAGTGGTGCGCGCAGGGACCGCCACCCTCTGCCGCCGTCCCCTCAAGCAGCCCGAGGTGGGGGCTGAGGAAGGGGGCCAGATGACGTCATGGAACATTTGGAGGATTTAGCTCAGGAACCCGCTGAGGCCAGTGTTGCATTTAGGCGGGCTGTGTTCTACCCTTTCTCTCCGTTTTCCTGGACTCAAGCACGGGAGCCCCCCCCCCCCCCCCCGCTTTCCTGAGACCTGGGGTACCCAAGGAAATCAGTATAGATGGCTAGGCGGCAACTCCTGAAAACAGGCTTGCAGGCCTGGGGGGGCAAGGCTGTCTCCAGCAGAGTCTGTTAACTTGCTTCCAGCGAAGCCTCAGGTAATGAGGGAGCGATTTCAAGAGGAAATATGCTCTTGGCACAGGGTTTGGGGAAACTGTCATCATAATGCAGTTTTGGAGTGTCACTGCCTTCCAGAGACCAGTCACACCCTTCACATAGATCTTATCCCCCTCCCCATTTTTCAGATGACAAAGCTCAGAGAAGTTAAGGAACCAGCCCAGTACCCCACTACCACACAGCTGTACAGTAAAAGAGCCAAAATTTAACCCCTATCTCTCTGTCTCCAAGCCCAAGCATGCTCTTTCCAAGGTCCTGCATGGCTTCCCACTGTCCAGAGGCAGAATCACCAACATCACATCAAACCCACATCGTCTGTTCTATTTGCCCATCTATAGAGGGCCCAGTGAAATAATGGGGAGACAGTCTGTCAGAAAGCAGAGGAGAGACTGTGTCCTCTCTCAGGGAGAGATTAACAGTTGACCAAGTTTAATAACTGGCAACCCTTGCTGGTTGTGGCTAGAGATGGAGGGGACAGAGTATACTTAAAACTACAATTGGAAGCCAGATGTGGTGGCACTCGTTTGTAACCACAGCATTTGGGAGGCTGATACAGGAAGATCGCAGTTCTCTGACAGCCTCAGCGACTTAGTGAGGCCCTTTGCAACTCAATGAGACCCTATTTCAAAATAAAGAATAAAAAATAGGGCTGAGGTATAGCTCGGAGGTAGAATGCCCTGGGTTCCCTACGTAGTACCATAAAACAAACAAACAAACAAACTACAATGGGGAAGAAAGATGACTGTGGAACACTATTTGCCATGGAGCATGCCAGTAGTATCCTTTAATTAATTATTTATTTTTACAAACCTGGCACAGAAACAAGATATAATAATGCTAATATCCAACACTGATGCACCAGACACTTCTCCAAGCACTTATAAGATAGAACAGTAGTGGGAGATTTCAATTATTCAAACAACAGCTGGAAGTTTAATTTTGCTCTATGTCTAGCATCAGCACAAATCCCAATTTGCCTCACTGACTCATCTCTAGAGTAGGATTTGGCATCTGATGCCTGGGTTTGCATCTCAGCTCTGCCACCCAGTATGGGGGCAAGTTCTGCAGCCTTGAGCAAGCACCTTCACCCCAGGAGACCCGTCCACCGTGGGTAGTCGTGGTGCCTGTGGGAGGTGGGCATCCTTCTGTGCCCAAGGATGCTCTCAACAAGCATGAGTTGCTAGCATTACCTCTCTAAAGGCAGGGGGCTGTTTCCACCAATAGGGAATAGATTGAGATAATGTGGCAGTAACCAGAACCAAGAGGGAAAGTGGCTTTCTGATGCAAAGAGATAAAGGAAAGGAGAAAATACTGAGCCCAGAGTTGAGAAAAGTTCATTTTAAAGATTGTGGAGATAAGAGAAGTAGGACTTGGTGGACTCCAGCCTGAATTCCTAATTAGTAATATGCATATGAAGGATGAAAGGGTGGAAGACATCCCCAAAATAAGTGCTCAACAGGTCATTAGTCACAGTGAGAAGGAAGAGGAGTTGGTTTTTTAAGTCACCTGTGACAGTAAAAGGGAGCTTTGGTTGAGCCCATTCTTAAATGGGACTGTATCCTTACATGCAGAGGCAAGGTGTGGACCTGAAGCCAGGCATGTGTGTGACTATACAAAAGCAGCTCAGACCTCTGAGCTTGGCTTCAGGAATGCTGATAGACAAGCAGAATGGTGGAGAATGTTTGAAACAAAACAAAATAACAAAACACAGAAATCATAGCTCATACGACTAAGGTTCTGGGAGAGTTTTCATCTTTTCCAGAGACAAGAGTAGCTCTAAGCTAACATGAGCGAACAGATACTCAATGTGGCTACCATGTCCAGGGTAGGTCAATAAAGAATGAACTGACCTGAGGAAACACACATTTGAATCCAAGTTGCTGGACCAACTTCTAGATATCATTCAGGGACCACTCTGACAAATCTAGAAAACCACAGTAGGCTCTATCTAAGGGGAAGCTAATGGACAAATGTCCTAGTTTTGAAAAAATGACAAAGAGCATATTCTAGAAATGACACATTGCTATGCTTCACCCCAATTCCTGGCAAGATTCTAGAATAGTTGGTTATTACACAGATACAAGTGACTTAATATCAGTTCTCTTATTTCTTTTCTGATAGAGGTTGTAGGAGAGTCATTTAGAAAATGCTGTTTGATCTTAGTCTAGTGTCTTGTGTTCTGATAGAACACCAGACCATGATTTGAATCCATCTTCTTTTTAGGGAAGTTCCTTACTACACCAGGCATTATTTAGGAAATATGTTGCATGTTCCATTACTTCGGTCCCATTCATCTATAAGTTCCATGATTCTACTTTGAAAGTAAAAGTGAGCTGGTGACAGGACAGTGCAGAAGATGCACTCCAATAAAATAGTCACACCCCAAGGGCTGTCAGCACACCGCAAATGGTCTGTTTTTCTGATCAAGAGAAGGACTTGGCCCTTACTGTTGCCCTTTTTACACATGATTTGTGTTAATGACCTAATTGCCTTCCAAAAGCCCTATACCTTGTATGGTTACAATGGCAATTAACTCTCAACCTGAGTTATGGTGGAGACATTCTAACCACAGAAGTATACTTTTTTGTCATGTTTCATTTTTATTTTATTTTTTAATTTTATTTATATGTGGAACATATCAAAAATGGTATACATTCAATCCGGGCGTGGTGGCGCACGCTTGTAATCCCTGCGCTTGGGAGGCGGAGACAGGAGGATCGCGCAGGTTCGAAGCCAGCCGCGCTGGCGTAAGAGACCCTGTTTCAAAAATATAAAATAGGTCTGGGAGTGTAGCCCGGAGGTAGAAGGGCTTCCAGGAACCCCAATACCACCAAAAAAAAAAAAATGGTATACATTCAGACTGTGCTTGGTGCCCTCTCTCTCCCCGCCAGTTCCCCTTCCTCCCTCCCAAAAATGATTGTCCAGATTAACCATTCTATATTCATACTTTTACAAGATTTTGACTTTTCCCTTCTCACAATAAACAAGAGTGTGGACTTACCAATCTAATTCTCCAAATTTGAATCCCTGCTCTATTACTTACCACATGTGTAATATTGGGCAAAAGCTGATCTCTTAGGATCTGGTTTGTTCTATATATGTAAGTAAATTACCTACAAACCTAAGGAACTGGGATCAGAACTAAAATATTTCTTGCTGTGTTGTTAAGAACTATGCCAAAGTAGGCTAACTTTATTTTATTTTATTTATGTGCTCATTCATTCATTCATTCATTCATTATGGGGACTGAATCCAGGAGCACTCCACCACTGAGCTACATTCCCAGCCCTTTTTATTTTTTATTTTCAGACAGGGTCTTGCTCATTTGCTTAGGGTATCATTGAACTTGCAATCGTCCTGACTCAGCCTCCCAAGTACTGGAATTGCAGACATGTACCACCATGCCCAGCTGGAGAGCTGACTTTAAAGCTACATGAAACACACAAATTCAAGTCTATTGGCCTTTGGTACCTGGTGGGGAAAGCAGGGGTGGAGGGTGGATAAAGAGAACTCTGCTACATCAGCAAACATGTGTGCCAAAGATTATGCTTACATAAAGATAAGAAAGAAAGGCAGATTCTGAAAGCCTTCCAAATGTGAAAGTTTTATACATCTCAAAGGAGGGGTAAAATAAGAGGAAATAAGATGATTTTTTTTTTCTGTCAGTTGTTGAAAATCTCCTGTGTTGGGTTCTGGATTCAGTATCCCTGTAAATCTTCACAGTGGTTAGGAAGGGATAGAATTAGTGATGACGAGTTTGGGCTGGTAAACAGTTTGGCAATCGACTTGGGAACTATCCCTAAAACTTTCTAGACCTATTGAGGTCTTGTGCTGACCTCTGCATCACTGACCAGAACTGAATCTCCCCATCTCACTACAGTAGAAAAGCATCAAACCTGAGCAACTTTATCCAAGATTCAGTTTCTAACAACAGCAAGGTGGTGGCTGAGAAACTGTCCATCCTTTAAAATGATTCCCCAGGCGCATGCATGTGCGCGCGCACACACACACACACACACACACACACACACACACAACACCATCGGTTGCAATCTGCTGAGGACACTAATAGATGGCCTTTTCTGTCTGTTTCCCAGTGTGATGGAGTGGAGGTGGACCTGAGCAACATCTTCCTGGAAGGCATTGCTATTCTCAATATTCCCAGCATGTATGGTGGCACCAATCTCTGGGGAGAAACTAAGAAGAACAGGGCTGTGATCCGGGAAAGCAGAAAAAGCATCACTGACCCGAAGGAACTGAAACTCTGTGTCCAAGGTAAGCCAGGCATGAGGATGCGTGCTCTAAACCACTGTCCAATGAAGGGTGTGCTGGGTATCAGGACCTGCAGCCGACTACAGCTGCCAACAACCTGGTCCTCTGGGAAGATGAGTCATCATCTTCCCAGATGCTGCAACATTTACAACCTAATTGAGAAAACAAAATTCACAATAAGAGAGTAACAATATTAAGTGGTCCAACTGTGGGCTCCATGAGGTTAGGTGTCAAATGCCACTCCTGTTCACGTACGGTTACCAGTGTTTCTCAGTCATCATCCTGCTTCAATTGCAGTGACATTGAGCTCAATTTGATGACTCCATCTTCCAAGAAATATTCTTTCCCCTGGCTGCTAGGACTCCAGCCACTAAGTTTTCCTCCTACCTACCTCACTGGTGGCTCCTTTTCAGTGTCTTTCAGCTCTGACCTCTTGAGGCTGGAGGGTCCCCAAGCAGAGTCCTAGACCCTCTTTTCTGTTTGTACTTGTTCCATTGAGGACCTGATCAGACATGTGTGTGCCCGTGATAACGGCAAACCTGTCTTTGGCCTCCCCTGAGCCCCAGGCTTAGGTGTCCAGCAGCCTGTGTCACCTCTCCCCTGGTTCATATAAAAGACATTATAAACTCCAAGACTGAAATCCTGATGCCCTTCCCCAAGCCTTCTCCATTCAGCCTTGAATGGCAACTCCAGGCTTCCCAAGACTCAAGTCAAAACACTGCCACCATTCTCAACTCTTTTTTATATTTTTATCTCATATCCAGTCCATAAAAAAATCAGCTACCTCTACTTTCAAAAACCATCCAGACAGAGCAGGGCATGGTTTTGTACACTTGTAATCCCAGTATCGGGGAGGCTGAGACAGGAGGATAGCAGGTTTGAGGACAGCCTTGGCAAGTACTGAGATTCTCATCAACCTAGTAAGACCCTGTTTCAAAATAAGAATAAAAATAGGACTAGAGGTGTAGCTTAGAGATAGAAAGCCTCTGAGTCCAATCCCCAGTACCAAACAAACAAACCACCCAGGATCCAACCACTTTTCATCGCCTGCTTCCCTACCACCTCAGTCAGTCACTGTCTTCTGCTCCCTGGCTCACGGCACATCCTCCTGTCTGCATTCCCTGCGTCTACCTCTGTTGAATACCATCTGTTCTCACTATGTCAAAACCCCCTGTGAAAATATGTTCCATTCTGACACTGTGCTCAAAAATCTTGCAATAGTGCTGAGTAAAAGCTATAGGTTTTAATACCTGTATTAAGACCCCCTATTGTCTGTCTTCCCACAACCTCCCAGACCTCATCTTCTGTGCACCTCCCATTAACCCACTCCACCTCTCTGGCTCCACCCACACAGCAGGCTGCGTCCAGGAACTCATTATTTCTTCTGTCTGGAACAACTAGGTAGCGTGACTTGGGGGCCATCAACTGGGCCCGCTGCTTATAACTCCGGAGAATACAGACAACCACTTTTCTAGGAACACTCTTACAATAACTTTCACCCCGACCCCTTCTCAGCCACTTCCACAGAGATCCCAGTGGGGACTTAGTCACAGCACCTGGCAGCTGGTCCCTCTGTCCATTGTTCAATCGTTGTGGGTTTTCAACGGCCTGGTGGGCCAGGAAAAAGAGGCCATATTCAAGGGTGTTGACAGGGATGCCATGCCGGCAGGAAAAAGACTGAATTCCAGTCCAAGTGTTACTAGCAACACGTCAGGTTTCTTTGCAAATCTGTATTTCATGTAAAAGCTTTGATAAGTGGATGAATGGGACTGAACCAGGTCATCAGTTCTTAAACTAGGCCTGCTTGTTGAAAATGAAAGTTCTTGGCCCAGCCAGTCTTCCTAATCAATCTCTGGATTGGTTCCTAGGAACCTGGTTTGTAATGAGCTCCCCAGATGACTGATGGGCTGCCAGGCTTGAGAACTGCTGATAGAAACAGACAGATGCCTAGATCTCTTCCTAGCATTACACAGATCTGGATCTATGTTCTTTGATGTCCCAGGCCTAAGTGCTGAGGTTGGATGTGATCTCCCACCAGTAGGAGACAGGCAGCCTGACCGTAGGAAGGGGAGGTGGTGTTACTTGTTCATTCACATCCATCTTTTAGACAATCCATTCATTCTATGTAAGGACAAGGCCATCAAGAAGGACCATCTCCACACCTCCATCCTTTCAGAGAGGATTTTTATTTCTTGGTTGCCCCCTTAAGGCCCTTTATTTCACACCAAAAAAAAAAACTTTTCAATTTGTATAAATTATTAAAGCAAATAATGCATTCTTTCTTCCTTCTTTGGCAGGGGAAGTTGTGGGTGCTAGCAGAGAGTGGGGAAGCACTGGAGACTGTATAAAGTTCTTGCAAATTTTCCCACCCTGGTGCTTCTACCTCAAACCCCACCCTGGCATCCAGCCCCATCAGAACCGAGCAGAGCAGAATCCTCCTCTCTCCCCACTCTGGGCTTGAGGAAGCTCTCGCTGAGGTCATTTTTCGGGGTGGGACTCAAGGTCTGCCTTCATTTTTTCCTTTAATATATAACCTTAAATATTACCCCTTCCTCAAGCTAGAGTAAAGGGTAGGCTGATGGCTCCTGACCAGCATGAACAGGAACTCTCTTCCCCAAATCCTCCTTTCCCACCCAAGATTGTGCTTTCAGAGCTAATAATAAAGTCACTTCCTGTTTTTAGATGACTATGTGAGCTGATTAAAGCAGAGGCCGAGTAGGTGGCCCTGGCTTCAGAGCTTTGCCAAGATGCAGACCTGGAGACCTCTTCCGAAAAGGGCCATGGTCTCACGTAACAGAGTTGCTAGTGGTAGAAGCTAAAGATGCATCTTATTTTAGTGGAAAAACCTCGGCCTGGGAGTCAGGAGACCTGGGTTCCAGTGCAGACCCTGCCTCTTACTAGTGAGTGACCCTGGGCATGTTCTTTCACTCCCTGGATCTCAGTTTTCCTTATCTGTGAAATAAGTAAGTCTGACAATCACGTTTTGAGATTTCTTATATTTCAACAAAATTAAATCATAGTCATATTTTGACCTATCTGGACTCCGTGGACAGAATCACATGCAATTTTTTTCCTTCTTTCCATGAGTTTTAATCCCAAGATTTGTAGACTGGTAGCTGAAGAGCCAGGGAGCTCTCTCTGCTGGCTCTCCCGTTTGCTGGAATACTTTTCTCCTTGTCAGTTTCTAAAATAGGATGGAGGAGAGGGAAAAGTCAGGAGAGAGTAGTGGGAGAAACGCTTTTATCACAGAATGTGTTAGAGGAAATAACAGTAACAGGGTTACATACAGTCAGATATCTCATCATAGATTAGTCTTTCTTTGGGGAAAAAAATCTAAATAAGAAGGTCATTCAAGATTAGCACAGAACAAATTCTATAAAATCACTGGCTGAGCTAGGCATGATAGCATACAACTGTAATCTCAGTACTTGAGAGGCTGAGAGAGGAGGATCGTAGCTTCAAGACCAGCCTCAGAAACTTAAAGAGACTGTCAGCAACTTAGTAAGACCAATTCAAAAAAGGGGGACAAAAGGGGCTCGGGGTATAGCTCAGAGGTAGAATGCTCCTTGGCTCAATAATCCCTATTACCAAAACAAAATAAAAAACAACAACAGAAACACTGGCTAAGACAGGAGGATCACAGGTTCGAAGCCAGCCTCAGCAACTTGTGAGGCCCTTCGCAACTTAGTGAGACCCTGTTTCAAAATAAAAAATAAAACAGGCCTGGGGGTGTAGCTTAGAGGTAGAAAGGCCCTGGGTTCAAGTAACACACACACATAACCTAACCACTGGCTGATGAAAAACCAGTAAGGAGCAGAGGGAAGAGCTCCAGGCTTACAGTTAGATAACTCGGATTTAAAGTTTGGATTTTTGCTTTCTACCTTTATAAACTTTGAAAAGTTACTCTATATCCCTGAGACTCAGCCCCCATATCTATAAAATGGAGATATTCCCGGCTGGAAGTTCATTTCTTTAACATTATTATCTATCCTCTCCAACACTAAAAAAAAAAAAAAAAAAAATGGAGCTCCTGCAAACTCCACCAGCCTTCATCCTAGCACTTAAAACATGTCTTTAGCTGGGCGTGGTGGCGCACGCTTGTAATCCCCGCGCTTGGGAGGCAGAGACAGGAGGATCACGCAGGTTCGAAACCAGCAGCGCGTGCTGGCTTAGGAGACTCTGTTTCCAAATTTAAAAAAATGTAAAAATAGGTCTGGGAGTGTAGCCCGGAGGTGGAAGGGCTTCCAGGAACCCCAGTACCACACAAAAAAAAAAAAACCATGTCTTTAATTCTACCCAATAAGCCAGGTGTGGTAGTGCACGCTTGTAATCCCCGCGCTTGGGAGGCGAGGACAGGAGGATCGTGCAGGTTTGAAGTCAGCAGCACTGGCTTAAGAGACCCTGTTTCCAAATTTTAAAAATATTTTTAAAAAATAGGTCTGGGAGTGTAGCCTGGAGGCAGAAGGGTTTCCAGGAACCCCAGCACCAAAAAAATAAATAAATAAAATAAAATAAAAAATTCTTCCCAGTGTTCACTTTCCTAGACTTTTCAGATCCCAAAGATAGAGGTAGAGAGTTATTCATCTTTGTATTCATTCTGCCTATTTTAAAGTAGTCACTAAAAAAAAGTATTCAGTGTTTGAGAAACACATGGTATTTGGTTATTTTTTGTAACAAAAATAGTGAGAAATAATTTCTTTTTAAAATATTTCATCAGCAAATAATTTGGCATGTATTAACAACACAATCCTACTGAGAAACTCATAAGAAAGGTTAGACCCATCCTTATTTAATAGTTGGGGGAAAAAACAGCCCAGAGAAAGAGTATGCTTTATACAATTTATGTCCAAGGGTAGCATCAGAAACCAGGTCTATGATTTCTGGCCTAGCTCCCAGTGGCTGGTATCCATCTACACATTATTAGAGAGGTTATTATATATACATTGCACAAGCCAGGCTTTCTGAAAACTGGAAGCATTTAGACCCAGTCCAAGGGAAAGCTCCACATCTAGTTGTTGAAATTCTGCTTCTCAAGACCCAGCTACTTGCCATCTGTTCCCCGGAGCTTTTGGTGGCCCCAGAAGTGAGGCCAGCCTCTGAATCTTAAAGCGCTGAACTATGCCTTCTATCTCACCAGCACACTGATTACGGGTTGCCCTGTATCTTAGGCTTGTGTATCCTCATCATATCTTTCCCTTGCCCATCCCTGGAAGAGAAAGAGCATCTGTTCTTTATCTCTGTGTCCCTTTCAAAACCTACCATCCTGCCAGACTCACAATGTTCTTGCAAAAATGTTGTTTGGAAGGAGAGAAAGAAGAAGGAATTTTGCCTTCAGTCGGCCAGGGTAGTTGGCAGTAGATTCTGGAGCAGGACAGGAAAAAGCACGGAGTGAAAATATTAGGGGGAAAAAAGACAGTCTCAGGTGTACATGTGAGTATGAGAACTTACATGTGAGACTGAGAACTTAGTTTCATTAGAGCCATCAGAAACTCATTTGATGAGTAGAATATGCTAGTCATCTTCAAATAAGTTATTCAAATATAGCTTAAAGGACTTGCACTTGAGAATCCATGTAGTGTATGGGACCCACGCTGAATGAGAGCTCAGAAGACCCACCAGCCACGTGGCACCAGATGAGCCACGACCTCTCCACCCAAGCCTCCATTTCAACACTTACAAAGTGGAATGAATACAGCCTCTCTCCCTCAGCTTGGATTTGAGGGTTAAATGCAATCATCCTTATAGAGAACTCAGCCAAGTACCTGGAACTTGGTGAGCTCCTGATCAACAGTGATTAGGATTATCGTCCAGTAATAAGTAGAAGGTGTTTGGCATAGGACATGAAAGGGGCCCAATTTAGAACTTTAATCTTTTGACTTCTGCTTTAGGAATCTGATCTCGATTATCTTTAAACCACCTGTGGCTCTAACAGCCTGTAATCCTGGGATTATTTATCTGTGTTGTACTTAAATGTATTTGGCTGTTGCTGTCAATGGGGGAGGGGGGCTCACCCCAGCTGGCTACCCAGCAAAGCAAGGGGAGGAGAGAGAGCCAGGTCTTGAATTGGGGTGAAGCACAATGCTGGATCAGTTCCCATGAGGCCAAGGAGTGAACTTGGGAGCTCTGCCATTGTCCCTGTCTGGCCCCAACCCAAAATACAAATGCAGTACCTTATACATCTTCTCTCAAACTCTTCACTGAGCCTCACACCTTTCCAGTCTACCTCCAACGTCCAGCCAACAGCAGCCTTAAGACTGTGGCCCACAAATGGCCTCTCTGGCTGCTTCATATGCCATTTCTCATTATCCCAGTTGAACTGCAAACAAGGTTCCCTAAGACAAGGACAAATAGGGAAAAGTCTCCACTGGACTATCACTAGATAATGATTTTTACAATTCTTGGCTAAGATTTGGAAACACACGTCTGGTAGAGGGGACACGGGCTCTCTACCAGACCACTCAACACATACTTACAAAGCTGCTAACAAATCCCAGGTACCAGGTTTGGTGAACAGTGGCTCCTTGATAGCCATTAGGAAGTGGGGGGGCCTGGTTTTAATAAAATAACTCCACAAGTAGGCATAAAATAGGAACTGTGGCAAAGGACGAGTCACTGACAACGCAGGGCCCAGCAAGGCCAGCCAGCCAGCATATAGACCACTGGCATGCCTATGTCCTCAAACCAACCAGGACAGGCGTTGTCTAGGCAAAGTCCTCAGACAGGGCCTCCCAAATGTGGAGGCTCCACCCAGGAAGTAGTTGACTCTGCTGCTTTGCAAACGTCTGTAAATCAATCATCTACACACTGTGCCTGTGTGGGTTTTCACTAATTGTATGAACTATGCCCTTAATTCAAAAGCAAGAGAATTCTATTTCAACCAGCCATCAATCTGATTACACTCTCCAGTGAGGAATGGGAGCTCAGTGGAGACACTCAAAATAATTGTCAGCCTTTCTTGTGGCTTTCTTTTCATATTTATATATTTATATATGTTTGTTTGTTTGTTTGTTTAATGGGATGGAACCCAGGGGCCTTCTACCTCCATGTTATGTCCTTCAGCCCTATTTTATTTTTTATTTGGAAACAGAGTCTTGTTAAGTTGCTGAGAGCTTCACTAAGTTTCTAAGGCTGGCTTTGAACCTGGGATCCTCCTGTCTCAGCCTCCCAAGTAAAGGGGTATACAACACTGCACTTGGATTCTTTTCACTATTATCAATTTATTACAGACACAGCCTCAGGGGTTCAGGAGCTGTTCAGGGTTATTCCTGATTTCCCCAGTCAGTGAGGTCATAGGGAGTAATAGTCAGCCACTAGTCTTTGGGGTCCAGAGAAAATAAAATTTTCCTAAAACTAGTGCATTTAACAGAGGTCTCTCTGGCCTAGGTCTCTCCTGTAGGCTAAGACAGAACAAGGCAAGTGAAAACCCCTAAAAAGCCTGAGAAGTACTGAGGTGTGCACCAGGGCTCCCCTTAGCTCTAGGAACTAACCCGTGGCAACTATTCAACACAATAGTTATCGTAGTACAATAGTAATATTGTAATACAATAAATATAAATAAAATATTGTAATACAATAGTTATTGTATTAGTGGCAACAGGAACATGACATTCCTGTTAAACATCTGCAGGCCTATAGAGAAACTTTGTTTTGCTTTTTTTTTTTTTTTTTTTTTGGTGGTGGTACTGGGGTTCCTGGAAGCCCCTCTACCTCCGGGCTATACTCCCAGACCTATTTTTACATTTTTATTTGGAAACAGGGTCTCCTAAGCCAGCTCTCGCGGCTGGCTTCGAACCTGCGCGATCCTCCTGTCTCTGCCTCCCAAGCGCGGGGATTACAAGCGTGCGCCACCACGCCCGGCCCATGTTTTGCTTTTCATAGGAAATCACAGCCCTGTCATCTAGTTCTTCAAGCAGCCCACGTTGGAATCAACGTGCCCCAGACTAATCATTATCTTCCCCTTTTTTACACACACTCCCCTCCTAAAACCCACTGCCTCCCCCACAGCCACATGTCCTTTGCCTGGTTAATGTCTCACCTGTTCCTCAAGCTGGAGATTCAGAGTCATACATTTCCCTTTGAAGCTGCTGGGTGGAACACTTCTATAATTATTTATTTACATGATGTCCCTTCACCAGACTGTGAGCTCCTCAAGGAGCCCCAGATGTCAGCGTCCCTTTTACATCTCTGTGCCTGTCACAATGTCTGAAACCTCAAAGGGCTTATGAATATTGGTTGACCAAAAGCACCCAGAGTCAGGACCGCATGGAGTGGTGAGTTGTGGAACTTTTTTGAGCTGGCCTTAGCAAAATGAAATTTGTGTGAGTGAATCTGGTCTGTGATGTCCCAGGGTCCCAGGGCCAGAATCGGCCTGTGTTGGAGCTTGGGAAGTTCTGCCTCCAGCCCTTTGAGAGCTCTCCTCTTCTCCCAAGCCCCTTTCGATTCCAAGCAGGCTCTATATCA
Source organism: Muscardinus avellanarius (assembly GCF_963383645.1). Taxonomy (NCBI): domain Eukaryota; kingdom Metazoa; phylum Chordata; class Mammalia; order Rodentia; family Gliridae; genus Muscardinus; species Muscardinus avellanarius. The sequence goes on from NC_137790.1 coordinate 87,293,201, forward strand.
GGCAGTAGCTGTGGTCTATTTCCACAGACCTCTTAGGCCATCTGGCAGGAGTTATCATGCTAGACTCTGCAGGGTTAGGCCAAACACATTTTTACAGCTCTCAAATGGAGACTATACAACATAGTTATTTGATCCCTGTTTCTATAGAAACTGATGTTTTCTATGTAGTCCAGAGCCATAGGCCTCTTAAAAACAGAGAGATCATTTTGTTCTGCAGATAAGGCAAGAGAACCAGCATGGTAAAATAGATTGCCCTTGGCCAAACCCAAACTGAAATGCAGGTCTTTTGACTCAGAATAGTCCCTGGTTCTCTAGAATAGGGGCCACCAATTTTTTTTAATATAAATGGGCACATAATAACTATGAAAATAATTAGGTTTTGTGTGCCACAGAGTCTGTGAAGCAGCTACCCAACCCTGTTCACTTAGCATGAAATCAGCCCTAGACAGTACATGATGAATGAAGTGGGAGGGGGCTGAGTCCTGATAAAACTTTTTGACAAAAAAAATAATAGGCTGGATTTGGCCCTCAAGCCATAGTTGGACAATTCCTGTGTTAGAACTTTATCTTAGCCAAGCATGGTGGCGCATGCTTGTAATCCCCGTACTTGGGAGGCTGAGACAGGAGGATCGCACGGGTTTGAAGCCAGCCTCAGCTACTTAGTGAAACTCTCAGCAACTTAGTGAGACCCTGTTTCCAAATAAAGCATAAAATAGGTCTGGGAGTATAGCCCGGAGGTAGAAAGTCCTGTGTTCCACCCCCAGTACCACCAGTACCACCCCAGTACCACCCCAGTACCACCAGGACATCGCCTTGTGTGTGTTTTAGAAATGCAGACTGTCGTCACCAAGTCAGCCCTGATGAAACAAAATCTTTATTTCCACAAGATGCCCTGGCATTTGCATGTACATATGAGAAGCATTGGGCTGGTGGACCTGACTGCCCCCTCTAAGAATGCCAAGAAAAACTGGAGATTAGAAAATGAAGTCCAGGGTGGTTAATTGGCCTATCTGAAGTCAACTGGTGGGACTGGGACTAAAACCCAAGTCCTAATATTCTAAACATGGGATTCCTTCTACACACACCAGAGTACCCACCACAGCCCACCACAGCCTCCCTACTTCTGCCTGGCCCAGACCCAACTCAAATTCACTGTGGATTCAAGGGTCATTCTTTCCCAGCTGACATGAATGAAGAAGACTCCAGCTCCATTTGTGTCTCCTCCTCCTTCACTTCCTGCCCCAAGACCTGGGAGGTCCTGGGTGGTGGAAATTTGCTGGGTGGTGGTGGAGGCTGCTCATCATCTGCAGAGGCAAACTTGCCCACACAGGTTGGAGTCGAACTCATATTTAATTCCTGCCTTTGGAGGTCTGCTGCTCAAAATAGGAACCACGGAGCCAAGGAAATTTCCATTTTTCACATGCAAAAGAAAATTCTAGGTTAGGCTTGTTGGCAGGACTAGATACCTTAGTTTTTCCCTCTTCTGTTTGCCCATCTAGTTCCCAAACCTGTTCCTGTTCCCCTGTAGCAGTTCTTAGGGCATTTAACATGGGATACCTCCTGAGCACAGCAGAATACCAGACTGGCTGCATGCTCTGCATGGCCTGAACATTGATGTTCTCCTTGGTCTGTTTCTATTTTGTGCAACACCTGTTTCTCTTGGTCAGTTTGGGCTACTATAACAGAATACCATAGACTGAGCTCCTTTGATTATAACAGGCATTTATTTCTCACAGTTCTAGAGGCTGAGAGGTCCACAATCAAGGTGCTGGCCAATTGGTTCCTGGAAAGGGGTCGCTTGTAATTAATGCATACTGTATCCTCATAGGGAAAGATCAGATCTTTCATGTCTCTTCTTATGAGGGCACTAATCTCTTTCATAAGTACTTCATCCTCATGACCTAGTTGCCTTCCAAAGATTCCACTTCCGAATTAGGGGTTAGGGCTTCAACATATGAATTTGGGGAGGTACCAACATGCAGACCTCAACAGAATTTGATTTTTTTTTTTCTTTTTGGTACCAGGGATTAAACCCAGGTGTATTCTACCTCCAAGATTGTGTGTGTGTGTGTGTGTGTGTGTGTGTGTGTGTGTGTTACTGTTGGCGAAACCCAGAGGCTTTCTACCTCCGGGCTATACTCCAGACCTATTTTCTATTTTATTTGGAAACAGGGTCTAAGTTGCTGAGAGCCTCACTAAGTAGCTGAGGCTGGCTTCGAACCTGTGCGATCCTCCTGTCTCAGCCTCCCAAGCACGGGATTACAAGCGTGTGCCACCACGCCCGGCTTCTTTTTATTCTTTATTTTGAAAGAGGGTCCCACTGCATTGCAGAGAGCCTCACTAAGTGCCTGAGGCTGACCTCAAACCTGCAGTCCTCCTGTCTCAATCTACCAAGTACTGGGATTATAGGTGTGAGTCACCTATAATCCCTATAATTGCCTAGAGCATTTAATCTTCTTAATCAACCAGCAAGTATCTACTGAATAACTACTTAGAGGATGAGACTATTGTATATTTAATTAATCCACTGCAAATCTGAGGACACTAAGGCTCAGTGGGGTTAAAAGATTAGACCAAAATCACACAGATAGCATGTAATAGCACCAGATTTATACCTATCTTCAGTCAGGCATGGTAGCAAACACCTATAATCCCAGGACTTGGAAGGTTAGCACAGGAGGATTGCAGATTCAAGACCAGCCTGAGCAGCAAGACTCTGAGCAACCTAGAGAGCAAAAAAATTTAAGGAGAGGCAAGGGGTATAGCTCAGAGATAAAATGCCCATGTGTTCAATCTCTAGTAAAAAGAAAAGGAAAGGCAAGGGAAAGAAAAGAAAAAGAAACAAGACATTATATACCTGTCCTAAGCTGCTCCAAGTGTCGTGGAGGCTGAAGCAAGAATACAATGTGGTCCAGCCCTCAAGTAGATTACAATCTGCATGAGGCCAGCATGGTACCTAGGATTAAGTCTCAGGAAGTGACTAACAATCTTGATGATATTAGCATAATAGGCAAGCAAGCACCACAGAATAGCAGAATCAGTAAGTACCACAAGAATGTGAAGGGTAAGAAAAAGGTTTCACCTTCAGAACTCAATTCCCAGCTGCCCAGCACTGTGCCACGCACCTAGTAAGCAATCCATAAATATTTGATGGATGAATAAATGAATGAATAAGATAGAAAGTTGTGTGTGCTAATAACTGGAACTTGAAAGGGTTTTAAACGATAGTGAGAAGCACACTTGTAATCCCAGCATTTGGGAGGCTGAGACGGGAGGATCGCAGTTCTCAGACAGCCTCAGCTACTACTTAGTGAGGACATTTGCAACTCAGTGAGACCCTGTTTCAAAATAAAGAATAAAAAATAGGGCTGGGGGTGTATCTCGGAGGTAGAATGCCCCGGGTTCCATCCCCAGTACCGAAAAAAAAAAAAAATAGTGAGTCAGGCATGGTGGAACACACCTGTAATCTCAGCTTTTGGGAAGATGATACAGGAGGATTGCAGGTTTGAGACCAGCCTCAGCAACTTAGCAAGACACTCAGCAACCTAGTAAGACCCTGTTTCAAAACAAAAACTAAAAATGACTGAGGATGTAGCTTAGAAGTAGAATATCCTTGAGTTCAATATCTAATAACACACACACACACACACACACACACACACACACACACACACTAGTAAATGAGAAAATAGAAATGTGCTAGGGCACTAGCACACAGAAGTAGTAAAAGAGAAGACTGGGAAGACAGAGGCCCTTGAGTAATATGTCACTGTGTTTGTGTGAGATCCTTTGAATAGTAAAGAGAAATGAAAGTTTTTTAAGCCAGGAGCAATAGAATCTGAGATCCTGGTCAGGTTGTTTTATAGGAAAGAGAGACTGGCAACAAGGTCAGAAAGACGCTAACGCGGAATGCAGGCTTATAACCATAAGGCCTGCATTTGGTAATCAGTGGCCCAAGGGGAAGAACAAACAGAAGCCATTGTGGGGGATGGACAAAGAGGGCACCGCCACACTGGTGACTCCTCCCTCCTCACAAACTGCTGGACAGGATCCCTGCTTCTTCAGTCACAAGCTCAGCCTTTTCTTGCCTGCCTCCTATCCAAGGCACTCCTTGTTGCCGGAGGCTTCTGCTGGCAGGGCGGATGCCTTCGGCAGGGGCCGTGTCTCTCTCCACCCCCAGCACACTGCCAACACAGATCCCCTCCCATTTCCCTGTTGATTCACCCACCATTTGATAAACATCTACTTGAATTTAACACAAGATGCTAAAAATGTTTTACATTCATTATCTCATTTTAATTCCCTACAGTATCTCTGTCTTAGTTCATTTTCTCCTTCTGTGACAGAATACCACAGACTGGGAAATTTATAAAGAAAAGGAACGCATTTCTCACAGTTCAGGAGTCTGGGCAGTCCAGGATCAAAGAGTCATAACTGGTGAGGGCCTTCTTGCTGTTTCTTACATAACAGAGGGCACCATGGCAAGAGAGAACTAACAAGAGAGAAAAAGAGGCCGTACTCCCCTTTGAAACCAACCCACTCCTCCAATAACAGTATTAATTCATTCATGAACCCTCATGACCTAAACACTTCCCATTAGACCCCACTTCTTAATGCTATTACAATTAAATCCCAACATGCTTTGAGGGAGACCAACATTCAGATCATAATAGCCTCTGAGAAACGCTGTCTGCAGTAGAACAATGAGGCCCGGGGAGGACAATTGACCTTTGGAAGGCCTCACTAATACATTGATCTGGAACTAGAACCCAAGTCCTAGTATTCCAAACCTAGAATTCTTTGTACACATACCACAATACTCTTTTCTACCTCTCCATTTCTGGCTGATCCTGTCACAACAACCAGAAAAATCCCTCCCTGTCAGGAATCTCTCTAGCTTCCTCTTGGGGTCGTTGGGTGCTATATGCATCCGTTTGGTCTGTCTTTAGTTTGGTCAGTGTAGCTCTCTGCAATGTACATTAGATAAGTCTTACCCAAGGATCAGGTTTGAACTGAACTAGAAATCTCACCACTGATTTATTATATACACTGTTTCTGGAACTGAAGCTTCTTGGGCTCAGTGGGTAAAGTAATTCCAGATAAGACACCAGCTGCTATTTTACCTCCAAGCCAGAGAATTCTGCAACCCACTTAATGGGATTGTGTTGCCAGGAAGTCCTCCTTGAGAGGAGAGAAGAGTCTTACCCCATTCTGAGCCCACCTCCCTGCCTTCAGATGCTCCATCACCTCAAGGGAGTTTGTCTCTGCTTTGAGTCCTTTAATCCACGTCTGTTCTTTGAATAAGACAGGCCTTAGTTTGAATTATATCAGGGAAATTTCTTGACCTCTCTGAGCTCAGGGGTTTATGTTGGTCTAATAGTTTCTAACAGAGCTGCCATAAGAACTAAAAACAAAGCCGGGCGTGGTGGCGCACACTTGTAATCCCAGCATTTGAGAGGCTGAGACAAGAGGATCGCTGACAGCCTCAGATACTTAATGAGGCCCTTTGCAACTCAGTGAGAACCTGTTTCAAAATAAAGAATAAAAAATAGGGCTAGGGGTGTAGCTCGGAGGTAGAATGCCCCCTGGGTTCCATCTCCAATACCAGAGGGGAAAAAAGAACTAAAAACAAAATCTTTGCAAAGCTCTAGGCCCCACCTGGATTCTGTGCCCAGCAGTGGTCCTCATGAACAACAAGGTGGGGCTCCCTTAGCTGCACACTCCCCGGCCTCCCTAGGCTCTGACAGAAGCACGATGAGGTCAGACCTTCAGTACAGCATGATCCTTTCTTCCTGAGAAACTCCCTTCCACATACTCTGCCCCCATCTGAAGCACCTGACCCTCCCTCTAAGAGGTAGAAGCCCTCCAACCCTAAAACACCTTCATCAGAGCCCTGCCCAACCCCAGAAGATAAAGCCAGTAGGCCCCACAGAATGGCAAACATGATTTTCCCTCCCCACCCCCACACAAGCAGGCCTGCAGGAACCAACAACAGTGGCCTCTGTGTGCCAGGCTCCTAGGCTTCTCTTGCCTCAGTGCTGTGTTGTACTAATGCTCTATCTTGTGCTCAGTGTGAGGACAGGCAAAGACGGCTGCCAGTCATCTCTAGATCCACACAGTCAAGAAACCAGCTCTGCCTTGGCTGGGAGAGCTCCAGGTTTCCTAAGGATAGAGTATGTCACCCCCCCAGTCAGGGGAAACTGAGGCCCTAAGGAGAGAGGCTTGCCCAAGGTTGTGCCACTAGATAGAGCCAGAACAAAGACCCAAATTCCAGCTCCGCCTACAGAGCCAGCCCATAGCCTCTCCTGCAGGCCTGGCAGTAGCTCCCTCCTCAGAAAGCAGTGGTCTCCACTCCTCCTTCCTCCCCTTCTCCGGCAACATCATCCGGAGTCAAAGGCCACTTGATGTCCTCTGGCCACCTTTATGTCTGAGGAGGGGTGGACAGGCCAGACCTCTGAAGGAGGAAGAAACCTGCAGGCTTGCTCACACTCTCACTCACTCTCTCAGCAGCAGCAGTAACCCAGAAAGTAACACATTTTCCAAATAAAAGACTGGGCTTCCTCCCTGTTTTAGGGTAAAGGAAATAGAAATAGGATGCTTCACCTGCCAGAAAGGCCAGTCACCCTAAAATCCCAATGTCATGCCCTGCCCCTTACAATGTCTCCACTTTTCTCTTTTTCGGCACATCCTCCTTCTCTTCTCTTCCTTCTTGTCTTACCCTGTGCTTCCTGCCTGCCATCTCCTTCTGCTCCCCTTCTTCCTCTTCCTCTTTCTCCTCCTGTTACATTATTTGAATTACATTAATATCATCTATGGAAGGCCACATACTTATCATGCAGCAAAAACAGAACTTCCTGGGGACATCCCTTTCTAAGAAAATATAGTCACAAGGACAGGAACTATTTCCTGAGGGCTCTCTGTGCGCCGCTCCAAATGGGATCCAACCAGGACATTTGAGGACATCCCTTCTGAACTCATCACGACCCTGCCAGTGCATGGTTGTCCCTCGTGCAGATAAAGGGCAGATTCAGAGAAACTGAGTGCTTCCTCCCAAGTGACAAGCAAGTGCCAGAGCAGTGGCACTCAGACCCAAGTCTGTCTCCAGCTCTTTGTTTTTGCAACCTGTCGTAGGACCACTTTGCTGTGCTGGTTTCCAGAATGCAGAGGAAGGAGTCCTCCTGCCTGTTTTGCCTCTGTCTCTGTGGCTGGGTGAGGATCTCTAGGGAAAACAGCCATAGAACATACTTTAGGTTAGTTATGGTTGGAGTATCGTAGGGCCTGCTGCTTTGAGAGTCTAGATGGGAACAGAAGGGTGGGGAGCCAGTAGGGCCAGTTACAGCCTTCTTTCTTCTTCACAGTTTTGTGCCTATAGAACTCCAGAGGCCCCTCCCTGAAAAAGACCAGGAAACAGTCTTGGGGGTTCTTTTTATTTCCCCATTCCTGGGCTTTTTCAGGCCACCATGCTTGCTTCTAAGTCGCACCTCACAGCTCTTTAACCAGGAGCAGTGTTTCATCGAGTGACCAGCCCCAGTGGGAGGCTTTGAGAGCTGATCAGTGTCTGGCTTTGTTGGGGATCCGGTGTCTTACTCACCAAGGGCACATGGCCCCATCTCCATGGAAATTTGGAGGTGAGAGAGGAGCCCAAGGCAATGCCTGCCGTAACCTTGGCAGTCCGAGTGCAGGGAGGCCTGCCAACTACCATTCACCTGGCTGGGATCTGGGGACTGGCCTGGCCCCATTGCAGAGCAGAGCTGGGCTGTGTCTTTTCTTCCTGGGGGGGGGGGGGGGTCCCATGCACCTCTAGCACTGCAGCTTCTTAATACCACAGTAGTAAGAAACATTTCTGTTTACAGAACACCTTCATGTCCTTTATTCCTTTTGTTCTCAAAATAGCCCAGTGAAGTAGGTTTTGTTATTATCCTTCTTATGGGCTGAATAGGATCCCACCCCCAATTCATATGTTAAGGCTCTAGCCCCTGGTACCTGAGATTGTGACCATATTTGCAGACAGGGCCTTGAAAGAGATTAAAAATGAGCCTGCTAGGATGGGCTAATCAATCTGACTGGTGTCCCTGTAAAAAGATGAAATTTGGACCCACACACAGATAAATCAGGATATGTGTGTGCCTAGCGACATCCAGGGGAAGAGGCAGCAAGATGGCAGCCATCTGTAAGCTAAGGACGGGCCTTAGAGGAAGCCAACCCTGCTGACACCTTGATGTTGGATGTGGACGTTATCTCTTTGAATTCCAGAGCTACAGAAGGGGCTGCAGGGAGGAGTGAACAGATCAGATGTGTTCCTTAGATGCCAACCATAGAGTTGTTCTTGTCCCTCCTCCCCACAGTGGGTAGGACTAAGAAAATAAAAGCAAAATGGACCTATCGTATAAAAGAAGCGGAAAAAGTCTTGTGTGGTGGCACACACTTGTAATCTAGTACTTGAGAAGTTGAAACAAGAGAATCACAGGTTCAAGACCAGCCTTAGAAATTTAGTGAGGCCCTACTCAACTAAGTGAGAGCCTGTTTCAAAATTAAAAAATAAAACAGAGCTGGGGGTGGTGGTGCATGCTTATAATCCCAGCATTTGGGAGGCTGAGACAGGAAGATCGCGGTTCTCAAACAGCCTCAGCTACTTAGTGAGGCCCTTTGCAACTCAGTGAGACCCTGTTTCAAAATAAAGAATAAAAGATAGGGCTGGAGGTGTAGCTCAGAGATAGAGTGTCTCTGGGTTCCATCTCCAGTACCGCATAAAATAAAATAAAATAAAATAAAATAAAATAAAATAAAACAGGGCTGGGTTATAGCTCAAAGGTATAATACCTTTGTGGTTCAATCCCCAATGCCACTAAAAAAAATTTAAAGAAGTGGAAAAGAGAGCGGAGCCAAGAAGAGAAGGAAAAAAAAAAAAAGAAAAATCTGACTGAGTGGGATGCTCACTTAATCTTAAGCTCACCTGGATTTCCAGCCTCTGTATGGACATGAAACACTGTGAGAAACATGGAAGATTTAAGAAAATGTTTTTAGGTCTAATGTGATGTTTGGGCACTCTTGTACATAGCTCTAAGAAAGTAAATAGGCAAATGGTTGGGAGTGGTCAGGATGAAGGTAGAGAAAATGAAAAATGAAACCAATATATTTGAGTATCCACTCTGAGTCAGGCACTTTCACATACAGCCCGGCCATTTAAACCTCAACCATAGCCGGGCGTGGTGGCACACACTTGTAATCCCCGCGCTTAGGAGGCAGAGACAGGAGGATCTCGCAGGTTCGAAGCCAGCTGCACTGGCTTAATACCCTGTTTCCAAATAAAAATATAAAAAAATAGGTATGGGAGTGTAGCCCGGAAGTAGAAGGGTTTCCAGGAACCCCAGTACCACCATCAATCAATCAATCAATCAATCAATCTCAACCATACTTGGATGTCAATATTATTGTTTCTAAATTTTAACTGAGGAAGTACTAGATCAAAACAGTCAGAAGTAACTCTCTTATAGTCCTCACTCCAACTCCTGCAAACATTTTAGGCAGTTTTATTGCCTCAGGCTCAAGTTCTTACACTTAAATGTGTCTTAAAATCTTCCAGAGGGCTCATTAGAACAGACTGGTAGAGTCAACCCCAGAGCATCTGATTCGGTAGGTCTGGGGTGAGGCCCAAGAATCTGCACCTCTAACAAGTTCCCAGGTGGTGCTGAGGCTGCTGGTCCAAGACCAGTCCCTGAGAGCCACTGACTGGCTAATGGGGCCCGTAACTTAACCCAGTGGTTCCCAAACTGCTGCATTTTGGAATCACCTGTGATATTCTCTGAGCCAGAGAGTGTTGCATGCCTATAATCCTAGCAATTGGGAGGCTAAAACAAGAGGATCCAAGTTCAAGGCCAGAGCATGGTAACTTAGAGAGTTACCATGTTTCATAATAAAAAATTAAAGAGGATTGGAGGGTTTTTTTTGTGTGTGTGTGTGGTACTGGGGTTCCTGGAAATCCTTCTACCTCCAGTCTACACTCCCAGACCTATTTTATACTTTTCATTTGGAAACAGGGTCTCCTAAGCCAGCACGCGCGGCTGGCTTCGAACCTGCAGGATCCTCCTGTCTCCGCCTCCCAAGCGCAGGGATTACAAGCGTGTGCCACCATGCCCGGCTTTGGAGGTGTATTTTAGAGGCAGAACCCCTTGAGTTCAATCCTCAGTACCACAAATGCTCAGCTCCCACACTCACACATTTTAATGTAACTGCTATTGGTCACAGCTTGGGCATCATTGCTTTTAAAAGCCCCCAGGTAACTCTAACACAGAGCAAAGTTCAGGAACCACCGATCCAGCTTTACATCTCAAGTACTCCAACCCTCATTGCTACCATTCAGTTTGGCTGTGCATTACTCGGGCCACAGGGAGAATTTGTCATCGACTGCCACTGCTCACAGCACCTCTTCCCAGCTTCCTATTTCCCACTGTCTCAGAACACCTGCTACAGAACCTCTCAAGTCTCTTACTTCCTTCTCCTTTCTCATCCAGCCCTTCATCTCCTTCCCTATTCAACCCAGACTCTACACTACAGTAATTATCCCAGTCTCCTGCCCACAATCAGTTCTAAAAATCCCCTTATTCTTTCTTTGACCATATCTACCTGGAAGAATTTGACAAGTATCTAAATCAAATTGTAGGCACAGCAATCTAGAGAAGCTTCATGAAGTTGATGACACCTGACCTTTATTTTTATGAAGAGCAGTTGATAGGTTTCTAAAAAGACTTTTAGGTTATGAGATTAATGCATACTTAGAGAAAGTAGGAAACATCTAGGAAAGAATAAAGAATAGCAATTAATTTAATTTAATTACTCAGAACTCACTACCATGAAGATTTTGTTAGGATTTGTACTATTCTTCTCATATTCTTATCTAGTTGAGAGTATAATATATAAGTACACTTATATCATGATCTCTCACTTAACATTATAGCATAAATTTGATATTACTGAAACTTCCTAAATGTTTTAATGGCAGCAAGAATTCGATCATAGGGATATATCATTCAGTGGTGTGTGTGTGTGTGTGTGTGTGTGTGTGTGTGTGTGTGTGTGTCTGGGATTGAAGCTGGGGCATTCTGCCTCTGAGATACACCTCCAGCCCTATTTTATCTTCTTATTTTTTAAAATTTTGAAGCAGGTTCTTACTAAATTGAGGGCATAAGTTGCTGAAGCTGGCCATGAACCTACAATCCTCCTGTCTCAGCCTCCCAAATACTAGGATTTCAGGCATGGGCCACTATGACACAATGTACATATTTATATGGACTTGGGTTCTGTCATTGACCTCTCATGACCAACACCAAGAAAGAAAATAATGGATCAAATGGTATGTAAATTTTAGACTCATTTCTATTGACCAAACTCTTTCCAAAAGGCTTCTCCTGGTTTTCATCACTGTATGAAAGAATTGTCTCTTCCCTTGCCCAGCATTGGGTGTTATTCTTGGTGCCACTGAGGATTTTTGGTATGTGGGTGACATGGTGAGATTTGCATTTATAAAATTGCTTACAGCAGACTGGGCCAGATTGGAATTGATACTAATGTCCTTTCCATTCCTCCTTTGCTCCTATATTCTCTCTTCTTTATTTTCCCATACTTTAAATTTTATTTCTTCCTGGAGAGTGTATATTAAGCACTTCTGTGTGCAAATCACTGAGCAAAACTCTGTTAAGAAGATAGAATGAGAGCTATACTGAAAGGCCTCTATATCTGTACAAACTTGGCCCAGAGACCCTCTTCCTCTAATTCTAGCAAAAAGAGTCTCTGGACAGTAATTCTTCTGAGGGAAAAAATTTTTCAAATATTTTCCTATGAAGTTGCCAAGTGGGATTATTGTTAAATTAATATTTTACCTTCATCCTGTGCTTATCTAACCCCACACATGACCATCATCCCTGTGCCTGAAATGTCATCCCTCCTTCTTCTCAATCCAGAAAACTACCTTGTCCACCTTGTCCTTCATCCTTCCTTAATTACCCGTGACACTTACCTTCTGTACCTTGCCCAGTAGAATCAGCCACGTGGGCTCCCTATTTCAATTATAGTGTTTTCTATACCTAATTCTCTTTCTCTTTCTTGGCCAAGAGTCCTGTGAAAATAGAACATTTTGTATTGCTAGAGTCTGGCACTTGGTGGTTACTCAGTACATATTGAATGAATAAGTGAGTGAATGAATTTCTGTTTTATTAAGGTGTATAGACATTCCATCTTAAATACGAATGAGCTGAATAGAGTAAAGGCAATATGGAGATGACAAGAATTGCCAAAGTCACATTCAGAATCATTGATGACTAAGGTAAAACAGACACCTGGTATACCAGATGTCCCAATCCTGGATTCTGTGTTCTCAACATTATTATGTGTGCCTAGACACTAACTTTCATTCTGTTTTCTTTTATTTTAACACTAAATACAGTTTTCCCTAAATATCTCTGTGATAAAGGAAGTAAAGGGGATTAAGTGCGGGGTATGGTGGCAAACACCTCTAATCCCAGTACTTGGTAGGCTGAAATAGGAGTATCACAGGTGTGAGGACAGCCTTAGTAATTTAGCAAGACCCTCAGCAACTTAATGAGACTCTATTTCAAGATTAAAAGGGGAGACTGGGGGTGTAACTTGGAGGTAGAACACTCTAGGATTCGATCCCCAGTAACAAACGGGAGAAGGTAGGTGATGCCAGAGCTTCCGAAAGCATGTTGCAAAGAAAACTACCATGGGCAGCAAGTAGGTGTCACATAAAAGAAGGGTATTGTTGTTTGGTAAGTTTGGAAAACAAAGTTAAATAGGTTTCTTTAACTAAAAAAGGAAAAAAAAATATGGTACTAGGGGCATTCTACCTGTGAGCTATATCCTCAGCCCTATTTTATTTATTTGTGTGTATAGAGAAATACTGAGGATTTAAGCCAGAGGAATCCTCCTGTCTCAGTCCCCCAAATATCGAATTACAGGTATGTGCCACCAAGCCCAGCTTATTTTTTTAGGTCTCTGAGGCTGGCCTCCAACCTGTGATCCTCCGATCTCATCCTCCCAAGTATTGGGATTACAGGCTTGCACCACCACACCCAGTTTAACTAAACATTTCTCTTTCTTTCTTTCTTTCTTTCTTTCTTTCTTTCTTTCTTTTTCTGGGATTTTTTTTTTTTTTTTTTAGATACTGGAGATGGAATCCAGGACCATTGTACCTCCAAGCTACATCCCCAGGCCCTATTTTTTTTTTAGTTTTTTTTTACTTTTGAACCAGAATTTCACTGAATTGCTAAGGACCTAAGTAGCTGAGTGAACCGCCATCCTCCAGTCTCAGCACCCCCAGTGCTGGGATTACAAACGTGCGCTACTACACCCGGCTAGGATTTCTCGATAGGTATTCTAGGAAGCTGAAGGACCATCAGCTAGGCAAAGGTAGAGAAGAGCAGTCCTGTCTTGCTTCCATAGTAGACAACAGTCATCCCTGCCTCTTTATGCCAGGGAAGATTCAGGGCACCAAAAAAAGCAGAATGGAAAAAAGTATAGGAGGATCCTGCCCCTTCCCCTGTGTTAGCTCGGCAGTCACACATCTGTGTAAGCCCCTCCCCCAGCCGCCCACACTGCGTGAGCTCAGCCTTCATTACCTAGGAGCTAGGGAGCAAGGTAATGTGTGGGAAGTGAGAGCTGCAAGGTAATGTGTGGGAAGTGATAACAACTTCAGAGTCAAAGCCATTCAACAGGAAAACGTGTTAAAAGACCAAGACATTGTAAAGCTGAAACACTTGAGTCTATTAAGTCCCAGCTTCTCAGAACATTTTGTTACCAGCGAATGTGTCAAGGAGGGAAAACATTGAACTATCACAGCACTGCGAGATACCAAAGGCTGGTACAGAGCAACATTTTAAAAGTCATCTGTCTCTCCCTCAGAGAAGCTTCTGAAAAGTTCTGCCTCCCTTAGCTCCTCCTCTCTCCTACCCCAACATAACTCCCACCCGTCTTATCCCTATTCATTTCTTTCTTCCTCCCTCCTGCCCCTCCTCTCCCTCCTTTTTCTTCCTCCTCCTTTCTCTGTCTCTCCCTTTTTCCTTCTTTCTCCATAGCTCATGTTGTTTTTACAGACACTATTAGTGTAACGCAATAAGCTAAGACTATTCCAATGGTTATTCAACCCTCTTTGGTAAGCAGGGAACTAATTAAGTGACTAGAGGTTTAGACATTCATTGTTTATTAGCTCCAAACTCCTTCAGAGAGCCTGGAGCATTCTCCTAAACAAACTATCCTTTTATGGCTCCTTGTCCTAAGTCCAAATGAGATGGAGAGACAGTATCTTTTCACGGATGTGCAGAAAGGAGTACTCGGAAAGGAGAATGGAGTGTCGATGGATAGAGAGGGAAGAGCTGCGTGTGTGTGTTCCTCACAGAGAGACCAATACAATTTGTGTACTTGTTGGCAGCCGATGTCCATCAGTGATCATCAGGAGTTTAGACTGCGATGTTGACACATTTGTGGTCAGCCCAGTGCTTTGTTTAGCAGTCTGCACTGGAAATACATCCATCAAGGGAATGTTTTTTAAACAATACTTACTCTTCTAAACAAAAGAATAAAGACAAACCCAAGTATCTCCTTGCCAATCTCAACAAGCACTGTTACACCAGACGAGACGGCACTTTAGAGGACAGAAGCCATCTGTTAAATAAACAAAAGCATTAATGTAGACGCAAGTTTCTAGTTTGTGGCTATTAATAGTATATTTATGATTAGCCACAACCTATGAGAAAGATACTCTTGCTCTGGTAGGCAAAGGAACAGAAACTTTTTTAAACCCTGCCTTTTTATTTTCTTTCTATTTTAAATACATAAAAGTTTCCTTGAGCAACTTTTTTTTTAAGTGAGTTTTGAGCCCAACATCAAGGCAAAGGTAGAGCCTGTCATTGCTGAAGGAAAATTGGGAGGCAAAATCCAAGCCTCAGGATGGTGACAAAATGGGCCACTTCCAGGTTTTGAATCAGAAACAACTGCCATGACAGGAGGCCATTGATCTTGGGGGACTCTAAGCCTGACACTTGTATTTTCTATCCCTCCTTTTCTACTGCGGGCCCACAATAATCTGGTGTAGGTGAAATATTCTTTTCCTTGGTTTGGATTAGGCACCTGGTGTCCTGAAAGAGATCACGGTTTTCCCGCAGGCCAAAGTCGAGGTTAATTAATCATCACTCACCATCATCAGGAGGGCCAAAATGTTGCCCAGACATTAAGAAAAGAGTGGCTAATAGCCTTCATCAACATTCCTTCCTATCCAGCCCAAAATCAATGCGTGTTTCACTGTTCTGAAAATTATCTCAGGAGTAGTTGATGTGTCATTAGTGTCACGTGACATTTGAAGACACCTCGTGGTGTGTCAACCTAGTCATTGAATGCGTATTAATGTTCTGAATCAAAACCTTTTTTGCTATAACTGGGCTTTTGCTCATTAAAAAAAAAAGTCTATTTATTGACCTTTGGGGAAATGCCTTCTCAGAGTATGAAAAAGCCATTTGGTGAAAGGTGAAGGGACACTGACAGAGGAGGAACAGAGATGTGTCTGTACTGCTTTTGATCTCTCACTCTGCAGACCTCAGCGATCAGCTCCTGGAAGTGGTGGGGCTAGAGGGAGCCATGGAGATGGGGCAGATCTACACCGGCCTGAAGAGTGCGGGCAGAAGGCTGGCCCAGTGTTCCTCTGTCACCATCAGGTACGCCTCCTTGTTACCCAGCAGCCTCGGAGACTCTCCGCCTTCCTAAACGATCTTGCAGACGTCAGCTAGGAAAGTGGAGGAATGAAGCCTGGTAACATTTATAAAGAACATCTTTGCAGATCATTTCCCAAACAGGATAAAATGCAACCACCCAAGGCACCAGCCAGAGGGGCCACCACAGTCAGTTTGCTGTTTTCTTAAACTGACTGTTGAAAGTCTCTAAACAAAAGTGTAAGAGTATGAAGTCCAGAGAACCAAAGGTCCAGTCCCTCGGGGGTTTTTATGTTTACAAATTAAAATGCTATATATATGTCAGGGGGCACTCTGTGGTAAAACCCAGATTCTCTGCTCTGTTGGACAGTGGTTTTGGAAATGCTATTTCCTATATGCCTTTGAATGCTAAACTGTCAACATCAGCAAACCCAGTATAACTGACTAAGAAGATGGTAACTTTTCAGGGCATGGACCACACGGCCAGCTACTACAGGATTAGGAAGATATGGTGTCTAATAAAAGGAATCCTCTGATTTCAGTTGCCTCTGATTAATCAATGCAACTAGCCACATTTTTTTTCTTGGGTTCCTCCCCCATCTGATTATTTCAGGAGTCTTTATTTCTTTGCCTTTTCCATTCAATTGTTATAGATCATATCTCTTAATATGCCTTGAGGATCTCCTAGAGGGGCCACAGTATGCAGGAGTTCCCAGAATATTGACCATAGAACTCTTTTCTCCCAGAACCCTGTGGACAAGTGTCATCAGAGCATTTTGGGGGAGACTTTGCTGTATCCATCAGAAAGGACCCCCAGGTGGTTCTCTGAAGCGTCTTAACTGAGGCTCCATCCCACCACCCCCTTTTCTTCATCCCTTGTCTTCGTCTTCTCTTTCTTTTCCTGCAAAGTTTTGTTCCCTTTCTTTCTGAGCTGTTGTCATGATGTGCACCCTGTTTTCCAGATTAATCTCTTTAATCCTGCCCACTCTCTGGGTCTCTAATACCAAGTGAATTCAGTCTGTCAACATATTGAGCGCATAACTTATGTGGAACACAGAGAACACATCCTGATCCCTGAGGAATCTCAAAAGCTATGCATAAGGGGACAACTTCTCCATAATCAGCAGATCGCTTTCCAGATAGGAAGAGAGAAAGCAGGAGCTCCATCCTCCTGGGCATTTCCCAGATCCCCTTTTCAGCCCTGAGTACCAAAATGCCACTCTTCCTTGTTTGCTTTTATTAAATTTATTGTTTTTATTATTAAATAGCCTCAAGGGCAGTTAGAATCATCACAGAAAAGTGCAACTTTCCTCTCTCATTTTGTAATTTCAAAAACCAGTCAGATGCCAAACCCAGATGAGGGCTTCCTGGCTAGCGGGGGTTAACTGTTTCCTGCCATCCCAACCACAGGCTCCTACAGGGCAGCCTGTCCTCCAAAGGGCAAGGGACGCAAATTCAGAGCCTGCAGAAGGAAGCAGGAAAGCACCACTCTCCTCTCTTCCCCTTCTATCCTTGAGGACAATATTCCTGGATGTCCCCTTTCCCAACTACGCCAACTCCACAGTCTGCAACCCCAGGTCATAGCGTTATTCAGGATCAAGTACAAGGCAAGACGCACTGAGCCCCGAGCCATGCCCCGCACAGCTGGAGACGTTACCTCATGGACAGATGCAACTTGGGCTCAGCTTGGAGCCCAAGCCTTTTCCCGTTCCAGAGCAGAACTTTTGGCGCAACTTGCTGGCCCTCTGGCCACCTGTGGGACTGAGAAGGGTCTCCTCAGCAGTGGCACAGCCCTGCTGGCTGACCTCTTTTTTCAAGATATTCATGATTTTCACTGCTCGCCCACAGGTTTCTCAAAGTGGGGTCTGAAGATGGACAAGGCAACAGAATCGCCCACACTGCTGATGAAAGTGCAGAAACCTGCACATGGCCCCAGACTGCCAAGCCCAGTCCCTGAAGTGGGCTTAGTATTCCATTTGTAATGAGTTGTCCTGGAAGGTCTTAGAGAGCCACTCCTGGGTGGACACCTGAGGTCTTCCCACTTTTACTCTGGTTCAAATGACAATAATTCTCTAACTTTGAGAAGCTCACTGTCCTTGGTTTTTGGGGTTCCAGGACTAACAAGCTGCTGCCCATGCAAGTGGATGGAGAGCCCTGGATGCAGCCATGTTGCACGGTGAGTTTTGCCAGTCTTCGAGATGGGGAGGATAAGGTTGATTTTTGCCCCCTTTTGGACAATGACTTGATATGAAATCACTGAATCTCAGCCAGGTATGGTGGTGCACACTTGTAATCCCAGTACTTAAGAGGCTGAGACAGGAGGATCACAGGTTCGACCAGCCTCAGCAACTTAGCCAGGCCCTCCGCAACTTAGTGAGATCCTGTTTCGGAATAAAAAATAAGGCTGGGGGTGTGGCTCGGAAGTAGATGCCCCTGGGTTCAATCCCCAGCACCACACACACATAAAAAAGAAATCACTGAATCTCAAAGATGGAGGGACTTTGGAAAATCATACACCCATCCATTCATTACCTGCCAAACATTTATTGAATGCCTGCTCTGTGCCAGGCACTGTGAGGCACCAGATACAAATTGGGATGAGATGTAGCCTATCTTCAATAATTCTAGGTGAGTTTTGACAGGTTGTCTGTGGTACCTTGACAGCCTCAGCCTGAACCATTCCAATTGAGAGGGAACTTACTGCATCAAAAGAAAGATTCCCTGCTGGTGAGCAAGTGTGCTGGCTAAGTGTTTCCATATGTGGAAGCCAAGGGGGCACACTTACCCCAGGACATCCCTACAGGCACTCTGACCACACAGTGCACAGACATGCTTCCATCCAGAGGACCTACCTGAAAACTCCACAGAAAGGGTTGCTAGGTTATCTGATTTGTTTATGGCATTATCACCCAGCCCCTAGCCCAGTGCCTGGTTTGTAATAGTTACACAGTAATGTGTTGAATGATGAATAAAGGACTGAACAAACGAAGAACAAGTAAAGTAAGCATCCCCTTCCCTCCCTGGCTTGCCAGCCCATGGCAGCTCCCTATGCAAGCTTCCTCCTCTCC
This sequence comes from Muscardinus avellanarius, assembly GCF_963383645.1. NCBI lineage: Eukaryota > Metazoa > Chordata > Mammalia > Rodentia > Gliridae > Muscardinus > Muscardinus avellanarius. Next base: position 87,311,982 of record NC_137790.1, read on the forward strand.
TATCTTGGTTTGTTTTCCATTAGAAACTCAGCTAGAAACTATGGGGGGGGGACCACTTCTGGTTTTCAGGGCCTCTCTTGGGATATTACATGAGTGACAGCCTCCATAAGAAAACAAATATGCAAATCCCCAAAGTTTTCTTACACTACAGAGTATTCAGGTGCCGCCATAACCTCCTCCTCTTTTAGCCTTTTGGAATATTGAGTTTTCTTCTGATATAGAGAGGGTTTTCATGAACCTGCTGAAAAGAAATGGTATCTTAAAGTCAAGAGTAGAAATTTCTATAAAAATAAAATGTTCTAGCCAGTCGTGGTGGCACACACTTGTGATTCCAGGACTTGGGAGTCTGAGACAGGAGGATTTCAGGTTCACAACCAACCTCACCAACTTTAGTGAGCCCTGTTTCAAAATAAAAAAATTAAAAATAGGCCTGGAGATATAGCTCAGAGACAGAAAGACCCTGGGTTCAATCCCCAGTATTACAAGAAAAAAAAGAAGATTCTTTGCAAAATTTTACTTTGACCTTTGAGGATTAACAAAAAGGTGAAAGCACATTATAGCAAAAACTAATATTAGCATTTCATCTTGTAGGAATTAGGAGAGATGGAGAGAATTTCCCTACTTATTATGATGATGGAGCTAAATTTAAAAAAAAATCTACCCAAGCTTTTTCTACCTTAAAAAAAAAAAAGAAGAAGAAGCTAGAAGAAAAATAAACTCTCTCCCACCTGGCCAAGGATACTTGAAAACTGGGTTGCCATTCCCCAATTCCAAGCACTGGTCTCTACCTCAGCCAAATACTTCTCTATCCCCACCGCCACACTCCCTCTACGGCATCCTTCCCTGCCAAGAGTATAACTCACTGGGAAAACAATTGTGACCCTGTGATTGTATTGTGTGAGGTTCAGTAATCCACCTGTAAAGGTATATTAGTGTGCTTAGGCAACCCTAATGGAATACCACAGACTGGTGGCTTAAAGAAGTGTGTTTTCTCACAGTCCTGGAGACTAGAAGCCCAAGATCCAGGTTCTGGGAGGGTTGATTTCTCTGAAGTGTCTATTCCTGATTTGCATCCAGCTGCCTGTCCCCTCAACAGCCTTTGCTCTGCCTGTGCACTCTATCACCTCTGTCTCTTCTCATAAAGACACCAATCCTACTGGATTGGGGCCCTACCCTTCTGGCCTTATTTAACCTCATTTACCTTCTTAAGGACACTGGATACAAATATAGTCACACGGAGGGTAAAGCTTCAATATATGAATTTGAGAGGGACGCAATTTGGTAACAAAGCCCTTCTTAAAGTTGCAAGGTTTAAAACAAACTTATCTCTTGTTGAGCCATTTTCTTGAAGGCACACACCAACTATAAAATAGTTAAAAATTAAAGGCTTAAGACTGGGATATCACAACATAGTGAACTTTTGGTAAAAATTAAAGCCAGATTAAATTAGAATAAGTAAAACATATGTTAAGTATGGTCATGCAACTAAATGCAAATGGGAAAACTCATTCCTCAAAAGAGAAGCTGTATAATATAAACATTAATAGCTTGGATCCCAAGCCTAATGCTATATTCACAAAGACTGGAAGTCTGTGGGAGACATTGTTGAAGGAATAGTAAAAATATGCTAAATTTGTTATTATTTATTTTCACTTTCATAATTAAAATATATAAATCACTAGCTACTCATTAGTGAAACCAAAACAGGGCATACACCTTTCAAATCTGAGAGAATTCTGCATATATAAATTCTATCAATGTAGCAAAACACAGAAACCAAATTATAAGCCAACATTTAAAATGTTTTTGTAGATGAAAGGGATCAAGGTTAACTATATCAAGACTGATTTTTTTTTTTTTTTTTTGGTGGTACTGGGGTTCCTGGAAACCCTTCTACCTCCGGCTACACTCCCAGACCCATTTTTATACTTTTTTATTTGGAAACAGAGTCTCTTAAACCAGCGTGGCTAGCTTTGAACCTGCGCAATCCTCCAGTCTCCACCTCCCAAGCCTGGGGATTACAAGTGTGTGCCACCACGCCCAGCTTAAGACTGATTCTTTTTTTAAAGGTTCAGTCTTCTGCTAAGAGACTAATACCTTCAAATTGGGTTAAAAATTAAAATACAAGTCAGGCACGGTGGCGCATATCTGTAATCCCAGTAATTCAGGAAAATGACAAGTTTGAGGCCAGTCTGAGCAGCTTAATGAGACCTTGTATCAAAATTTTAAAAATAAAATAAAATAAACAGGGCTGGGAATGTAGCTTAGTGGTGGAACACTTGCGGAGTGCCTCACTAAGTAGTAAACTGGTCTCAAGTCTGGAATCCTCCTGTCTCAGCCTCCCAAGTACTGGGATTATAAGCATGTGCCATCACGCCCAGCTCAAATGTATGTTTTCTATAACAGATATACCTAAAACAAAAGAATAAACACACACACACTGCCTTTGTTAAACATAGGCAAATAAAGGTAAGAGAGGGTGACCAAAAGTCAGGCTTGGTGGAAGACACTTGTAATCCCAGTACTTGGGAAGCTGAGACAGGAGAATCACAGATTTAAGGACAGCCTCAGCAATCAGTGAGACTCATTAACCTAGTGAGACCCTGTTTCAAAATAAAAATAAAATAGGGCTTGGGATATAGCTCAGAGTTAGGATATCCCTGGGTTCAATTCCTATTGCCACACACACAAAAAAAAAGAAAGAAAGAAAAAGAAAGAAGGAAAGAAAGAAAGAAAGAGAGAGAAATAGGGACCGAAAGGTGACAAAACCAGATATTGCTAACAGAAGATAAAATCCAGTTACTTGGAGACTTAAAATTTCTCCTAAAGAGCCGAGGATGGTGGTGTAGGCTGAAGGATTGTGGTTTCAAAGCCAGCCTCAGCAACTTAGTGTGGTCTTATTTCAAAATTAAAAAGTAAAAGGGGCTGAGGTTGTAGTTTGGAAGTAGAATGCCCCTGGATCCAATCCTCAGTACCAAACAATAGCAACACACACACACACACATGCACACGCGCACACACACATGCACACACACTCATAAAAAACAATAGGTTCAAGGGAATTTCATTATTGACTACTAAAAAAAGTATGAAAACAAGAAGTCTTCAGTTCAAAGACTTCAGAATATGACCTTAACTATATTTGGAATTAAATTCAAAGCCTCATATAGCTTTATCATATAAAAAGAAAAAATATAATGAATAATTAAAATAACAATAGAAATTAAAATAGAATTGAATTAAATTAGAATAGCAATAATAAAAAATTAGAAAAAGCAGAAGAAAGACAATGACAAAAATAAAAATAGGAATTAAATAATTTCAAAAACAGGAACAAAATCTAGTACCTTAAACATATCAAATGTTTGAAAATCTCATTTTAAAATGAGAAAAAACAAGGATCAGAAATATTCAAATGTGAAAAATGCATAGTAAATGTGATACAAAAACTAAATATAAATGTGGCATTGGCTTTGTTTAATTATAAGATAATATGTATAATCATATTGATTCTAATAAGCTTGAACCTCTTAAGAAAATGAAGGGAAATCTTGTTAACCATTAATGAAATAAAAAATGTTTTCAAAGAATTGCATACATGGTAACCTCAAAACAGATGGTCTTGCGGCAGGACTCTTGCATACTATTGGGACATAAGTATTTAAATAAACAATCCCATAGTACAGACAAGGACAGAAAGCTAACCAATACATTTTATGAAATAGAGGCATATACAATAACCTAACAAAAATTATGCTTAAAAATAGAAAACTCCAGACAAATATAAATTCATATTCAATATGAATATAAAAACTCTAGTGAAACATATAGACAGATAGAATTGAACCATGTGTTTAAGGAACCATTCACTCCTGAAAGCAAAGCTATGAAAATAAATCTTTTAATATTAGTTTATGTAGAAAATTACATAATAATATAAACAGATGACCCAAAAGTATTCAGGTATATTCAAAATTTCTAATGGGGGAGATAAAGCTACTAGGAATTGAACCCAGAAGCATTCTATCTCTGAGTTACAGCCTCCCAGCTCTGTTTTGTTTTTTATTTTGAAACAGGGTCTCACTAAGTTTCAGAGGGCCTCACAAGGTTGCTAAGGCTGACTGAGAGCCTGTAATCTTCCTGTTTCAGCTTTTCAGGTATAATAGGTATGTGCCACCGTGCCCCACTAAGATTTCTGACTTTTAAAGATAAAAGCTGCTTAGAAAGAAATTCCCTCAAAATAATGAAAAATAGCTAGACATGGCAGTGCATTTGTGATACCAGTCTTGGGAGACTGAGACAGCAAGATGTCAAGAGCATCAGCAACCTAGGGAGGCCCTCAGGAACTCAGTGAGGCCTTGTTTCAAAACCCCCTAACATACATGATATACATTAATAAGCACATCAAAGTCAATCAGTAAACGAAACATGAGAAGGGGGGAATGGGGTGGGAACTGGGAAGGGCTCAATAAGTGATGTGTGCATGTGCCTCTATCATCTTGTACCCCATTAAAATGTATGACTACAATGTACCGATAATAAATACATACATACATACATAAATATCTACACTAAACTCAAAACTAATGTTTCACTTAATAGGAAAACATTAGATAAATTCTCACTATAATCATGGATAAGCCATGTATGCTAACATTGTTTGAAAAATTTAGGTAATGCCAATATATGTGAAGGTGAAAACAAATGTAACTATTTGGAAAAGTAAAAACTGGTATTACTTGTAGGTGATATGATTATGTACATAGAAAGCTAAAAGAATAAACTGAAGCCAGGCGTGGTGGAGCTCACTTGTAATCCCAGCATTTGGGAAGCTGAGACAGGGGGTTCGCAGTTCAAGGCCAGCCTCAGCTACTACTTAGTGAGGCCCTTTGCAACTCAGTGAGGCCCTGTTTTAAAATAAAGAATAAAAAATAGGGCTGGGGGTGTAGCTCAGAGGTAGAATGCCTCTGGGTTCTGAAAAGAAGAAGAAGAGGAGGAGGAGGAGGAGGAAAAGGAAAGAAAGAAAGAAAGAAAGAAAGAAAGAAAGAAAGAAAGAAAGAAAGAAAGAAAGAAAGAAAGAAAGAAAGAGAAAGAAAGAGAAAGAAGGAAAGAAGGAAAGGTTACTAGTTGTGGGGAAAAATATGGTTATATTTACACTGTGGGTAGGGCTTTTCTAAGGAAAAAGTGGCATATTTGACTATTAATCAATTTTAACTTCTAGAAGTCAAGAACCAATATGATATTTAAAAAGCTACCAACAAAATATTTGTAATATCAATATCAAAGCTATCAATTTTTATCTAGTTTTCTATGAGACTTCATTAAAATAGCTTGTACTTAGATATTTTAGTTGATTCTGTTAACTTTCTATATACATAATCATAACATCAAAGTGCAGGTTAATTCCTTATAACAAATCAACTCTTAAAATCCAGCAGGAAAAAGATACTAACAATGCAACTATGAACAAGTAATTCACAGAAGAAATGTTGTGGGCTATTCATGCATCATAGCAAAAAAAAAAAAAAAAAAACCTGGAAATTACCTTAAAGTCCAACATTTAAGGAAAGGGTTTAAATAAGCAATGTGGAGTTTATCAAGTGGAATTATTTTTAGCCACTGGAAAATCCTATTTAATAAATATTTAAGGGTGGGAGGTATCGATCAGTAGTAAAACACTTGCCTGCCATATGCAAAGCCCTGGATTCTTTTTCCAGCATAATAAGTAAATAAATAAATATTGATTTTTAAAATTAAATACTTAATAACATTAGAAATGCTTACAAAATAATGTTAAATGAAAAGCACATTAAAAAGTTGGGCATGGTAGTACACACTTGCAATCTCAGTACTTGGGAGACTGAGACAGGAGGATCACAGGTTTGTTGCCAGTCTCAGGAATCTAGTGAGGCCCTCTGCAGCTTAGTGAGACCCTGTTTCCAAATAAAAGAATAACGTAGGTCTAGGGGTACAATTTGGAGGTAGAATGCCCCTGGGTTCCATATCCAGTACCATCACCCCCCCAAAAAGAGCACATTAAAATCTGATTGCAATTTTATTAAAATCATATAAGCATAAGCCAGGCATGGTGGTGCAGGCTTGTAATCCAACATTCGGGAGGCTGAGATGGAAGGATAGTGATTCAAGGACCACCTTGGCTACTTAGTAAGGTCCTTGGCAACTCCATGAGACCCTGTTTCAAAATAAAGAATAAAAAATAGGGCTGGGGTATAGCTTGGAGGTAGAATGCCCTGGGTTCCATCCCCAGCACTGAACACACACAGACGATAAAAATTGTAAAAATATAAGCAAAGAAACAAACTAAAAGAAATATGCCAAAAAGTTATTACCTCTGCGTGGTTTTCTAAAAACTTTTTCCAAGCTGGGCTTGGTGGCACACACTTGTAATCTCAGCAGTTGGGTGGCTGAGACAGGAGGATTGCGGTTCATGGACAGCCTCAGCTACTTAGTGGGGCCCTTCGTAACTCAGTGAGACCCTGTTTCAAAATAAAGAATAAAAATAGGACTGGGGTGTCGCCCAGAGGTAGAATGCCCCTGGGTTCCACCCCCAGTACCGCAAAAAAAAAAAACTTTTTCCATATTTTTTGTATATAAAATATATATTTATTAAGAAAACTGTCTCAACGGTAGCTCTGTGAGATGATCTCTCATGCTTCAAGATCTGAGCCTCAAAATTAAGAATCTTCTCCCACAGTTGGTTGACAGTACGATTTCTAAGCTGAAAGTGACTCAGTTATTCAGGCCAGTGATTCCTTGAGTTCTTACCTGAATAACCTGAAGAGTTTTAAAATACACATTACTGGGTCATATTCCAGATTTCTGGGGTCCAGTTATTCTGTATGCCTGAGAACTTTCCTAACAAGGTGATGCAGATGTTATTGGTTCAGGGACCACACTTTGAGAATCACTAATCTAGTTGAATTTCCCTATTTTTTATTTATTTATTTATTTATTTATCTATTTATTTATTTATTTATTTATTTATTTGGTGGTACTGGGGTTCCTGGAAGCCCTTCTACCTCCAGGCTTCACTCTCAGACCTATTTTATATTTTTTAATTTGGAAACAGGGTCTCTTAAACTAGCGTGGCTGGCTTCGAACCTGCGCGATCCTCCTGTCTCCGCCTCCCAAGCCCGGGGATTAAAAGTGTGCGCCACCACGCCCGGCTTTTTTTTTTTTTTTTTTTTTTTTTTTTTCAGTACTGGGGATGAAACCCAGGGGCATTCTACCTTCAAGCTACACTCCCCAGCCCTATTTTTTTGTTTTGTTTTTTGTTTTGTTTTGCGGGTCTGGGGATGGAAGCCAGGCGCATTTGACTTCCGAGCTACACTCCCTGCCCTATTTTTTATTCTTTATTTTGAAACCGGGTCTCACTGAGTTGCAGAGGGCCTCACTAAGTAGCTGAGGCTGTCCGCGAACCTGCGACCCTCCTGTCTCAGCCTCCCAAATGCTAGGATTACAAATGTGCACCACCACGCCTGGCCAAATTTTCCTATTTATTAACCCCACACTTCCCCATTCATTGCCAAATCTGATTGTACATTTGAAGGTCTCTGGTGTAAGTATTTTCATGGAGCAGGACACTCAAAGATCTTGGAGAATCTAGAAAGAACCAAGACCTAAAAAGCTAATGCAAACCTGGTCTTCATTCCCTGGACTCACTTTAAGCCAGAATATTACCTTAACTTCTTTAAATGTCAGAAGAACTTTAAATGTCCCCTTTAAGATTGTTTGTGCCTTCTACTTATCTCCCTTTGGAATCATGGCAGACCTCAGATACTTTCCACATGATTTGGAAAGGGTCCACACTTAAGGTTATTAGTCATTTTGCTAAGATGTGATCTGAATCACTCACTCTGAGAGGAAGAAGTCCTTTGATTTATTGCTTCTTTTAAAGTAATAAAATTATGCTGATAAATGTAAAACATCCTCTCCCACCCCAAACAAAATGAACCTTCAACACTAGTGAGGTTTAAAATTTAATAATTCATTTTAGCCAGGCATGGTGGCACACACTTGTAATCCCAGCATTCAGGAGGCAGAGATCAGAGGATCGTGATTCACAGACAGCCTTACCTACTTAGCTAGGCCCTTTGCAACTCAGTGAGACCCTGTTTCAAAAACTTAAAAGATAGCTGGGAGTGGTGGTACACACTTGTAATCCCAGCATTCCGGAGGCTGAGACCAGAAGATCGTGGTTCGCGAACAGCCTCAGCTACTTAGTGAGGCCCTTTGCAACTTAGTGAGACCCGGTTTCAAAATATAGAATAAAAAATAGGGCAGGGCGTGTAGCTCGGAAGTCAAATACCCCTGGGTTCCATCCCCAGACCTGCAAACTATATATATATATATATATATATATATATATATATATATATATATGTGTGTGTGTGTGTGTGTGTGTGTGTGTGTGTGTGTGTATAATTATATATATATATATATATATATATATATATATATATATATATGGCTGGGGGTGTAGCTCAAAGGTATAATGCCCCTGGGTTCCATCCCCAGTACTGCAAAAAAAAAAAAAAAAATTTACTTCATTTTAGAAGGAGAAATTATGGGCTGTAGTAGTTTTATGAATTTTTAACTGTTATGCAAAAGTCTACTGGATCAATTCTCTCTGTAATAAAGCAGAAAAGTAACATAAGATTGCTGTCCTTAATGCATGTCTGGAACTATGAGTGTTCTGAATGGCTCTTAAGAAAATCATAGACTTTAAATTCTTGACCTGCCTAGTTACCAGAAAAGTTTGGTTTAACGACAGAGGTGTAGGATGCTCTTTTTTTTTTTTTTTTTTTTTTTTTTGTGGTAATGGGGATGGAACCCTTCTACCTCCGGGCTACACTCCCAGATATATTTTTATATTTTTTATTTGGAAACAGGGTCTCTTAAGCCAGAGAGGCTGGCTTCAAACCTGTGCCATCCTCCTGTCTCCACGTCCCAAGTGCGAGGATGACAAGCGTGCACAACCACGTCCGGCTGGGATGCTCTTTTTCTATCAGGGGCAGGTTTAAGTAGTGCCAAACCACCTCCTAAAACAGGATCTTAACTGTTTTACTACTAGCCCCCAGCCCTAATTTGTGTTTAAAGGCTGAAATCTCTTTGCCTCAGAATGAAGATATGACCTCATATTTTTCTTAGTTATCTGTAATAATAGAATTCACAAACATGACCAAAATATCCTATTGCCCGGAGCTCCAAACTTCTCCCCTATCAAGATCTTTGTCAACACTGCTTTAAAAACCAAAGGAGAGGGATTTGAGTTTGAGTTTCACTTCCTCAGTGCCTCAGAGGTGCTAAGCAAGCTCAGAGCTCAGCGAGAGAGAGGGAGAGAAAGGAGAAGCAAGTATCTTCTATCATCTAAAACAAAAACCAAAAAAATGGGCTCCACCAGCAGAAAGTGTGGGCAGCGCCCCAGCTGCCACCTGTGCCCAGCAGAGCCCTCTCTCCTGCCAGGACACACAGTCTTTGGCTGTGCTTCCCTGTGTGTTCTCTGACCAGACGCCACGCTGGCTCAGGGAAAGCCCAGGTGAGGAAGCAGAAATCTTTCCCTCCAAAGAGTGCCTGAGCCCAGGAGTGAGAGGTTTACCCAAGGGAACATGCCATGAATCACTAGCACATGGGAGTGCTAATGCCATGGATCTGTGCTGTGGGGGTTCCCTGCCAGTGCCTCACTCCCAGAACCCCCGCAAGACACACAACTCCAAATGGCACTTAGTGGATTCTCGGTTTGCTCCTCTGGTGACCCCACACAGCAGAAAGACTCACTCCCCTTGGGGATCTCCCGGCTGGTGGAAGCAACACAAGGGTCCCTCTCAGCTGCCATCACCAGGCTGGGCTGTCCTCTGGTTCCTTCCTTTCTTTCCATTTCCTGGAGACATAAACATAAACCTGGCTTGAGTAGTCCGCGCTTAGCCAGACATTTCCCGCTGCAGCTCACGCTGGCAACTCTACTTGTCATTATGTTATTCTTGAGCCGTCTTTCATCTCTCATCCATCTTCCACGGTTCCTCATTACCTCGCATGAACCCAAGCTTACCGCACCCCGCCTTTAATGCCCTGAGCCAACCAACGGCCCCACTGTATCCCGGACCACATTTCTCTACTCAGCCTGTTCATACATGGCTCTTCTACCCAATACCTTTTGTTTTATTTTTTTATTTTTTAGTTTTTGCAGGTCTGGGGATGGAACCCAGGGGCATTCGACCTCTGAGCTACACCCCCTGCCCTATTTTTAATTCTTTCTTTTGAAACGGGGTCTCAGTAACTACGGAGGGCCTCACTAAGTAGCTGAGGCTGTCCATGAACCATGATCCTCTGGTCTCAGCCTCCCGAATGCTGGGATTACAAGCATGCGCCACCACGCCCGGCTTACCCAATACCTTTTCACCAACACGTTTCTTTCCTTTCCTTCAAATCTTAAAATTCTCCTCTCATTACTCCCATCAGACTCTACTCATTGTGTGTGTGTGTGTGTGTGTGTGTGTGTGTGTGTGTGTGTGAAAGAGAGAGAGAGAGAGAGAGAGAGAGAGAGAGAGAGAGAGAGAGAGACAGACAGACAGACAGACAGGCAGGCAGGCAGGCAGGCAGGCAGGCAGAGACAGAGGCAGAGAGACAGAGAGAGACAGAGATTGAATCCCAAGGATTGAACTGAGGGTTTTACCTCTGAGCTATACCCCCCCAGCTCTATTTTACTTTGTATTTTTGAGACAGGGTTTCACAGAGTGCTTAGGCTGACCTCGAACCTGCCATCCTCCTATCTAAGTCTCCTAAGTACTAGGATTACAAACATGTGCCACCACCACACTCAGCCCCCAACTTCTTTTTTACACCACTTGGTTTATCCTACATTAATTTAAACTTGTTGATGGGTTGTTTCTCTCTTCAAGAATTTTTCTGTTCCCTGTGGTCACGCTGTCTTTTCCAATAATGTGGTTAAAAACCACAAGATTGGGTTTATAGGTTCATGGGCTCACAGATTGTTTCTTTGAACATTCTTTTTTGTTTTCTCCTCTCTCTTTCTTCTCCAATACAAGTATTTAACTAACCATTACTTTCCACTTTATGGTTTACAGTAGACTTTCATTGACAGTTTATCATATGATCTTTGTGAAGAAAATAGTACAGATGTCATTATGCTCATTGTATAGTTCAGCAAGCACTGGCTCTAAAGGTTAAATAGAAAGTTAGAACGCCGGGCGTGGTGGCACACGCTTGTAATCCCTGCGTTTACGAGGCAGACAGCAGAATCGCGCAGGTTCGAAGCCAGAAGGGTTCCATCCCCAGTACCACCAAAAACAGAAGAAAGATTGATAGCAAAGAAGTGGAAGTGCTGGGATCCAAACCCAGGGCTATTTTTTTGTTGTTGTTATTGGGTTTTTTTTTGTTGTTGTTGTTTGTTTTTTGTTTTTTTGGTGGTACTGGGGTTCCCGGAAGCCCTTCTACCTCCGGGCTACACTCCCAGACCTATTTTTACATTTTTATTTGGAAACAGGGTCTCTCCTAAGCCAGCACGCACGGCTGGCTTCAAACCTGCTCGATCCTCCTGTCTCTGCCTCCTAAGCGCGGGTGGGGATTACAAGCATGCGCCACCACGCCCGGCCAAACCCAGGGCTTTGAATCCTGCATGCCTCCTATCTCCACACCATCTGTCCACTCTGGCCATGGGTCATAATTGACCAATGTTGTTGATGGACTGAGAATGTAGAGTATTATGGTAACAGTGTGAGAAGGTCACATTCAAATAAGGATTAAACATTTGTAAGCCATGCCCTGAGGATAAGTTTTGGGGGAAAGGATTAAAAATGATAAAGAGCATCTTTTACTTCAAATTTACTTAAAATGTACAGGAAAGAACACTTATAAACCGTAAAAAATTTTAAGTGCTTTTATAAGAAAGCAGTGTCTTCCCTGGAGGCTCAGAAAAAAAAAATTAAAACTAAAGAACTCTCTTGGAACTTGCCCACATGGTGCTGCTTGGCCAGAAGTCACACTGAAGCCTGCAGGTCAGCTGGCTGAGTTTTTCCACTACCTGGGCAGGAGTGGAGGCTGGGAACCTGAAAACAGGGCTTTAGCTGTCCTGCTCCTCCCCACGTGAACTTGAGCTAACCTAAGTCCCTATGGAACCTTGGGCTCCCATTCCTATCTATCCTACAGAAGGGTTGAATGAGAAGGTCCCCAAGGTCTCCTCCGGCTATGACATTCTGACAGTCTATGAATAGTAAGGACATAAGACAGGTGCGAGCTGATCGCCACGTGGGAAGCTCACACCTGTCTCTCCCCAGTGTTTCCGCCCCTCGCTTCCAGCAGTGCCAAACTCCAGACCCAGTCAGGGTCAAGTTGCCAATTTTGAAGCCGTTCAAGGACAGTTGTCCTTCTGCATGGAGCTCCTTCCAGGCCAAAGCTGGCCTTCTTTCTTCTCTGCCATTTACTTTCTCTTAGGCTACTGGGATTTGCATTGCTGCTAATTCATTCCTACCTCTTTGCTTTTAGATTAAAATTACTCACAAGAACCAAGCGCCCATGATGATGGGGCCTCCCCAGAAGAGCAGCTTCTTTTCACTGAGGAGGAAGAGCCGTTCAAAAGAATAAGCACTGTACCAAACGCCAGCTAAATCAAGAGGGAACACAAGAAACTGTAAACACACACACATACACACACACACACACACACACACACACACACACCCCTCTCTACCCAGTGGAAGCAAAGCCACACTTGCAGAAGAAAACTTCACCTTTCCATAGGTCTGTGTATTTCATTAGACAACATACCCCTAACAGAGCCAGTGCCCATGGAACACGAGAACGGACTTCGGGCCCAGCAGAATGGGTTGGCTGACACAGCAACCTCCGCGTTTCCCCAGGCCTCTGAAACCAACAGCAGCTCACCAACCCTGCAAGTTTCCTGCTCCTGAGGATCAGGCTGCAGGTTTCCTGCTACAGTGAGATCGGATGTGGTCAAGGGAAAGAGTCCTGTTCCAGAAAACTTGCACAAAGGTCCTTCTGTACAGAGACACAGCGGCCTCCAGCTTTCTGAGCATAATCCTTGGCAGGGCTCAGCAAGCACACGGTGGTTTCTTGGTTATCCTTTGAATGGCAGTTTCTCCCTGAACTTGCTGTGGAGACTGCAGGACTGTGGAAAGCTGAACCTCCATTCCTGATTCTCTGCACTGTCACTGGGCACTTGTTCCTTTCCCGAAGCCTTCTCCCGGTGGCTTCGTGTTTGTTTAGAGACAGCTCTGAGAGCACCAGAGCTGCCTGTGCAGCACACCTTAGATGTGGTATTTATTTTCTTAGTTCTGTGAACACCTGGGAGAGAAAGCAAAGAAACTGGGGTTTATTTTTTTAATTGGTGTCATAAGATTGTGTAAAAGGGAAAGAAGAAGAGGAAGAAGAAGAAGGAGAAGAGGAGGAGGAGGAGGAGGAAGAGGAGGAGGAGGAGGAAGAGGAGGAAGAGGAGGAAGAAACACACCCAGCTTTTTTTTCCCAAGCCAAAGAATGTTTCCTGTTTGAGTTCTAAGCCCTGGTGGCAGATTATTCCTAAAAGCAGAGAAGATAAGAGGAAGGGAGTTTGTGGGAAGGAAGTAGTCTACCAGGCAGGTACCTTTCCTTCTCTGCACTTCCCACTTCCAGGGAATGACCTAAAGAATCTTCTGATGGTCTTATGTGTGTATATATGTAGCATACATATTTATATAATATATAAATATTTATTTACTGGTGGACTTTTTCCAATTGGAAATAAGCACAGGTGGTATGGGGGAGAGTAGGAAAGAAAAAGAAGATTCTTACTCCCCCATTCTGCCATTTCATTGATAAGATAATTTCCTTGTGCATATGTTTTATAAGGGAAATCAAAGGAGCTTCTTATCATGAAGAGAACTCCCATTCTGGATCCTCAAAACAACCATGAAAGATAGGCTAGGCAGGATTTATTCTCCATTTATCAGATGAGAAAACTGGGTCTGGCTAATGGACTTGTCCATGGTATCTTGACTAATGTGATTTGAAAATATGTGCCCCTAAGAAGATATTTAATAGGCAGAAGAACCCACATGCCTGAGAATAGTGTCGCTTCTGGTCACTGAGAAGTGATTTCATTTGGATCTGGGTTTCCAGGGCAAATGAATGTGCAGCATGTACATGGATGGGACAAGCCCACAGGGGAAAACAGGGGCCTTGGAATGCTGCCCAGAAGGTCTTTATGACCTAACCTGGGTAGAAATTGGTCTGGGTAGAAATTGGTCTGAGGTTGAAGACACAAGACAGGTAGTCAAAATGAATTCTCTACAAGTCACTTCATCATGGTCACCAGATTTTCTTAGCAGACGGTGTTATTATTTCATCCCTGGCTGCAGGGATGACCTCAGGGGAGAGTCACAAGGAGGACTGAGGCACGTTCTGCGAGGTGCCACCATCCAGGACAGAAGGGTCCTGGCAGAGCTCAGCGGGCTCCATTCAGAAGGTGCCGGCATTACCTCCCCTTCCCCTAGAGTAACTCTGTGCAAAGCTTCATTGGTGGAAAGCACTATTTTCCTCAGCTGTTGGCTTTCCGGGGCCTCCATCCTCTCTCAGAGACCTGGGCCCACTTAACATCACCCTAATGATCTGCCTTTAATCTCCTTGCATTGGGCCAGGAGCTTTGGACAAAGAAAAGAATGTTAAGATCGTGTGTACAAATTGAGCCTACCTCTGAGGAAGTGGTCATGAGGGACCATCTTAGTGTGAGATCTGGGACCATCCTGCTCAACCAACTGCAGACTGCTGAGCAAGGGGAAGACAGTTCATCTGAAGAATCTCCATACTGTTGAGGTTCTTGGTAATGGACGGATAGCTCTAAAATGACTACAGATTCTACATTGAAAGACACTTGATTCTGAAACTGAGGCAGGTTCAAGTTTGGGATCACTGATTCTAAAACCTTTATCGAAGGGTTGAATGTGTTTCAGCTATGATCTCCCAAGATTGAGGCTGCCGAGATGCAGCACCATCAACAGGTGAAACCGATTCTACAAAACTCACAAGGCTCAGAAAGGGGCTGCGCAGAGATTGGCTACTGTCTACTCTACACTGGTGTGCAGGACTTGAATGTTGCTTGAGAGACGTGCTCCCAATCCTCCTAGAGGCACAGAGTATAACAAACTTCAGTGCAATTGTACTTCTGATTTTGGTAACCTTAGTAAGTCTTGTGTTGTTGTTTAATCTTACCTTGCAAATCATCTTTTAAACACTATGACTGTGGTTTCTTATTGTGGTGTATCTCATTGTAGTGATCCTCGCAGAAACCTCTGGGGTTAGCAGACAGTCTTATTATCTCAATCATAATGAGGAGGAAGAGGCTTAGTGAAGTTTAGCAACTTCTCAAAGCCACACAGGTGGTCAGGGAAGAGCCCAGTCCCTTATTTCTTGTCTAGATCTGCTCCTTACCATGCTGCAGACATGTTCTCACCTGCCTTCACGCTTCCACCCACTAGCAATAAAAACAGTTGAAACAGAAAATCTTCAGTACGTTGTGTTGTCCCTGGGCTGATGGGCTAGGAGATGCGGCTCATTATGTCTTTTTTTTGTGTGGGGTTTCCCCACTGAGTTGAGAGTGGAGATAGACTTGGTAGGATGATTATATTCAGGTCAGCAATCAGCTCTTCTCAAGAGGGTTATTTCCACAGATGGAAAAAGATACGTTAAAATTGCCAAATAAATTAGGAAATACTTGGCAGAATCTGGAAGAGCCTCCAGACTGGCATTACATAACGTGCATATACATTATACATATGCACATTATATAAGGTGACATAGTACTTAATGTGCTGTATATATTATGTAAATTACATATTTGTGAGTAATCATGATAAATATAGAGACCCACTAATCATTTTTTTACACATATTCAGTGACAGATTAGGAAGTTACTTTGCCAGAGAGTCTTAAAACTTACACTCTCCTGCTGGTTTGGTTCCAACTCCTGCCAAAAATAATTGCATCAACTTTTCCCATCTCTAGCCCCCTCTCATCTTGGCCAAAACTCTCAGTTACCTCCTGTCCCAATAAGTCTGTCTTCCGTGTGATAGTGCCACAATCAGGATCCACAAAAATAGAATTCTGGGGATGGGAAGGATCTAGGCTCCCAGATTCTCTCTGTCACGGGCCTGCACCTCAACACTCCCAGGTGGGTGCCTGATGCTAACATTGAAGGGAGAGGAAGGGAGAGGAGCAAGGGACCCAAAGAAGGAAACACCATAGTCTTCCTCAGCTCCCAGTTCCAGGTTTCAACAATAATCAAACAGGAAATCATTTCAGATGTCTAGTTTTAAGTCCTCAAAACATATCTGAAACCATAATTTCCTAGAATGTGCGTCACAAAACATTCATATCCAGAAAAGGCTCAATGTAAAGGGTTCTTTGGTCCAGTACTCAATCCCTTCTAAGAGATACCGAAAGAGGGTTGGAGAACTCACAGGAGGAAACTATGGAGTCCTTGTCTCTCAATATATATAGATCAGAAAATGCCTCCTTAAGCCCACCATTCATTATTATTTATTTTCAGTGGATAAGAAGTCTCCATCTTTAAGATTCTCTTTTATTATTTTTTGAAATTAGGGTCTCACTATGCTGCCCAGGCTAGCCTCAAACTCCTACCTCAGCCTCCCAGGTAGCTAGCACTATAGAAACTCACCACTGCACCCAGCTAAGACACTCTTCATTGTTTCTCCTATGTAATTATCTACTCTTTATTGTTCTCTACACATCTTCAAGCAAAAATCAAGAATCCAGACTTTCTAGTCTGCAAGTGTAAGAAGAACTGGAAAGGGGCTTAAAGGGGGAAAAAGTTAAAGGGGAGACCTGACAGCTGTCAAGGTTAAGACTTTCTCTGTGTAGCTCCAGAGTAAGAACCACTATTCAACAAGACAGTTATAGAAAAGTGAACATCTGTTGAATTAACGAATGCTCTTAGGGCTGGCCTAATGTGGAAAGATCTGCCCTTTTTGTGGGAAAGGAGGGGTTGAACATCCACCTGCTCTTACAGGAAAAACTAGTCTGGTCAGGTAGGGAACAAGCAGTAATTGGTATATCTTGCCCAAAAAGATGTTAATGCTATTTTTGTAGGCATAGATATTAAATCAATAGATCTATTCCTTTTGAACAGTATTTCTTGATATCCCCTTTTTTCTAAAAGAATGAAAACTTAACTCCAAGAGAAATTTCCAGATCACTAAGTACTAACCAACTAGTTCAGATTTATACATGGCAGGACTGAACTGACTCTGGAACCCCAAAGGCAGTGATGATGGTTGTGATCTCCCCTTAGCAGCTCTGAGAATTGAAGAATGTGCTACGGTATTAAAACCAAAAGAGATTTTGCATTTCTATTGGGGTCAATATTAGAAGCTTGAAAATCTTCTCACAAATCTGTCACAAATACAAAACCAGCATCAGACTTGGAATAGCAAAAAAAAAGAAACTATCCCACACCTCAAATACAGATAAAATTCTAAATAAAACAGGAGAGCAGAATCATATTAGACTTTAATGTGAAGCCATCACTTTTAGCTCAATCTGAGGTTCTACCATCTTGGAGAGTGTATTTCAACATTCTGCTATACACAGAAAACAGGTAGGGGAGATTAAAAAAAAAGAATTCCCACTTACTGCTTACTAAGTGCCAGTCCCTATGTCAAGATCTTTTCATGTACTACCCCTCACTTAAAACATGAACAGTTTACTTATTTCACAAAGAAATGAATGCATAAAAAAGGTGACGTTCCTTGTCCAATAGATAGAAAGTGGTAGGACCAGGATTTAGCATAGGTCTGTCTTGCACCAAAATATATTCTTTTGCTACTATATTTTAGTACCTTTAATATTCTTTTCTGTTTCCAACTCTTCTAGCACCCTAAGTGGAGTTACATAGGGTTGACAAATTGATATCCTATCTGTTCAACCTCTGTGTAGCCATCTAATCATGTTCCTCCTGAAGAACTTCTAGTTCTGGTTCATATTTAAACTCAACAGCCTCCATGGACAGCTGGATTCCAAAACCTCACCCTTGCTATCCAATTGGCAGCCATCCCTTAATACTCAATGTCTTCCAGTTCTGCCAAAGTGGAACCCATTTCTCAGTACCTATGTAATACATTAATTTGTTGCTGTTGTTGTTGTTGTTGATGATGATGATGATGATGATGATGATGAGCTCTGTGAGTGGGAGAAAAGCAGTCTTCTCAGGCTTCAATGCCATAGTTGACAGTGACCAGCCATCCCGGGAAAGGAGAGCTGGGGTTGCTAAAGGGAGCCTCCAGCAAGGAGACTCTGCATGTGATCCTCATTAGTGACAGGCGTGGGCTGGGCCATCTGTGTTCCACGGGAGAACAGAATGGCAGGCTGCCTTTCAGATGCCAAGAGACGCTATCTAATGGGAAGAACCAAAGTACTCAAAAAACAGAGAAGCATCTTTCCTTGCAGGCATCTCTATGGGAAACCAAGGACGTAGAAAATCAAGAGATTTTGGAAATTACCTGCTTAACTTGTTCAGCAGTCTACCCTTGCCACCACTGCATCCGTCATTTTCATGTACAAGATGACATGCAGCCTCATCTGCTAACTCAACTCCCTGAGAGCCATGATGAGCCTGTCTTATCTTGAAATATGCATATAACACATAGCAGGTACACTCTATCACAGCATCATAATTTACCAGGAAGTCTCCTAGGGGTCATGAAACACTGCAGAAGAGTCCCTTTCATTGAATGCTGATTGTAGATTCTGTAGAAATGACCAGAAAATATGGGCTATTATAAGTGAGTCAGATTTTGAAGAAAAGAGAATAAATTCTAGCTTGAATCAGGCATGTAGTAGGTAATGAGTAGATAGCTGTTAAAGAAACAAATGAACGAATAGCTAAAGTGGGTATCTGTCCTACCCTGGAATGGGTGGGGGGCAAGGGGATGAAAGCTTTTAAACTAGCAACTCAGGAACTTGAAACCACAGGATGTAGAGGGAGCTCATGGGGGCCTTTACCCAGACATCTGTTGAGTGATGGATACAGCTAAATATGGATCATCAAAGGGCTTTCTAGGTCACATGGAGGGCAGCTTCATGATTCAGAAAATATGAAATTCAGCTTGTACAGAAAGGGAGAAAAATCTGCAATCCACTTCTTAGAGATCAGGCCAGAACTGACAAAAAATAAAGGGCAGCATAAAAGCAGATTTACAACACAGTAAGAGATCAGTATAATAAGATGCAGATTCATGGGATGAAAAGAGAGAGAGAACTGTATGTTTTAGAAGACTGATTTGGGTAAGGGAGGTGAACATGAGCACTACAGTCCAACACTGAAAGAAAGGATGGAGAAATTTAAGAGAGAGAGAGAGAGAGAGAGAGAGAGAGAGAGAGAGAGAGAGAGAGATTACAATTGAAATGTCCAGGTATTAACGAAATTGTTACTAAATAACAATGATCAACTATTATCTAGTCCGAAGTCCTTTTATAACCACTCTTGAACTTCACAAGAACCTTATGAAGTTACTTGATGCTCTATGGTTCCCCATTTGACAAATGAAGAAATGGAGAAACAGAGCATACCTCATAGTGGCAGATGCAGGATTCAGATCTGTCAGTATCTGCCTTCAAGCCCCTGTCCGTGCCTGCAGTGCCACTAATGATTCCTCTGGGCTTCCACACAGGGACAGAGATGAACTGCCCTCAAATCAATCCCCTGTGTATGGCTTACTTCCTTCTAGCACTGGACACTCATGTCTCCTCTCTATTCCACAAACCTAGAATGGAAAATAACACTTACGCGAGTGGGTGCATGGGACAGCCAGGAACAGGAAAGGAGCAGACTTGGGCAGCAGAAGTCCCACGAGCGCCATCTCTCCTATCTTCCACTTAGGTCCTCACTCCCAAGGACTATCTGGGCTGTGTCCTAAGACTAACAGAAGAGACAGCCAAGACCAGATCTAATCATCAAGCTGGGCGTAGTTCAGCTGGGTGTGGTGGCACACACTTGTAATCCCACCTTTTGGGAAGCCTAGACAGGACTGCAGGTTCAAGACCAGCCTTGGTGATTTAGTGAGACTTTCGACTTTCAAAGATCTAACTAGACCCTGTTTCCAAACAAACAACAAAAAAAAAAAAAAAAAAAAATTAAAAGGGTGGCGGGTATAGCTCAGGGATATTACCCCTGAATTCAATCCCCAGTACCACAAACATTCAAAAAAGATCATATAAAAAGTTCTATAGCAAAGAGCACGGGCAAGGGAAATAAGGTCAGGGAGTCAAACATCAGAATTAAAAACTCAACAACTAGCCAGGCGTGGTGGTGCACACTTGTAATCCCAGCATTTGGGAGGCTGAGACAAGAGGATCAGGGTTTGCGGACAATCTCAGCTACTTAGTGAGGCCCTTTGAAACTCAGTGAGACCCTGTTTCAAAATAAAGAGTAAGAAATAGAGCTGGGGGTGTAGCTTGGAGGTAGAATGTCCCTGGGTTCCACTCCCCAAACCACACACACACACACACACACACACACACACACAAATTGAACTTTTCCAACCAATAAAATTGTTATTATGTATATATTTATATATGTATGTGATACTGGAAATTGAGCCCAGGAGCATTCTACCTTCCAGCTATACCCCCAACCCTTTTTTTTTTTCTTTTTTAAACAGGGTCTCACTAGATTGCTGCATTACAGAGTTGCTGAGGCTGACCTTGAACCTGCAATCTTCCTGTCTCAGCCTCCCAAGTACTGGGATTACAGCTGTGTTCCACCACACTTAGCATGAAATTCTTTTTTAGATGGAAAAGAAAAGGAAATCTTAGAATTCCATAATATAGCCAGGTGTGGTGGCACACACTTGTAATCCCAGCATTTGGTAGGCTGAGACAAGAGGATCGCAGTTTGCAGACAATCTCAGCTACTTAGTGAGGCCCTCCACAACTTAGTGAGACCCTGTTTCAAAATAAAAATAAAAATTAGGGCAGAGGGTGTAGCTCAGAGGTAGAATGCCCCTAGGTTCCATCCCCAGACCCACACACAAAAAAAAGAATTCTATAATATAAGTGGCCATCTAGAAGATTCCACAAAGTCTGCATTTTCTGTTGAAGAGCTATACAACCATACTTTCAAAGTAACTAATGAACCTTTGTCTTTTTAAAATTGTTTAAGCTGGGCGTGGTGATGCACCCTTGTAATCCCAGTACTTGGGAGGCTGAGACAGGAGAATCGCAGGTTTGCAGCCAGCCTCCACAACCTGCGAGGCCCTCTGCAACTTAGTGAGATCCTGTTTCAAAATAGAGAATAAAATAGGGCTGGGGGTAGAATGCCTCTGGGCATTGGAGGGCTTGGAGGTAGAATGCCTCTGTGTTCAATCCCGAGTATCATAAAAAATTTTTAAATAAAACAGGTGCCAGTTGGTAATCAGAAAATGGCAAGATCTTCAAGAAGGAAAAGTTTTCCTAGTGAGTAGTTCTTCTCTCTCCAACATCTTTGAGGCGAAAGGGCCAAGTACTAGATGTTTTAACTCAGAAAACCAAACTGCATGGAAGTGTTAATAATAGAAAGTATGGCTGACCTGCTGTTTGGGGTTTGCTATCATCATACCCTGCTGCTACCAGGCATTGAGGTAATAAGCCAAAGAGAACTAAGCAATTCCCCCCCCCACACACACACACACCCACACACACTGCCTGTCTGCCTCCTAAAGGCCCCAGAGGCCGAACATACATTATAACATCTGGACATAACTTTTTTTTTTTTTTTTTTTTTTTTTGCGGTACTAGGGATGGGACACAGGGGCATTCTGCCTCCAAGCTACACCCTCAGCCCTATGTTTTTTATTTTTTATTTGGAAACAGGGTCTCACTAAGTTGCAGAGGGCCTCACTAAGTAGCTGAGGCTGTCCATGAACCACAGTGCTCTAGTCTCAGTCTCCCAAATGCTGGGATTACAAGTGTGCACTACCACATCTGGCATACATAACTTTTTTTTTTTTTTTTTTTGGTGGTACTGGGGTTTCTGGAAGCCCTTCTACTTCTGAGCTACACTCCCAAACCTATTTTTATACTTTTTTATTTGGAAACAGGGTCTCTTAAGTCAGCGCGGCTGGCTTCGAACCTGCGCAATCCTCCTGTCTCCACCTCCCAAGCTCGGGGATTACAAGCGTGCGCCACCACGCCCGGCTGTAACTTTATTTTATGAAAATGTTCAAATATACTGCAGAGTAGATCCATGAGTATAATAAGCAACTATATATCCATCATTTAGATTTAACAGTTATTAACATCTTGCTATATTTGTTTCATCTTTTTAAAGCTAAAATTTAAAAATCTCACAACAAAATACTTAAGCAAGCAGCATAATGGAGGATTCTTTTCTAGGCATCAAATATTATACACATGATCCACAATGCTAGAGGAAAATTCAAGGTGTTATGCACACGAACCCTGTTATTCCTCAGCTGAATGAATCCAGTTAGAAATTAAATGAATAAAATTAATCAGGACATCACTCTACCACCCATGAAGAGAAAGTTCTGAGTGGAACCCAAGGAAGGTCTTAGCTGTATTCAAATTATTCCTGGTCGATCTAGAAAGAGGAAAGTAAAGGATATAGTAACTAAATTCTCAAAATATATTAAACTGGGAAATGTTATAAGCACTAATCCTTCCAAGAGAAAAATATAAAACTCTTGAAGGCACTGGAAATTCACCTGAAAAAATCATGTTATCTCTTTCTTTTATTTTGTTGTTGGTTTTGTTATTGAGGATTGAACCAGGGACATTTTGCCTCTGAGCCTCCAGCTTTTTTATTTTTTGTTTTTGAAATGGTCTTGATAGATAGCTGAGAGTCTTGCTATGTTGCTGAGGCTAGTGTTGAATCTGTGATTCTCCTGTCTTAGCCTCCTGAGTACTGAGATTATAAATATATGCCACTGTCCCCAGCTCACACTCTTATTTCTGAAATAAACGTTGTTTAAAGCATTAGTTGCAGAGAGGTTGGGCATAATATTACTTTGAATAAGTTAAAACAATAAAATACCATATTTGCAGATTAATTTACTCACATAGCAGTTATAACTATTGTTCCATCATGTGAAGAATCTGAAGCTAGACTAGGGGAGGGGAGAGGTTGCTGTGATATACAGACAGATCTTCCCCCTCCACTGGGGCACAGCTGAACTGGAAGTGTGTCAACCCCCTCGAGACCGTCTGGGAAGCCTGGTTGAAAAACGTTGGTTCACTTATGCAGGGCAAAGATGACTTGCAGTAGGCAGTGTGTAAGGAGAGCAGGTACTACTCCCCTTGTTCCATGCCTAGCCACTGGGATCAGAGTGAGCTGGCCGCAGGTGTGCTGAACAAGATGATGGACAAGTTGTTTGGTCAGTTTGCTTGCACAGGTCTACAGGATTCATGATTCTGCCACACAGATGAAATGAGCGACAGCAGGATCTCAATATGTGACTGCTTCAGTCAATAAATGAAGTGAGTTTCTTATCTGAGCATGGCCTAGGTGATGGCACCAACTAGAGACCAAGACCTGATACTCAACCACAGCCTGACTTCCAGCCTATGGCAATCTCATTGGCCATCTGATTTCCCAAACATAAGGGGGAAATCTTTCTTATTCATAGCCCGTGTACACACCTGCATACCTTTGACTCATAAAGCACTGATATTCCCACCACCTCATAAGACCAAGCATCACCTTTTCCTTTCCTGACACCGACACTAAGAGGAATATACGTTTACATTGACTGGCACAGAGCTGAAAAATGCTTTCATCATCCTGAGTGTAAGAACATATTTTCTTCCCAGACCACCCCCTCTTGGGAAGAACGAATCTCTTGGAAGCTCCCTCCTCCTGTCTAACCCTTGGCCCTGAAGCCCAGAATCTGGTGATGGGCGTGAAAACACATGAGCTCAGAGGAGCTTATATAAGAGCTCTTGGCAGGTGTTCCCAGAGATAGTTGAGTTTCCACGCACTCGAGTTTGCTCGCCTAAGTGATGCAGTTCCTTGTTTCACTCAGCCTAGAACAGAAAGGCCCATTTGCACTACTGTTCATCAGTCATTCTGTAGCAGGGAGGAGGAAGCGCAGTGTTTCCTCCTACTTCCCAATGATTAAAACTAGCATAATTTCCGGAAGGGGAAATTAGGAATTCAAAAGACAAATTTCATTGGAATGTGTTGAGCCTCTCCTTTATTCTGCTGTTGTCCCTGGTGGGGCCATTCTGCTTTGGGTCACTGCAGAGGAGCAACAAAAGAAACAATAGAGTTTGAAGGCCAAGCCTCCTTGGCATCTCAGAGGACTCCTTGGTCCAAGGTCCCTTCTAAGATGTCTGTGAGCGCTAATAGAACAACGAGAAAAGTAAAATAGATGAGAATTCCCTTCATCCCACAGAGGAAGAGATGGTCCCCAAGGCAGGTCACCTGCAGGAAATTGATTCCACCTCCAAATCACTTGGTGAAAGGTCCTGTTTATTCCCAGACCATATTTTCTTGATGGACGAGAGAAACTTCTAGAAACTGTACTTAGGCAACTCAGATGTGAGGAGAAAGAGGAAGCAAGGAAAGGCCATGAGCCAATCTCCAAATTTAGTGGATATTTTACATGGCTTCCAAAAGAAGGACAGTTTTATGTCAGGATTTTTTTCTCCAGCCACTGGGGAAAAGAAAAACAGAAAGACTAGAGGTCCTGTGCAGTCAGGGGATTCCTCTCAGTCACCTGGGCCTGGCAGCCCTGAGGCTGAGCCAGTAAAGGCACAGGTTTCTGCCGGCAACCTCCTCTTTCCTCAGCTTCACAGCTGTGTCCGTGGGGCACTTCTTAGCCACACAGTGGCTTAGCAGTGGTCGGGAAATGCGCCCTTCTCCCACTGCTCAGCACTGGACTTCTTCCACAGAGCCAACTCTAGGTCCTACTCTGACACCAACTA
The DNA here is from genome assembly GCF_963383645.1 of Muscardinus avellanarius. Taxonomy (NCBI): domain Eukaryota; kingdom Metazoa; phylum Chordata; class Mammalia; order Rodentia; family Gliridae; genus Muscardinus; species Muscardinus avellanarius. The sequence goes on from NC_137790.1 coordinate 87,336,951, forward strand.
GCAGTAGGGATTTAAGACAGACATATCACACTTTGCCCACAAGTAGAATGGAGCCGGATAGGATTTACTCATTGATTCGTTAACAAATATTTTGTTTTTAAACAATGCTATTTGCCAGGTACTGTGCTCTAGTCTCTTAACATGTTTTAGCATGGTTCTCTTACTTTATCTCCATTTTTCCCATCACATTCTGCTTTTCTCAACATCTACCCACCCTCAAGGCCTGGCTCTTCCAGTTTCCCTGCCCCGATGTAGAGGACAGGTGCCCTGCTGACCTATGGCTCTTGGCCCATCCTTCCAAAAGGGACCCTGGCTGCTCATCTCAAACAAAGGAAGGCAGGGCCTGGACTGGTTGTAGCTCCCACTTGGTGAGGTACTGAATAAGTCATTGTCCCTCCCTGACCCAGGGTCCTACAGCTCAGCTGGGATGCTATGCCCAGAGCTTAGGAGTTCCCTTCCTGTTCCCATATGTGGCCACATAAGTCAAAAATGCCACATATTCAAAATGACACACATGTTCAGAATGACACACGTGTCCAAAATAACATATATGTTCAAAATGACACACACATCAAACGTGGCACCGCTGCATGGTGCTCCTTGAGCTCCCAAAGCAAGCAGGTTTGTTTAGAATGCATGTATTTACTTGGGGTGGCTCAGCAGAAGGATGACAGTCCTGCACCCGCAGCCCCTGATCTCTGTTGTTGGTGCCTCCTAGTTGGGGAACTCAGCCACCGGATCTCTCAGTCTAGGGCTCCCATGTGTCCTTCACCACAGTGATGGGCAGTCCAATGAGATGTCCGTGAAATCTAGAATCCTCTCCAAAATGCTGGACAGCATTCTAATTGGGTCGCTGACTTCAGGCATAAGACACTGTATGCATCTTGGGAATAGAGGGATGAGATGATGCAGCGTCCTGTCTGTGCTGAGACATGGAAGGTTCCTTGAGGCCAGTGTAGTGTGATGTCTGTCCTTTGTTATTGTGGCTGAGTAACAAACAGCAGTCTTTAGCCCTGGTTCTTCCATCAGAATATACATAATTCCTCTCCAAATCCAATTCCCTAGGGTAGGAGGCAAGTCAGGCCCTGGACAGGGCCTGATGCTTCATATGTTGCCCTTTTTGGTCTGTGCCAACCTGCCGAGGTAGTCTAACGGTCTCGAGAAAGGCAGCATGGTCAAGTGTGGGAGTTGCTCACTCAGAAGGATGACTTCAAATCCTGCAGCATTTTGTCTCATTCTTCTCCAGATGGCAAGAAGTAGGTGACTAACTAAAGAAAAGAGGCTTCCCAGCAAGCTTCTGGCCCCACTTACAGCACTGCTGTCCTCTTTCATAGAATGGGAAGAACTAGCCTTTTGTGCTTCTCCCTGCCATTGACCCCAACACTTGGTGAGTATCTCAAAGAAAGTGCTGTTGTTAGCAAGTAATCAAAATTCCACACTTTCTTCAAATTTTTGGTACTAGGATTGAACCCAAGGGCATTCTACCTCTGAGCTACACCCATCCCCCCCCGCTTTTTTGTGCATCTGGGGATGGAACCCAGGGGCACTCAACCTCTGAGCTACACCCCCTGCCCTATTTTTTATTCTTTATTTTGAAAAAGGTCTCACTAAGTTGCGAAGGGCCTCACTAAGTAGCTGACATTGTCTGTGAACCGTGATCTTCTGGTCTCAGCCTCCCAAATACTGGGATTACAAGTGTACGCCACCATGCCCACCTTTTTAACTTATTCTAAAACAAGATCTCACTGAGTTGTCGAGGCTGGCCTTGAACTTGCCATCCTTCTGTCTCAGCCTCCTAAGTGCTAGGATTACAGGCGTGTGCCACCATGCCTAGCTTCAATTAATCACAATTCTAAAAAGCAACCTGCTAAGGGGGTTCTAATGGAAGGTTTGCCTCTATGCAGAAAACAAGTAAGACTCTTCTATCTTGGGAAAGTCTGGCAAATACTGGATGGAGTCTTCTGAGGGAAAGGAGCCAATCTGCATCCCATGGAGGATGAGGAATAAAATGCTGGCTAGAAAAACAAGAGTAACAAAGGAATGGGCTACAGTTCTGTCTCGGACTTGTGGTCCTGAACATGTTCTTCAGCCTCCCCATCCTCCACCAATGAGCTTACCTTCCCCTGAGATCAATGCTGTGACCACAGGAAAAAAGGCAGATCCTTGTTCTCATGGGTCTCTCACCAGGCTCCAGCCTTCCTCCAGCTCTGCTGATCCAGGAGGGCTCCTCAGCCAAGAATATAATTGCAGCCAGGCATGGTGGCACATGCATATAATCCCAGCCACTTGGGAGGCTGATACAGGAGGATCACGGTTCGCACGCAGACAGCCTCAGCTGCTTAGTGAGGCCCTTTGCAGCTCAGTGAGACCCTGTTTCAAAATAAGGAATAAAAAATAGTGCTCGGAGCCGGGCATGGTGGCGCATACTTGTAATCCCCGCACTTGGGAGGCTGAGACAGGAGGATCGTGCAGGTTCGAAGCCAGCCGCATTGACCTTAAGACTCTGTTTCCAAATAAAAATATAAAAATAGGTCTGGGAGTGTAGCCTGGAGGTAGAAGGGTTTCCAGGAACCCCAGTACCACACACACACACACAAAAAAAAAAAAAAAAAAAAAATAGGGCTTGGGGTGTAGCTTGGAGGTAGAATGCCCCTGGATTTCATCCCCAGTACCACACACACACACACACACACACACACACACACACACACACACATCTACTGTTTTTTCTTCTTAGTAATTGATTATACTCAGAAACCAGCTGATTTTTTTTTTTCTTTTTTGCGGGTCTGGCGATGGAACCCAGGGGCATTCAGCCTCCGAGCTACACCCCCTGCCCTATTTTTTTATTCTTTTTTTTTTGGTGGTTCTGGGGGTGGAACCCAGAGGCTTTCTACCTCCGGGCGATACTCCCAGACCCATTTTATATTTTATTTGGAAACAGGGTCTCACTAAGTTGCTGGGAGCCTCACTAAGTAGCTGAGGCTGGCTTCGAACCTGTGCGATCCTCCTGTCTCAGGCTCCCAAGCGCGGGGATTACAAGCATGCATCACCACGCCCGGCCTTTTATTCTTTATTTTGAAACAGGGTCTCACTAACTTGCGGAGGGCCTCGCTAAATAGCTGAGGCTGTCTGTGAACCACGATCCCCCAGTCTCAGCCTCCCAAACGCTGGGATTACAAGTGTGCACCACCAGGCCCGGCTAGCTGATTTTGAGTCAACATAAACCACTACAAAGAAACTTTTTGGTAAGCCTTCTGGCTACACACCTACTCATGCGCACACATATATAAAACCTGAAACTCAAAGCATTTTCCCTTCTGTGTATCAAACCTCTTTTACCCTTCCTAGTTGCCAGAAAGTTGGGAGACAGTTTTGTCCCACAATGGGAAAGCAGTGTTTCCACTTAGGGAATTTAACTAAACCATCACGCTTGAGGATAACCATAGACACAGGTCGAAGGTAAAGGTTCCGACACACTTCAACTGTAGTCATTACCAGCCAAGACTGTAGCAGTAACTAATTAGCACAGTGTGGGAATCCAGATCCTTCCCTCCCTGCTTTCCCACCTCCACAGCCTCCCCCACCGCAGATATGTTGTTCTGTAACAGTGGCTGCCTGCTCCAGCCTGCTTGTCTGCCTGCAGAGTGCACCTTGGACTTGGCCTGGAGTGTACTATGTATGTGTGTCCTGACTCTGTGGTTTACTACTAATAAAAATGGCAGTAGGCGGCTGAACCCTGACCTCCTGGTGGATATATATATATATATATATATATATATATATATATATATATAGTCATTACTTGAGAAACTGAAATTGTCTGATCTGCCACAGAGCACTGGGGGTATGCTATTCCCCCAGTCTCTTCTGTAATCTTTTCACAGTTGCCCACAACCAGGAAGTTACCTCTGATATGCCAGGGCTAGAAGGAGTTGAAAGTCTACATTGCCATTTTCCTGGTGTTGAAGGGGAGGGAGAGGAAGACACTCTATTAAGTAAACCCTGATAAACACTTTGTATACATCATCCCACTGACATCTGAAAACTCCATTGTGAAGTGGTGAGCATTATATAGATGATGAAAGAGAAGGCTCAAAACTGGTGATTAACTTGCTCAACAAGTAACACAATAAGTAACCCAGTTCTATTGCTCATACCCCCAAGTTCAAGTCCCATACTCAAAACTAGTGCTTCTCCAGGTGTGGCCCATGGACTCCTTATAGTAGAAACACCTGGGCTCCAGATTCCTGAGTCCCACCCAGACCTCCTTAGTCATGAAGTCTAAGAGCAGGACTCTGAAAGCTGGTATTTTATAAGCTGGGGCTACAAATGGACCCTTTCACTGGTGGAAGTTAGAGGTCCCCTGAACCACAGGAAGGGTGGACCACTCTCTGAGAACAAAGATAGTTCAGGGCTTTAGAACAAATTAAAACCTAGAGCCTGTGCAAGAACACTCTTAGGCAGAAGGGATCTGGTGAAGAAGCAGGTGTGGAATGAAAGAGAGACTGGGAAGCAAGGCCATGGACTTCAGAGTAACCTGGCTCCTTGCCCCAGAATTTAGACCCAGGAACAAATTCACCCCTGGTCTCCAGTCTGAGGCTGTCCTAAGCCTGGGGCTCAAGGCCACATCAGGGCAGGGTTAGCAACTTCAGAGGATGACCAAGGTGACCTTGCAGTTGCCTCTGATCCCCCCAGCCTTTTCATCCCAGCATGGCCAGACTGACTAGTCCTCTGGATCTGCAGAACCATTACTGTTTTCTCTATACACAATTGACCAACAAGGTTCCAAAAGCCCTGGAACTCATGCCCTAAATTTTCAGTATTCTCCATGTCCCTGCTGTCATTCCTAGGGCTGGACAAGGGCTCTGACCTCAGGGAAGCTAACCATAACGTTACTCATTCCTACGCATTCCCTCCTCTGGATCTGCCAAGTTTTATTTTGTGCCTCAGAGTCTAGATGGAGGCTTCTCAAATGATGTTTGGTCTGAGGCTGGACACTGTGAGACAGATACATAATTGCTACATGGAGGCAGAACAAAAATACTAGAAATAGCTTGGCTGCCCAACTCCACTGCAGAGATGGAACTAGCCTCCCACTGCAACACTAACTATGCGTGAAAAATATTTTCCTTCAGAAAATGGTTTCTCTGGAGTCAAGAAATCAAGAAAACACCTCCTGTACAGAATGTGGTATAATCCAATCAGTGAAGCACTTAAAGTAGCAATCTGGAAAATTCTCTTAAAGTAAGAGAATTCTTATAGTGAGGATTTTCTTGAATCTCTATAGCTAACAAAAGAATTGTGTAAACAAGGAAAATGTTGGGCCATTCAAGAACAAAGGCCTTCAGCAATCCTGTTTGCATTTTGAACTATAGCTAAGAATAAATGATGCCTATTCATTTGCTGTAGTATTTACAGGATTCTCTAAGCATATGACCATGTTCCTGTTCCTCCCCTCACTTAGCAGGTTACTGTGTGCCCTTCAGCGTAACAAAACCACCTTTGTAAATGTTTCTCCCTCCCACTTTCCATTAAACCAGGCTATCAATTATTACGGAAATATTTCTGAATCCAAAACCCTAAAGCAATTCACAGAGGGAGCAGAAAGTCAACAAAGGCACCAGAAATGGAAGCAAAACAGATCAAAAAGAAAGATCAGAGAGATCAGAAAGTCACTGTGGTCTCAGAATTGGAGGAATCACAGAGAACACTTGATCCAACCTCTCCACCAGAGTAGGACTCCCCTAAACAGCTCCAGGTCCCATGGGCTGCCACCTGTGCTTGATGACTTCCGCTGATAGGCAGCTCGCTACCTTATCAGGAAACCCACTTGGGAGCAGCTCTCTGAACCTTAGATAATCAACTACTGCACACAAGCCTGTCTCCCAGTAATTCCTACCACTGGGCCCTAGCTCGGCCAATAGCAACATAGAAGAAATCTTTCTTCTCTTTTTTGGGGCGATATTTGGAGATAACTCATCCCAGCTAAATCCTTTTTCTTCCCCTCCAGACTAAACATTCTCCAAATCCTTAAATCATCCCTTATATGCCATGACTCTGAAACCCTAAGGTATTCTTACAACTTTCTCTGGAAAAACAAGTTTGCCAAAGTCCCTCTTAAAATGAGATTCCCAGAACTGAACACAGTACAGTGCCTCCGAAATAGATGGACAAGTACAGAGCTGTATCCCTTGCTCTGGATATTATAGTAGCTTTCTTTGGCAACTATGTCACCCTGCTGATTCATCTTGCTTTCTCAGTTGACAAAATCTTCTAGCCTCTTATGAATAATAATAACTATCGTTGGTGTCTTCGTTTCCATTGCTATCACAAAATTCCTGAGGCCTGATACTTATAAAGAAAAGAGGTTCATATACCTCACAGTTTGTGGACATTTAAGAGCATGACACTGGCTGCTGCTAGGCTCTGGTGAGGGTCTCCTGGGGGATGGCATCACAGTGGTGGAAGTGTATGTATAAGGGATCACATGAGGAGACAAGATGTCAGAGAGATTCGGGGCTCAGGCTTGCTCTTTTAGTTTCTCTTTCAGTTTAGTCCTATGAGAGCTACCTTTAACTCTTGCAAGAGTAGTACCCCAATGACCTAATCACTTCCTACTAGACCCCACCTCTCAAAGGTCCACAGCCTCAACACCACACACCAGAGACCAATCTTCTAATATGTGGTGCAGTAGGGGATAAACCACATTCAAACCATGATGCTTCCCAGATGACAGTTCTTTTAGAAGATCCTCTCCTTTCTATTCAGGACAATCCAGTGTAATTGATATAGACAAGGAAACTACAGTTTTACCAAGGCCATCTGGTCAGATCTTAGCCTGAGCCTGTGATTCAAAGTACTCCTTAAGCACACCCATGTTGCTTTTTCACTTCAAACACTACTTGACCAAGAAAGGTCCTCCTGACTTCATTTGTTAGGGTCTTTTTTTTTTGCTGTTCCACTTTGTTTGGTTAATTTATGCCCATACTTAATCTTGTCTATATCTTTTTTATTCCCTTTCTGTTACCTGTTAGATTAAAGGGAAGACAGTGGGTCAAAGAAAACCGGCAGTAGAAGAGGATGAGTTACCAAACAGGAGAAGCAGGTGGGAAGAAGGACAGAAAAGAGACCATCGCAGAAAAGAATGTGCAGTGTGGTGGGGAGTTGCACATGAAAGGAGGGGATCTGGAGGCACAGTCCCAGGCCTGTCACCTCAAATGATCTGCTGCCCTTTGAAAGACCTTTAACTCTCTGAGCCTCACTTTCTAAGGACTAGTAGAACTAGTTAATTCCCAAGACCCTACCCAGTTCCACCAATCTAAAGTCTTATCATTAATTCCATGGTCTCCTGTCTTTTTTAATCCAATGAACATACTAAAAACCAGTCTTCACTAAATATTTAATGTGACTATCTTTTGCTAAAATAAGGAAAAGCAAAGATGGCTAGAGGCCATGGCAATGAGCAACATTTACTGCATCTGATTGCTGATCGCCTGCCATGGTTTCTTTTTTCTTTTTCTGTTTTCTGTTGAGGAGTTGCAGCAGTGATTTCTAAAGATGTAGGACCCAAAGGGTAAGTGATCCTCAAGGGGGCTGAACAAGGAGCTCTGTAGCCATGTCCCTGGATACCTTCTCAGTATCAGAGGACTGAGGATCCTACAGTGAACAACCCTTCCAATAGTGGCCACCTAAATGACGTTTGGAGGAAGAGAAACTCCTACACATTAAGCAGTGTGTGTGTGTGTGTGTGTGTGTGTGTGTGTGTGTGTGTGCGCGCGCACGCACGCACGCAAGCGCGTGCAAATGTGCACCTCCCTGGGAAGGTAATAGGATAAATGTTCTTTAATCATTGCACTAAAATAGGACTTACCATCCCATGTGTTTATTCTTCTGGAACAGGGCTCTCCAATAGAAATGTAATGCAAGTCACACATATAAGTTTAAATATTCTAGTAGTCACACACAAAGGTAAAAAAAAACAGATTAAATTAATTTTAGTAAATATAGTAGGGGGATTGAATCTAGGAGTATTTTAATCCAAGTTACATTCTAGCCCGTTTTTCATTTTTAAATTTTGAAACAGGGTCTCACTAAGTTTCTGAGACTGGCCTCAAACCTATGTTCCTCCTGTCTCAGCCTTCCAAATACTGGGATTACAGGCATGCAGAACCACACCTGAGTTAGCAAAATATTTTAAAACTGAACATGCCCCACATATTATCATTTCAATATGCAATCGACATAAAATATTACTAATACAATACAGAACTTTGTCTTTTTTTTTTTTTTTTTTGTCTCCAAAATCCAGGTTAGCAGCTGCTGTCAGAGCTGCTAGAGGTGACTCTATAGTATCTGGAGCTTCCTCATCACAGCTCTCCTAGAGCCACGTTGCAACTGCCTGCTTTGTGGTCTGCATAATCCACCAGACTGGAAGCCCCTGGAGGGCAGGGACGATGGCCTTAACTAGCGTTTTCAGACCCCAGCCCAGGGCTTAATATGGATCTAATAGGCCTTCAATAAACATCTGACAAGGGCAAAAGAAAAGTAGGAATACAGGGTCACATACATAACCAGAATAGGAAGGCTCAGCTTGAAGCTAGGCCCAACCAATGATAAAAAACCACCATTATTTTTCTCTCCCCATGCGCCTTCTAAACTTCAGGCACATATGAAAAGAGCCTGGTCTTTGGTGCCAAACAGACTTGGGTTCAAATTCCAACTGGATGACCAGTGATAGGAAGCTCACTGCTGAGGTTATTAGAGTGGTTGGGTTACTTTACCTCTTTTAGTTTTAATTTCTTTCTTTCTTTTCTTCTTTTTTTTATTTTTTTCAGTACTGGGGATGGAAGCCAGGGGCATTCTACCTCTGAGCTATATCCTTAGCCCTATTTTTTTATTCTTTATTTTTAAACAGGGTCTCACTGAGTTGCAAAGGGCCTCACTAAGTAGCTGAGGCTGGCCCCGAACCCAGATCCTACTGTCTCAGCCTCCCAAATGCTGTAGCTTTAATTTCTTTATTTAAAAAATAGAGATAATAATATTTTCCTCAAGGGAAACTATGAAAAATGGCATGAAACCGGGCATGGTGGCACACGCTTGTAATCCCCCCGCTTGGGAGGTGGAGACAGAAGAATCGCGCGGGTTTGAAGCCAGCCACGCTGGCGAAGAAGAAGAAGAAGAAGAAGGAGGAGGAGGAGGAGGAGGAGGAGGAGGAGGAGGAGGAGGAGGAGGAGGAGGAGGAGAAGGAGGAGAAGAAGGAGAAGAAGGAGAAGAAGGAGAAGAAGAAGGAGTGGTGGAGGGAGGAGAAGAAGAAGAAGGAGAAGAAGGAGAAGAAGAAGAAGAAGAAGAAGAAGAAGAAGAAGAAGAAGAAGAAGAAGAAGAAGAAGAAGAAGAAGAAAGAAAGAAAATGACATGAAATTATACGACAAGCGCAGTATTTTGCAAACATTAGGCCTTCTATACATATTGCTTTCGTTTCCCTGTCTAATAAAATAGAAATAAATAATTCTTATCTAGCTAAGGTTTAATCATGAAGTGGCTTCAACCCTATCCAGAAAGGGGGACAGAACACAAAGCAAACCAAAATTTGAGAAAGGGAACCAACTCCCACCATCTGCCTCATTGTGTATTCATGTGTGTGTGTGTGTGTGTGTGTGTGTGTGTGTGTGTGTGTGTTGCTGGGATTGAACTCAGGGGCATTCTACCCTCACCCCTATATTTTATTCTTTGTTTTGAAACCGGGCCTCACTAAGTTGCAGAGGGCCTCACTAAGTTAATTGTGTGTTCTTTTAAAACCTCCACAAAATGCAGACCCAGCCAAGATAGCCCATGCATCACAAGGAAGCTAGAGACCCCCTTGCTTTGCCTGTAGGTAGAGGCATACCGCACTCTCTTCCATCTGCTTCGGGAATTCTGGCATGTAAACTTCTGGCTCCAAGTCCAGTAGAATCTACCTTTGCTACTCTCGGAGCCATAGCAGCTAGAGACTCTCAGGCCTATCCCTGGCACAGCAGCTCAGTTAAAAAAAAGAGCCAGTAAATGCTCAGAGATTCAGACATATATAGCCCTTCACAGGTGGAATCCCCAGCCCATCCTGGACTTCCATCCTCAGAGACGGGAACATCTCTTCTAATCCAATAACCTCACATAAGTTTAGGGAGCAGAACAGAGGAGTGGAAGCTGCTATTGTTTGGATCAGAAACTACTGATCTAAATATAAAAATTCTCCTCAGAGTATTCCCTACACTCACCCCTTGACATACCTTTCTGAGTTTTCCCTCTCCATACTTTTGCTGACCACTCCCTGCTGGCTGGGCCTTCCTCCTATGCTGTCACCTCTACTTCACTGACAGGAAGGCTTTTCCTTCTCATTTCTACCACCACCATGTGTGCATGCACACCACACACACACCACACATGATCATCCCAAGCTCACACACATATTCACTACTGCCTCCACTTACTAGATATACATACGTTTACACACACACACACACACACACACACACACACACACACACACAGAGTCATTATATACATCGTCCCCCACCTGAGACATATATACCCCATAATCATGGCACACACCCTCCAATTACCCCACACACACACAAACAGAATAGTAACCCACCTCAGAACACTTTCTCCCGAGTTCTGAAGAATTATCTTTGTCACTGTGATTAGAGTCATTAATTCCAAACATCTCTTATCTCCCTACTTGACTACAAGTTCCTTCAAAACAGACTCTTTTTTATTTCTATAACCTGTCTAGTGCTTAGTACATGGTTGGGGCTTAATAAATATTTCTGAATGAATAGCCAGTCAATCCATATGTGTCTATAGCACCAAAGAAAGTGACTAGGGAGACCCGATCCTTGGGGGTAGGGGCTCTTTGGTGGCTGGTCCTGCCTGCTCCTGTTCCACTGCCTCGGTCTCATTCCAAGGGAAATATTTGTTCTGCAAGCAAACAAAATGTGAATATGTTCTAATCTGTTGCAAAGATACACAGAGCCGCCTTCAGCCTGATGCTTAGATCTTTGAGGGTACTTCAAAGAACTGTGAAAATAGAATGTCCACAGTGGGGCAGGACAAATGAGGCTCATTCCTTCCCAGAGAGAAAGGCAAATGAAGGCTAGATGGCAAGTTTCCCCTTGAATATTTGTAAATAATCCCTGCTGTGGGCTTGCCAGGACCCCCACACCCACAGGCTTCCCTTCTCTATTATTCTACATGCCCAGAGGGGCTGAACTCATGATTTGAAAATACACAGGCACACACTCACACCAGAAATCCTGCTCCACATGCACACTGAACCAACCAGGGAGAAGTTCAGCTCCCAGAGATGTGTGTGTTGAACCTGCAGACACTCATTGTCTCCCACGCAACTGTCACAGATCCTGTGTGCCCACACCTTTAAAGAAAAACATGCAGAAGCCAGGCATGGTGGCACACACTTGTAATCCCAGCATTCAGGAGGCTGAGACCCGGAGGATCGCGATTCGCGGACAGCCTCATCTACGTAGTGAGGCCCTGTTTCAAAATAAAGAATAAAAAATAGGTCAGGGGGTGTAGCTGGGAGGTCGAATGTCCCTGGGTCCATTCCCAGACCCGCAAACAAACAAACAAAAACAAAAACATGCAGAATGGAAGAGAGAGAAAATAATTCTAGTCATAGAAAATTAGGAAGAAACTTTTGTTTTTGTTTTCTACTCTGGAATTCATAGAAGTTCAGAACCTTCTATAATAAACTGTCATGGGATACACTTGCTTCCAACTTTGGCCTCAGGTTTGATTGCAGGGTGTCTGAGATTCAAGAGGAATGCAATGTTTCTGTGTGCCTGTAGCTCAGCCCTGGCCCTCCCTATAGGCTGGGGTAAAAAACACACATACACACAGACAATGTCAAACTAGCCATTATGGAAAGCCAATGTGGGCAAATTAAACCACTTATTAAGAGCCTAAAGAGAGGGGGTTTAAGATCCCTGCAGTGGATTCTGAAAACAAAATCCAGGACTCTCCGTTCATTTCCACCTTTTGTAAGTCTGAGTTTTCTGCCTTGAGCTATCCTGAAGTCAAGCACACCTATTTAGAATTCTAGATTAGGAACGAGCCTTGGGAGCTGGGGGTACAGTTCAGTGGTAGAGCATTTGCCTAACTGCTGTGCCACTTACTGACACTTCGTTTGTGTTTGAATCCTCTCATCAAACTGCAGGTGAGAAACATTAATGTCCTCATTGCCGTATTTTGTAAATGGGACATCTGAGACTCAGGGAGGTCAAACAACTTTCCTAATATGGCCAAGCAAGGATGAGAATTTTATTTTGTTGGCCCCAAATCTCCTGCTATCCTGGAGAACTCCTTCAGCAAAAAATTTTGCCTGCCTGGAACTTCATGAATAATATTCTTACTAATTTGTTATTCAAAGTCACTGCTATTCTCCACCTCATTAGGTCTCCTTTTTTTTTTTTTATCATGTGTGATCTAAAAACAATACAATACTAACCTAGTCTATTTAAAAGGCCTTTTGGAAACCTCTGTTTTCTTTGAAAATATATTGTTTCTTAGGTTTCTCCATTACAACGTGGAATTGCAAGACTTCTAATGTGTTTACCACATTCCTGTGCTGAGTGTTATCCTCTCCCTGGAGCCAGATTGACAGTCTCTCTTGCATCCCTCTCTTTGGCTGACAGCTGTCATTCACAAAGGCAAGGGGATAATCTAATCCTCATCTGAAACAGGCAAGTGTTTGGTCAGATTGCCTAAAACCCTGCATATTCTAAAAGACACAGGGTGGGGGGGATTCATTGTAGCAAATTGGGAAAATACTAGAAAAAACAAGTAAATGATGCTATAGCCAAAGAAGGCATGTTAGGCAAATCTTGAATGGGGAGTTTATGAAGATTCCTGGAGGTATGCCTATGATATAATGAAAGGCAAACATTCAAAGCTATATATTAAAAAATATCTCCTTTATGTAAAGCAGCAAAAAAAGACAGGAAAGAAATATGTTTAAATTTTAATAGCATTCATGTCTAGGATGATGAATGCTTGCTAGTTTATTTTTAATCATTATTTTAAATTTTTCTAATTGTACACAATGGGTATAAAATGATTTTGTATTTTGATGTTTTAGCTTGTTTTAAACTCCCTAGTTGGGTGAATTATTAAGGCCTTGATTTTAAAAAAAATTAACAAAAGCAATCAATTTTAGAGAACTGCGAAAAAAAAAAAAACCTGATTGCTAAATATCTGAAACTTCTCTGATTGGAATTAGGCCATAAATTTGATTTTTTAAAAGTATCATGACAGATAGCCATGCCTGCCAGTTGAAAGAACAATTTTTACTTCCCACACCACTCCCTTACTAGTAATGTACCAGGTCTTGCAAAATAACAAATGCAACAGCCTGCAGGATTCTGTTACTGTCTACAGTGGACTTGGATCTGGGCTCTAGCTCTAAAAGGCTTGGATGGATCTCTACCATTCATGATCAGCTCTGATGAAGGAGGACTCTGTGGGGTGGAGGAAGGGTCAGGGGAAGAGAGCAAATCTGAGCCTCCTCTGCTCTGGCTCACCCTCCCACTGCTGGTGAGGAGCTTAGTTAATTACTCACTGAAGGAATTTAAAGCTTTGTTCTCTCTCCCAGCTAGCAGCAGCAGAAGGACATGCTGGGTTGATTCCAATCATTCTGAGGCACTCATGGTGCCTGTAGCCCACAGATGCCCCCCCCCCCTTCTTCCTGTGGCCCTAGTCCTTTTCTCTGTACTTTGAGATGGTTTGGGCCAGGACAAGAAGGCATCTGAAGAAAGCTTTTTTTGGTCCCCCTATCTCTTCATCCAGGTTTTGTGTTATCTTTTTCTCAATCTTTGCTCAGATGGACTTCAACTCATTCTTCAAACTTATCAGATTTGTCTTTCTCAAATTTCCCCTTTTGTTATTACCCTACTCTAAAACTGTGGCTCCCTCTTGTTGAAGGAATCACACCTCACTTCCACAGATCTCCAATAAGCAGTCCTACACAACTCCCTCCAGAATTAGCCTCCCCCAACCCTGTCACACCTACCCAGCCCCCAGCCGCCAGCCCAGCCCTCCCTGACCCACAGCCTGCACCTCGGTGGCCCTTAGAAGTGCCATCAGTTGAAAGGAAATATTTCTTCACTAAAACAGAAAAAAAGATACATCCTTTCAATGTTAAGATTTTCCAATCAAATTTTGTTAAACCTTTGGCACCAGCAGCTCTGCCTATCTCTTGTGAGAACCCACAGATGGCAAAGCGAAGGAATCAGTCCCCGGTGAATAATCACAGGAAAGCCTCAGGGACAGCCCCTCACGTGTCTTTCCACAGCTTGTTTATTTCACAGACACGTGCTCACGGTTGTGGCTTAATAGGTACACATGAAGCAAATGCCCATTTTCTACCAATAAAAGTGAAGTGTCCTTGATTTATGTAATAGGATTATAAACCACATGCTTTTGTCATAGCCTTTAAAAAAAGTACGGTGTCATGATTACTGTGAGCCAAGACACTCTGATAACTTTGCAGACAATTGTGTCAGACAAGTTACACCCAACATGCTGTGCATTCATGCTCGTCTCTGCCTTTATCATTACCATCCTGCCTATGATCTCTATGCCCCCTTCTTTGCCAAAGAATACTTCTACATTCTGCAAGACCCCATCCTCCTTGGAGACTTTCTGTCCTTTGCACCAAGAACTCTTTTAGTTTCATTGATCAATGAAGAGGGAGACACAACATCAGAGAAAAGTAGCTATGCCGGGCTTGATGGCACACGCTTGTATTCCCTGCGCTTGGGAGATGGAGACAGGAGGATCTCGCAGTTTCGAAGCCAGCCACGCTGGCTTAAGAGACCCTGTTTCTAAATTTAAAAAAAAAATAGATAAAATAGGTCTGGGAGTGTAGCCCAGAGTTAGAATAGAAGGGTTCCATCCCCAGTACCACCTAGAGAGAGAGAGAGAGAGAGAGAGAGAGAGAGAGAGAGAGAGGAAGAGAGAGGAAGATAGGACTAAGTGAAATTTACAAGAGATATCAAATTGAGAAGGAAAGAGTGGGAACTCATTAATATATTCCACAAATATTACTGTGGGTCTTACTGAGAAGGTCAGTGGTGGTCATGAAACATTAGCATCTGGTGACTGAATTCACAAAGAGATGAGGGAACAAGATGTGTTATGTCTACTTTATGCCAGATGCTCTGCTAGATGCTTTTCAAATACTCAATTTATTCCCCTAGGAACTTTAAGTTGGCATTATAATTCCCATTTTACAAATGATAAAACTGAGGCTCAGAGAAACTAAATTATTTGCTCAAATTTGTCCACTTAAACATAATGGGAACCTATCTCCACTGCCCACACCTGCGAGGCATCACACATCTCTGTACACAATAGCTCACTAAATAGTTTAACAGTTCTGTGAGGCAGGAGCTACTGTTCCCATTTCTTAAATAAAAGCCTGGCCAAGTGTGGTGGTGCATGCCTGTAATCCCAGTACTTGGGAGGCTGAGACATGAGGATTGTAGGTTCAAGACCAGCCTTGGAAACTTAGTGAGGCCATTTTCAAAAATAGAAACTGAGATAGGGCTGGAAGTAAACTTGGAGGTAAAATGCCCCTGATTCCAATCCCCAATACCACTAGATAGGTAGATAGATAGATAGATAAATAGATAGATAGATACAGACAGACAGTGATGTGCGTAGAAATAAAATGGCCTACATCAATAAGAATACATAGGCCAGTAAGTAACAGCAGAGTTGGGATATGAATTAGGACTCTGGTTCCAAGTGCATGCTCCGTTGACCACATCCCAGCTGCCATATAGAAGCACAGGTATAATTTAGTAGCTTCAAGAGAAGGTGATGAATCCAGGAAACAGAGAGAGAGAGAGAGAGAGAGAGAGAGAGAGAGAGAGCTTAATCCACTGAAAATATTTGAATAAAGAGCTTCTTCCAGACTTGAATTTATGGCACTATTACCATAATGCCATATGGATTACATACTTACCATTTACCTTTACAAAGTGTATGCATAGTTGTACTTAAAATGTACTCACATTCTAGTTAGGAACGCTTGGGTTGGAATGGGTAAAACATGGATCCTGTAATGAAAAATTACATCTTGTCATTGAAAGCAGTTTAACATACCGGGAGGAAGAGGAAAAGACCATATTTAGTCTTTATGCTCTATCGTGACACAGACAAACCCTGTCAGAGCAGGCCCTGAGGTCAGCTTCCAGGTTCAA
Source organism: Muscardinus avellanarius (assembly GCF_963383645.1). Classification (NCBI taxonomy): domain Eukaryota; kingdom Metazoa; phylum Chordata; class Mammalia; order Rodentia; family Gliridae; genus Muscardinus; species Muscardinus avellanarius. The sequence continues at coordinate 87,353,210 of NC_137790.1, forward strand.
GATGAGCATTCCTAAGTAGGAAGGTCCAGATGAAACCCAGATAAATTACAAAGCAATTAGGTTATGGAGCAAGGAGCAACAAGAGTGTGGAAAGATTTCAAAGGTGGTTCAAGTCAGAGGACGTAGGAAATTCTCCCTAACCAAGACGCTACTTGATGAAGAAAATTGCTCTGTGGCCAGGCAGAAAGGAATGCCTCAGAAAGTTCTTTTTCCTTGGTGGCCTGAAGGAGGCCCTCCAGTTCACTGGGGTCTACCCCCTAGGAAACCAGCGACCTGGATGAGGACCAGGCAAGCAGGAATGAGAAAGACACTCTCTTTCTGGATCCCAAAGTCCCCTCCTCCATCTTCCTAGAAAAAAGAAGAAATGGAAAGTGATTCTTTTATCCTTTTCAATGCTGCCTAGCCCCAGTAGGTGAGGTATCCATGTTGGTTGGTGGTTGGGCTCAGGGAACAGGTTGAATGAGACAAGGAGGAAGCAGAACCATTTCTTCCAAATAAGACTGGAATGCCAACACGGAAACAGGAGATTTGGGTATTCTGGTGCAGTATGAATTCCTCTGGGTTTCTAAGGACTAAGATGAGGCTCAAAATCCTATTAAGCGCCATGCAATTCCCAAATGAAAATTGGCATCAGGGCCCAAGTCCTGTTGCTAAGGAAATGAAGTGCTTCCCTGAACACACACCCTAAGCTATTGCAGAGGCCAAGTTACCAGCTCCTCATTCTTCTCCCACCATGTAGGCAGGGCCAAAGCTAAGCATCTATGAAATTAGGTCTACAGAGTCCCACTTGCTTCCTTTCCCAGGTGCAGTATTATACTGTGTCATACATAGTCAACTTTTGAGACCACCTATCAAGTACAAAGTGATGTATTCCAGGCTGGGGGATTCAGACAAGAATCTGACAGCATTCCTACTGGAGGAATTTGTCCCATGGGCAACAAAGATGCACAAAAATTTAGTAGATGCTTTAATCAAGAGCACCACAGAGAATATGATGCTTGAAGCAGTCTTTGTATCTTTTGATTGATTGCTTTTAAGCAAATGAAATGTATTACAAGATTTCAAAATGTGAATGATCATCCCTCTAATGATTGGATCCCTGATGTCCTATCCCCAAAATTTCCATTCTAGCCCTCCTTTAGTCATGTCTCCTCCTAGTCTTAATATCTTCCAGGTTAGCCACACATGAGCAAGAAATTAACAGTCCCTGGACATGCCAGAGGAGGGGAGGAACCAGGGAGCAGAAATACAGAGTAATAAAATCCAATTTGTGTTTTTTAAAGGGCTATAATGCATACACTTAAATATGTTTGTCTAGGCAATGGAGAACACCAAGAAAGATATTCAAGAATCTATTTCTAGCTGGGCATGGTGGTGCACGCTTGTAATCCCAGCATTTGGGAGGGTGAGACAGGAGGACTGCAGTTCATAGATAGCCTCAGCTACTTAGTGAGGTCCTTTGCAACTCAGTGAGACCCTGCTTCAAAATAAAGAATAAAAAATAGGGCTGGGGTTGTAGCTCTGAGGTAGAATGCCCCTGGGTTCCATCCCCAGTACCACACACACAAAAAAAATCTATTTTGGTGTACATGTGGTACTTGGAATTAAACCCAAGAGCATTCTACCTCTGAGCCACACCTCCAGCCCTATTTTATTTTTATTTTGAAACAGGGTCTCACTAGATTATGAGAGTCTTACTACTTGCTGAGGTTATCCTCTAACCTGCGACCCCCCTAGCTCAGTCTCTCAAGTACTGGGATTACAGATGTGTGTCACCAGCTAAAAATCTATTAACAATGTGTGATTTTGGAAGATAGATATAAGCTAGAAGGTGATTTAGGAACTTTGACTTTTTTTCCCTATACCTTTCAATGATGTTGACTTTTTGTCGTGAGGCCCTGTCATTTCTTAAGAGAAATAAGACATTAAATGAATCCTGTGACTACATCCTAAATGAATCAACTAAAATTAACAAGAGAATTTTCATAGCAACATCTCACTAGAATGTTCACAGCAGCCTCATTAAACTTGCTGAAATTGAAAGCTGCTCATATGTCCATTAAGAGTAAAATGAATAGATCGACTTAATATATGCATACAATGGAACACTATATGTTTGAAAAAGAGAATAAATAACACAACTATAAATAAATGACCCTCTCAAGCCTAATGTTGAATAAAAGAAGCCAGATACAATAGTATGTATGGTATTATTCCATTTATATAAAGTATACACACAGGCAAAACTGGCCTAGGATGTTAGAAGCTAAGATGGAGAAAGGAGAGTTTAGTACTTGGTGAGCAAGCTAGGGGCTTCTGAAGGGTAAGGAGAAGAGCTAGTAGTGTTTTGTTTCTTAACCTGGGTACTGCATGCACAAAGATGCTTTTTAAAAATTGTCAAGTCCTATACTCGTGATTTATGTATTATCTTGTATGTGTGTCACACATCAATAAAAAGTAAAAAACACACAGAAGACCAAAACTGAGATGCCTGAGCACCCCTTCACACCACACCATCCTGACAGTCATTCTTGGGAGTCAGATGCTGACCTTCCTGCCTCCTAGACATCCCGTAATGGGACAGCCAGTATGGAGGTGGAGCCAAAGTGTGGTTCCTAATGGCTTCGTGAGCACTGCCTCGAGGTACAGCTCTGGGCAGGGAGGAACAGATGGAGGATATGAGCACCTACACTGCCAAGAAGCCAGGGATGCCCTGGGATGGGATGCTGCTCTCATATTTTGCATATTTTGGCATCATTTGGCTTCTTGATTGAAGAAAGATTAGAGAAGGGAGAGGGGAGAGGAGGGCTTTCAGATGATTCTGGTTTAAATCAAGGCTTCCGTCTGCTCCAGTGCCAAGGGGCACACAGACGGACCATTAGCAAGAAACATAATGGGGGAGGGAGTGTATAATTTTGTCTTTAAATACTGACTGTGGTGGTTAGGTTTCCAGTGGCCACAGATAGGAGATTGAAAGGGTGGGCTGATGTCCCAGATGAGGCCAAATAATCAAATCTGCTGATGGGGCATTTCATCTGGGCCTCAACTACCAGTTGGCCATTGTTGATCTCCTCCCTCTCACACTTAGGCCAAGCAGAACCTTGGCAGTGGTGGGTGCTTACAGACCAAGCCGAGTGCCGAAAGAACCTCCTGCCTTGCCACCCTCTGTCTTGGGGCCATTCTTAAGTAGGCCCATGAGAGAAGCTGTGTTCCAGTGCTCCTGCCAGGCCCTCAGCAGCTCTTCCAGCGGGACAACTGGGAGATGTCAAGGCTCCAGGTGGCCAAGGGCTGAGTTAACTTGCTCTCCTGTTGGAAGTAAAGTCTGAAGATGTCACAGCAAGAGTTAACTCCTGGTCATATGAAACTCACCACTAAGGGCATAAAAGGAAGCAAAAAGAGGACTCTGGCTGGTCAAAATAGATTTTGCCAAGTCTACACATTCAAGTCCCTCCACTTCTGCATTGGAGTGGGCAGCTCAGCACTCACTCAGAACCCATGGGCTCTTTCTCTAAGCCTGCGTTGAGCCCACCTGGTTTGCTGGTTCCTGAGTTGACAGGTTGGAGGCAGAAAATTACTGTGGACATGAGGGGCTGGAGAAGCCAAGTTCTTAACGCACCAAGAAGTTCTGGTTGACAATCTAAGACCGAATCCAAGAAGAAGGACAACTCTTAAGATCAGTTTTTACAGATCCCTCAAAAGCATAGTGGCCTGCAGGTCCTCCATGTGGGACAGGCAGTTTTTCATGGCCAGAAGAGATAGTGCAGGATGCTGGCTCTGTCCCTGTGTGGCCATAACAAAGGTTCCAGGGGACTTGGGAGAGACTACAGGGTCACTGGACCACTGTGAAGAACCTGTCACAGAGCAACAGGAAGCTGTGGGAAGTTTCCAGGTACTTCCACTCAATAGATATTTCATAAGATCTAAGAACTGAGTTAGGAGGAGGCAACATCTATGAGTTCAGGAAATGAACCAGGGGTGGAAAAAACACCTCTAGGCCAACGGGGTCAAGTGAAGAATATGCATTTCACCTGACCTGCTCCTTAACTGAGAAATCTCAGGCATGTTTCTAAATCTCTTATATATAACCTCAGTTTTCATGTCAGCAAAATCGGTATTATCACTACTTTTGAGAAGGATTGGGAAACACTAAAAAGGCACTGTAAGATGGGCATGGTGGAGCGTACCTGTAGTCCCAGTATTGGAGAGACTGAAAGAAAAGGCTCACAGGTTGGAGGTCAGCCTTAGCAATGTAGTGAGGCACTCAGCAACTTAGCAAGACTCTATTTCAAAGTAAAAATAGAGAGGACTGAGGGTATAGCTCAGAGGATACAATTCTCCTGGGCTCAATCCCTAGTATAGAAAGAAAGAAGGAAAGAAAGAAAGAAAGAAAGAAAGAAAGAAAGAAGAAAGAAAGAACGGAGGGAGGATGGAAGGATGGATGGATGGATGGATGGATGGATGGATGGATGGGTGGGTGGATGGATGGATGGATGGATGGATGGATGGATGGAAGGAAGGAAGGATGGATGGGTGGGTGGGTGGGTGAGTGGATGGATGGATGGAAAGAAGGATGGATGGATGGATGGATGGATGGATGGATGGATGGATGGATGGATACGTTATATGTTGAGTGTGTAGCACAGAGCATAGTATGTTGAGGATGCTCAGTAAATACAATTTCCATTCTCTCTCTAAAGTGGCTTTCATAGGGACAAATCCTTGCTTGCCTAGCCCAGGATGATAATTCAGAAGTCTGGCTGGAGTTTCTGGCCCAAGTTCCCAAGGAAGCACTCCCATCTGGAGTGGCAGGTAAGCTGCCAGGCCCCAAGGTAAGATGATAGGGATGACAGAGTAAGAGGTTTAAGGAATGAAGGCTGCACACCCAGGTGTTTCAGAGCTCTGGTTCTGTTCAAGATTTTTATTCAATTCCTGATTCAAGCTCTGGGAAAATTTCCCCACCTCTCTGTGCCTGTTTTCTCATCTGTAAAATGGGGACATCTGGGCATGGTGTTATGTGCCTATAATCCCAGTACTTGGGAGGCTGCAATAGGAAGATTGCAGGTTTGAGGCCAGCCTGAGAAATTTAGTAAAACCATCAACAACTCAGCAAGACCCTTTTTCAAAATAAAAAAGGGCTGGGAGTTAGCTCAGAGGTAGAATATTCCTGGGTTCAATCCCCAGTACCATTAAAATAAATAAAATGGAATGAAATATAATAAAATGAAATGAAGCTTGGGGTGTAGCTCAGAGGTAGAATACCTCTGGATTCAATCTCTAGTACAAAAAGTAATAAAACAAAATGAAGATAATTATGACATCTACCTCACAGGACTTGTTGAGGTCCAAGTGGGATAATATAAGCAAGGCTCTGAAAGAGGGCCTGGGACAGTGAGGTGCTCTTTGAGGGATGACAGTCTTCCCTGGGCACACACCACTTCCACGTGGCTGAGGCGGCTCAGTAAGTGGTTAAGTGGGGGGCTCAGGGAGGAGCTTGCCTGGCACACCCCTCCTTCTACTTTGTGCCAGCTATATGACCTGGAGCAACTTACAATGCTTTCTGTGCCTAAGCGTCTTCTGTGGAGGAAAGCTGGAGGTAATAACAATAGTACCTCCCTCAGAGAGTCCGTGTTGGACTGAGTGTTTAGTGAAGTGTCTAATAATGTCTGATTCATGTTAAGCGCTCAGTACCGCTAGCCATTGCTGTCCCTGGCTCTGAGGAACCCAGGAGGCAATGTGGTCTCTGCTTGTTTAAAGAGACTTTGAATCTATACGATTTTCTTTTCTTCCCTCAGGAAGGGCATTTGTTTCTGAATTTTGGAAAGAAAGACAGAATTCTTTATCTCTTCTTTGAAAACAAAAACAAAAAACATTTCTATACCTGTGTGTGTGTGTGTGTGTGTGTGTGTGTGTGTGTGTGTGTGTGTTACTGAGGATGAAACCCAGGGGCCTTCTACCTCCACCCTACACTCCCAGACCTATTTTATATTTTACTTGGAAATAGGGTCTCACTAAGTTTCTGAGAGGCTCACTAAGTAGCTGAGGCTGGCTTCGAAACTGTGTGATCCTCCTGACTCAGCTTCCCAAGCGCTGGGATTACAAGCGTGCACTACCACTCCCAGCAATTTCTATACCTTTTGGACACTATCTTCCAGTCCCTTCCTCCTAAGGATAAGAATGAGAAGAACCTTGGAGCTGTGTGCCCACTGCCCATACCCCAGGCCCTAGACAGGCCCATATTCACAATAGCATTTCTTTTTTTTTTCCTTTTCTTTCTTTCTTTTTCTTTTTTTTCAGTGCTGGGAATTGAACCCAAGGGCATTCTACCTCCAAGCTACACCCTCAGCCCCATTTTTAAAATTATTTGTTTTGAAACAGGATCTCACTAAGTTGTAGAGGACCTCACTAAGTACCCGAGGCTGGCCTCGAACCTGAGATCCTCCTGTCTCAGCCTCCCAAGTAAGTACTGGGATTACAAGTGTGCACCAGCACAATGGGCATTTCTAACATAGGAACAGAAGACCTGCTCCCAACATGAGGAACCAGGATCATAACGTGGCTACATTTCCCATCATCAGTTTGGTAATCAGCTCAAGGTAAGGTTGCCTGCCTTATATTTTAACTTGCTTTGAAATTTGAGAGGAAACTTTATTTTACTTATTTATTTAATCTATCTTTGTGATACTGGGGAGTGAACCCAGAGGCATTTTACCTCTGAGCTACATCTCCAGCCCTAATCTATTTTTTATTGTGAAGCAGGGTCTTACTAATTGCCCAGGCTGGCTTCCAACCTGGGAGTCACCTGTCTCAGCCTTACAAATACTGGGATTATAGGCAGGTAGCGACTGCACTTGGCTTAAGAGGAAATTCTAAAAGCAGTCCCCTAAAGGGAAACAGAAGCTGTCGGCTTGGGGCAAGGTACTTTTTTTTTTTCTTTTTCTCTTTTCTATTCTTCCACATTGTTTCCCTGAAGATACACTATACACAGAGTGTAAAGAACAGGATCTGGTTTTCTTATTGTGATTATGTGAGCTTTGCTTCTGTGAGAGGACAAAGGCTAGACTGGGGCTTGATGAATGTTCCAGGGAAGCTGGTCTCTCCTTTTGTTTTCTTTTCCAACCCGATTTCTCTCCTGGAGGAGAAAGAATGATAATTAGAACACATGCTGTACAAGTCTCCAATGTAAGTAATGCTTTTAATAGGCAAGACTCAATGTACTAGACAAAGACCCTCTAAATACTGACCCTTAACTCTTAACAAGAGAAGGAAGGTGGATGGGATGACTTCAACAGGCTTTGTCCTCTTACGCATTTGGGTTCAAATGATGTTTCCTGGTGGCTTGCTGAACAACAGAGGTTACATGTGGGCTCTGGAGTGACCTGGCCTGGCTCCTACTCAGGTTCAGCAACATATGTATTAGCTCTGGAGCCATTAGCAAATTACTTAATTTTTCTGTACCTCAGTTCTCATTTTTATTTATTTATTTATTTATTTTATTTTTTTGGTGGTACTAGGAGTGGAACCCAGAGGCTTCCTACCTCCAGGATATACTCCCAGACCTGTTTCATATTTTATTTGGAAACAGGGTCTCACTAAGTTGCTGAGAGCCTCACTAAGTAGCTGAGGCTGGCTTCGAACCTGCGTGATCCTCCTGTCTCAGCCTCCCAAGCGCGGGGATTACAAGTGTGCGCCACCACGCCCGGCCCAGTTCTCATTTTTAGAATGAAGATATTGAGCTGGTTGTGGTGGCACACGCCTGCAATCCTAGTACTTGGAAGGCTGAGACAAGAGGATGACAGGTTGGAGGTGAGCCTCAGTAATGTAGTGATACTCTAGGCAACCTAGTGAGACCCTAATTCAAGAGGACAAATAAAAAGGATCAGAGTGTAGCTTGGAGGTAGAATACTCCTAGGTTCAATCCTCAGTACCAAAAACAACAATAACAAAAAAGGATTGGAGATATTAATAGTACTGACCACTTGGGTACCATATTGTAAGGATGAAATTAGATAATTTGTGGAGAGCTGTAAATGGCATGGCCATGTCATATATTATTACTTAATAAACCACAGCTACTGAAATTTTCATGAGGCTATGAATTTCTCCAAGGTAAAAACTGGGTCTTACTCTTTCCTTCCCTTTTTTTTTTTTTTTTTTTTTTTTTTTCCTAGTACATCATCTGGCTGAATATTTAGTACAAACTGTTACAAAATAATTAACAATGGCTCTATTCCGGCATAAATCCTTGCATATCATCTTGTGTCTCTGGCAATCTTCTTATAAAAACCTGTCATCTACCTCTTTCTCTTTCCCCAATTCAGCTACTGTTTGTTTCTACTCAATCCAGAAATTCTCGACTTCTCCCCAGGGAAGCCTTGGCTTAAGACAAAGGACACAAGAGCCACACTCCAGGCATCAAGTCCAGCCCTGTGAAAAAGTCGCTGTGAAGTGCCCTGCACTGTTTTCCTGTAGTCAAAGTTATCAAGTGGGATTGATTTGCTATGGTCTATGTGGTGATAACATGTAGTTACAAGGGCCCCAATGGGTTACAAACCTCCTGTGGGGCAGACAGACTTAAAAAGGAGTAAGCAAGCTCTGTGAGAAAGACAAGATGAGAGCAGGCCGACACGGGACATGGCAAGGGAGTGCTTGTTGGTGGTGGGTGGGAAATAGACAAGGCTGGGAAGAAAACGTCTCCTCAGCATCTAAGCTGAGGAGACTTAGCCCTCAGAGATGTCACCAACAAGCTGGGAGCCCAAGCGGACTACGGTAAAATTTCCAGCCACCAAAGAGAAATGGTGCTGCCATTTTGGGAAATAGAGAAAAGTACTAAGAAAAAAATGGAGTAGGAAACATAACAATAAGGAAATTTAGTGTCGAGGAAGTGCTCCTTAAAAGTTCAGAGAATGTTCCCACACATCAACTCGTGCCTATTCCAGGCTCTGGCAAAAGCAAGGACAGCTCAGCCGGCCAAGTGTGGGCCCAGGTCTCAACACAGTGTTCCAGGTCCTTCAGAACTCAAAGGTCTCAACACACAAGTGCCCACTCTGATACACAAGTGGAGGCAGACAAAAAGGTGGGCCAAATTTGACTAAAAAAAAAAAAATTCCTCTACAAATCCACACATGCATCTTGCATGGTGAAGGATGAAGGACAACCCCGGCACTGGCCTCCCCAGGGCCCCCTTTGCCAGAGATTCTCTCCTAACGTTTGGCACCTTGGTGAATGGCAGGGCGCCCCAACTGAATGAGGACAGAATAACTCCCTCACAAGTCCCCGGCATCCTGGGGAAGAGGAGAGCCGCCCCAAGGCCTTCAAAGGAGGGGGCTGAGGGCGTGGGGGTGTAGAAGATTGCTTGTTTATTTGTTTCCTGGAACACCCTGTTAAGAATCTCAGCAATTGCAGTTAGTGCCCTATCGTCTGGCAAGCAGAGCTACTTCCCGTCCTTCCCAGCTGCACGGGATCTAATTCGCAAATACACCATCTTGCATTCAACACTTAAATGGAAAACAAGCAGCCTGGGAGGGAAGCAAAGCGGTCTAACTCTGCAGGCCCGTTTCAGTGGGATTTATGTTTTGAGATCCTTTGACTGGCTGGTGCCTTCCGCCCAGAGGATTTCATGGAGCCCCGACCCATTCCAGGGACGGTTACAAGCTGCAATTAAACAGAAGGAGAGAACAGGATTTGATGGGGTCTTAGGCCTTGCCAGTATAAAATAGCTAACGCTGTGAGAGCTCAGATTTAAAGGGAGATAACTGGTTATTCTTCCCCCCTGGAAACCTGGTTAAAATAAATTAAAGCCTCTCTTAAAGGTAACTAAGATTAGAGTGCTCGCTTTCCGTTTTCTGCGTTTCTGTGGGCCGCATGCCCAGGTCGGTCAGCGAGTTTCTCTCTGTGTGGAATGACGAATTCCTCTCGCTTCAGTTCTAAAATGATAACTTTGCTTGGTGCTGCAGCTGCGAACGTCTGGCGCCAGGCGATCCATTTCTGGCCGTGGCGTTGCTAAGAGAGAAATGGGGGTAGAAGCGGGGAAGGAAGGGCCATGCCCGGGCTAAAAGTCCGAAGAGCGGCGAGGAGGGAAGTAAAGGCGGCTCCTACCGGCCTCGGCCCCTTTAAGTACTTCACTGACTCAGCTAAGCTTCCCCCCTCAGGTCGCGTTTTTTATGAATGAAAAACGTCCTTACATTCATTATATAAACAAGCCTGTGTTGATTGGCCAATGGCCCCCGGTGCATAAATTATGTAAAACAGACCCCTGTTGGGGTGGAGAGAGATCTATTCTAGGCCAATGGGAGCTAGAGTTGACGGGGCGGCTCGGCTGGATTTGCCCGAGGACAGGGTAAACAAGAGGTGATGGACAGCCACGGGAACGGCCTCCGGCCAATGGGAATCGGGCTAAGCTAGGGCCGCGGGCCAATGGCGGCGGGCGGAGCAGTGGGCCGCTGGGGGCCGGGCCAGCGCTCCAGCTTGGTTGGCAGCTGCGGCGCAGAGTCCAGCGGCTGGTGCGCTGAGCGGTTCACGGTCTTCTGAGTAGTTCGGCCCAGCTATTCGCCGAGGCACCCAGGCCCGGTGCGCGCGTGCGTGAGCGCGCCTGCGCCGCCGGGGCCGCTGCAAGGGGGAGAGCGCGGCAGCCTCAGGTGAGGGGGTGTTGCGGGGGCGAGGACGCATCCGAGGGGGCGTCCTGCAACCGGTCCGAAAGGCCTGGCGAGAGTTCCTGGGCTGATTCAGAATCTTCCAAGTCCCTGCACACATCTAGGGTGAACCCCCGGGGGCTGGCTACCCCCTCCCTCCCCGCGGCCCGGTCCGGTTCGGTTCCTGGGAGGCTTCGGGCGGGGGCGGCTAACGGTTCCGGAGCGCAAGCTAAGCGGGTTTCCGCAGGTCGCGGGGGAGGCGCGCCGCAGCGCTAGGTGAGGGGTGCGGGGCTCGGGGTGGAGGTGGGGAGCGAGGAGTTGCGGGCTTTACAGTCCCAGGAGATCTGAGAGCCCCGAGGGGACTTGGAGGCTCGCGAGAAGAGACGCTTGGTAGAGCTTTGCAGTTGGGAGGAGGGGGCGGGAAGCAGTTTGAGGGGGGGATGTTTGAGAGGTGTCCCCCTCCCAGCACCAAGAAGGGTTAAATGACATAGGCATGTGCAGCCTGCGGGGTTGGGGGTCAGCCAGGAACTTACGCAGGCCTTGCAAGTTTCTGGTTGTGGATAGTGGACACCCTCTCTCCCACCCCCCGGAGGCTGAGTGCGCCGAGCTCCGGGGCGACTCTCAAGAAAAATCCGGGCGCGCGAGAGCAGCGGCCTGGGGATGGTGGGGAGGAATCGGGTGCGGAGCCGGGTCAGAGATGCTGAAACCTCGCGCTGGGTTAGGGCTCTGGCTGCGTTTTCAGAGGTGGGGAACCGAACTCCTGGTCGAGGAGGGGGTGCCAATGAGAGGTGGTTGGGGTTGGGGGTAGATTGGAGGTGGTTGTTTGCGCCTGGTGCCGCACCTCGTTTTATGAATGTGGGTGACTTTATGAATGAAGCTGGTTTCTTTTGCTGGCTCGCTGCTCCCTGCGGCTTTTTTTTTTTTTTTTTCCTTTCCCTTTTTGTGAATGAAGCATTGAGCTTTCTTCCTAAAACGCTGGGGTGAGGGGCCTGCGTCGGAGGCTGGGCGTGCTTTGGGAGTGGGGGCGGGGGCGCAGCTGAAGGAGTTTTCATGAATGGAGAAGGCTGGGAATTGGGTGGAAGTGTGTCTTGTTTTGTGAATGGGGCCCAGCGCGAAGGATCCAGTTACAGCTTCTACCTGATGTGGCGGCCGCGGCTCGCTTTTCCATTCATAAAACCAGGCCCGCTGCGCGCCACCGGGGAGGGGCCTTGATCGCGCCGCTGCGCAGTGTGGAAGTTTTCCTGGGGGCACCGGGGGTGGGGGGAGCACAAAGGAAGTGGCTTAAACTCCTAGATGAACTCGATGCATCCCTTCGAGCTCTAAAAAAATTACTTTGAACACAATGTTTCTAGTCCTTGAACTCTAAGCGCTGCTTTAAAGATACCCAGTGCTTCTGCGTTCGCTTATGGCAGTCTCTTTTATTAAAATTTTTTAAAGAAATTTTTGTTCTTCAGGGTGAAGTGTTTCATCATGAGACTGAAAATACCTGCCCCCCCCACTCTCTTTCTCGTCCTTTTCTCCCTGAAGACATTTACAGAATTCTTAAGGCCACGATTTAATAAGACAATTTTTCGAAGGCCACAGAGACCTCTTTTTCATGCCCTCAACTCACTGCTAATGGTTCTCAGATTTTGTATTTGGGTTGGTGACATTTGAGAGAGGCTTTTTCCGAGCGGTTTGTTGCACTGTTTGGGAGACAGGCTGGCGGGAGTGTTTTTCTAGGAAGTTATGAAGTGTGCTGTTTGGTTCCTCTCTTTCCTTTGACTTTGAAAATATCTGATTACTTGGCCAAGTGCTGAGAAGGCTGGCCGTGAAGGGTTTTCTTGTATCCTGTTCTCTTATGAAAATTTGATAGGCTCCACACAGTGTGAAAAACAAATTGGATGGAATTGCCATTGCAGAAAAAGTTCTTCATTTAAAATTTGTCTACAAGCTGAACAAGATATAATCCTTTAGGCATTTTGTATTGCTTAGGGCAAGGATGAGTGGAATTAATGTTTTCAGCCGTTTTGTTGACCCAACTGCGCCTTTATTTAGAGAATAAAACAAAGTGTTTAGGAAGATGGCAACATCTTAAAATTGTTACTTTATATCTCCCAAATAGAAAAAAAAAATTTAATGTCCCATGTCCATTTTGACTCCAGCCTTTCTTAGTCCCAGGATTTGAAATGAGTTTTTGTTTTGTTTTGTTTAGCAAATTTGACTTCACTAAGAAACAAACTGAATTTTCTTTTCATGAATCTTGATTCTCTGGACAGCCGGGCATGGTGGCTCATGCTTGTAATCCATATCATCCCATCCCATTCCCCCCCTCCCCCTCCGCTTGGGAGGCTGAGACAGGAGGATCGCTCAGGTTCAAAGCCAGCCTCAGCTACTTAGGCTTTCAGCAACTTAGTGAGACCCTGTTTCCAAATAAAATATAAAAAAGGTCTGGGAGTATATCCTGGAGGTAGAAAGCCTCTGGGTTCCACCCCCAGTACCACCAAAAAAAAAAAAGTTCTTGGAGCTGGGCATTGTGGTACATGCTTGTAATCTCAGCTTTTGGGAGGCTGAGACAGGAAGATGTTCCTGGGCAGCTTCAGCTACTTAGTGAGGCCCTCTGCAACTTAGTAAGACCCTGTTTCAAAATAAAGAATAAAATATAGGGCAGGGGGTGTGGGTTGGAGGTAGAATGCCCCTGGCTTCCACTCACAGTACCACAAAAATAAGTAAGTAAATAAATGTCCTTTGGTAAGAATGCATTTAAAACATGTAGTGTGGAATTTAGTTTTCCCTTCCCTTATCTGCCACTTTTCATAGGTATTTTACTCTTAGAAGTTGGATTTATCCACAGTTCTTGCTATAAGTTGCTGTGGATATATATGTGACATTACAGATATACCCCTGCTTGGACCGAAGGTTTAAAATAAAGAGTTGTATGTGAAGATAAGTATAATTCTGATCAATTTTCTTGGAATGATACATAGTGTCTTTTACCACTGACCTACAAGATACTTTTAGGAACACTGAGTATGTCAGTTTCTTAATTGCCAATAATTTAAAATTCTTAAACCCAGTTTCTGTACTTCCTGTCACTGTACTGTAGCAAATTATCCCTTAAACACACACACACACACACACACACACACACACACACACACACACACACACACACGCTGCTGCTGCTGCTGCTCCGAAGGCTCTTCTCTATCAGATAATCTGAAAACCACCTTTTAATAATGAAAATAAGGGTTTTTTTTTGTTGTTGTTGTTTTGTTTTGGTAGAGGACAGGCAGTACTAAGTCTATAATCTTAATGACTAAAATAAAAAGAAAAGACTGGATAAATGGATTTGGCAATGAGTATAGTGTTAACCTTTGATACCATTAATCAAGCTCAAAATTAGTCTGAAAGCTTACACCTTGAGTGGGCTTTTAAAAGCTTTAGAGAAAAGTAGTGATTTTGCACAGGCCCCAAAGAAAGAACAGTATAAAATTGCTTGGTTTCTCTTTTCTTCCCTTCTCTCAGTTAAAATTTCCCAAATTCATATTACAGGAGAATCTCTGTTCCCCCAGAAATTACTCAATGCTGAAACCTTTCAAGGTGATACTAGAGACGTTGGAAGCAGCATGGATGGTTTTTATGATCAGCAAGTCCCTTTTATGGTCCCAGGGGTAAGTTTATGTGACTTTTGGTTTGTTCTCCCTCTTCCACATGAGTCTTCTTATGGGTCCGTGGGTCAGCCCCTTTAGACCTCTTTACTGCACTTGAATCTTGTGTCCGTTGGCCTCTTCTAGAAATCTCGGTCAGAGGAATGTCGAGGGCGGCCTGTGATTGACAGAAAGAGGAAGTTTTTGGACACTGATCTGGCTCACGATTCTGAAGGTAGTGAAGCTGTCCCCTCTTTTTTTTGTCTTCCCCCACATCACTGCCGGGGAGTCGAATCTTCCTCCTCTTCTCCCTAGCAGAAGGAATAGCCTCATTTGGGGTCTTCTGTTTTTAATTCCAGAGTTGTTTCAGGATCTCAGTCAACTTCAAGAGGCTTGGTTAGCTGAAGGCAAGTTTTTGGCTGTCCTATTTTCCATATAAAACATTTCACTGTGCCTTTTAATAAAACTTAAAGGTCTAAAATAAAAATCTCTTTTCCAGCACAAGTTCCTGATGATGAACAGTTTGTCCCAGATTTTCAGTCTGATAACTGTAAGTACCTTTTTAGTGGTGACACATTTGTTCTGAAATCCTTTTGTCTTGGATCATCCATATCTAGAATATTCTTTTTAGCCATACCCAGCAGATTGGGACCTTGGTATGCATGTATTTTTTTTTTTTAATAATTCAGGGTTAACCCTAAAACCCTTTGTTTTATTCCTTATTGAAATTATTTCTGAAGTACTGCTGCTCTACTACAGGCAATTTTTTTCCAGTACTAGTGATTGAACCCAGGGTCATTCTACCTCCAAGCTACATCCCCAGCCATATTTTTTATTCTTTATTTTGAAACAGGGTCTCACTAAGTTGTGGACGGCCTCACTTAAGTAGCTGAGGCTGGCTGTAAGCCTGTGATTCTCCTTTCTCAGCCTCCAAAATATTGGGATCACAAGCATTGCTACCACACCCAGCTTACAGGCAAGATTTACTGAACATAATTGTATTCTAAGATTCCTATTTTCATACTGGGGATTGAACTCAGAGCCTTTCACATGTTAGACACGTGCTTTGTCATTGAGGTACATCACCAGGTGTGTGTGTGTGTGTGTGTGTGTGTGTGTGTGTGTGTGTACACGCACGTGTGCTGTGGGGGAAGCGGGGAGGTGTGCTGAGGGTTAAACCGAGTGGTACTTTATTACTGAGCTGTATCACCAGCCCTTCTTATTTTGAGACAGGGTCTTGCTCAGTTGCCCAGGCGGCCCACAAACGTTTAATCCTCCTGCCTCAGGCTCCTCAGTAGCTGGGTTTATAGGCATATACCACTGAACCCTGTCTAAATTTTTCTTTCTTTCTTTCTTTCTTTCTTTCTTTCTTTCTTTCTTTCTCTCTCTCTTTCTTTCTTCCTTTCTTTCTTCCCTTCTTTTCTTCCTTCCTTCTCTCTTTCCTGCCCTCCCTCCTTTTTGTGCATGGGCACATGTATGGGTGCAGGAGATTGAACCCAAGGGCATTCTACCTCTGAGCTATGCTCCCAGCCCTTTTTATTTTTTATTTTGAAACAGGTTTTGTTAAGTTGCTGAGGCTGGCCTCAAACCTGTGATCCTCCTGTTTCAGCTTCCCAAGTACTGTCATTATAGGCATGTGCCATGGTACCTGGCCTAAACTTTTTTTACCTTAAGTATATTGCAAAGCTTCAAACTCAAAATTATTAATTAACTGACATATGCCTGTAGTATGACATAATATGTAAGATGTTGGGCCATTTAATAATTCATTTTCTTATAGCTTTTTTGTTTGTTTTATAAATTAAGTATTTGATACAAATGATAAATCTGATTTATTTTTTCCTTTTAAAGGTACAGAAGATAGTTAGTGGGAAATTCCAGTAAATTGTGATTTTTACCCAACATACTGTTAGTTTTGTTTCTATTAAGCTAATAGAGGTTGGTCATAGAGTGACCTGATTTGTTCTTATTTTTCATGTATTTGCTGTGATTTTGCTGGTCATAAAAGAGTAAAACCTTTTTCTTCAAATGGTTACTAAATGCTTATTACTTGAAATGATGAAATGCAGTGGGGAGCTCCAGAGACGGCTGGCAGGGGCATGGCTGGTTTTGCTCTGTCTTTGGAGCTGTCCTCAACAGGTTTGGGAGCTTTTATGGTCTAGGCAAAGCTATCAAGGACAAAGCTGGCTGATGAAATTTGAGCAGCACAGGGCTGCTCTAGAGAGCATTAGTCACTGGCGAATGAGCAGGTTTAAGAGAGGCCTGGAGAAAATGCTGCCTCTCTTGAGGGTTGCATCATAGAGAAATTCATGTCTCTTAGTCATAGTTTATAATAGTAAGCACCTGAGCCAGACAAGGATTTGATTTCTCATTTTGCACCAACAAATTCCTCCCAGCCTTTGTTTTTATCTCTGGTGTGTGTGTGTGTGTGTGTGTGTGTGTGTGTGTGTGTGTGTGTGTGTAAAAATGCCATCAGGAGAGAGGATATCTTTATGTCTAAGTAAAAGCTGGGTATCCTAAATCTATTAAATGAAAGAACAGAGTTACCAGCTAGACATTCTTTAATGATAGGCCTCCTGTCCAAGGCACAATGCCATGAAACTTTAAAAGGAAATAGACTGTAACCGAAAGATGCATCGTTACCTAAGCTTTGCCACAGCTTGCTGGGGAAGTTTTCTATAGAAGAAATGCTTATTAATTATTACCCTTTGATTGCTTTTAAGTGATTGGGAAGCTTGCTACTGAATGATTAAAGATAGCCCTAGTAGTAGTAGTAGTAGTAGTAGTTAGTAGTAGTAGTAGTATGTGTGTGTGTGTGTGTGTGTGTGTGTGTGTGTGTGTGTGTTTGCAAAATGAAAGACAGAATTTGTAATCTAACTTTGTTCTGTGTTGACAACTTGGCCCAGCCTTCCCAGTTCTTGCTCAGAGCAACATAAACTGCAGTCTGTTTGGGAGGTGGCTTTCTTGGCTGAGGTTCTTTGAAATGCTTTTATGACACTTTTGTTTGTTTCTTTGTAACCCAAAAGAGTTAAAAGGGAGGTGAGATTGCTGGTTCAATTGATGGCATATGCTGAAGCAAGAGTCTTTTTAAGAGAAAGATGTCAGCAAACAGGATTTGTATTTGAAGAGATATTTTTCTGAGGGAACAGGCTAAAGCAAAGAAATCAATAAATGTGTTTTGGCTCCTTAGAAATAATTCCTTCTCAGTGAATAGAATGTGCTAAGTTTTTTAATTAAAATGCCATACCTTAAGTGGAGGTGCTTTGGGAGATGTCTCTGCTTACCAAGTGTGATGTCTTTTTTTGCTTTGTTTGCTTTTTGCTGTAACTTCTTATGGTTGAGCTTTTCTATATTTTAATAATAAAATGGGTGGTGGAGTAGCCTTGAAAAGTCTTTTAATAATTCTTTCCCCCTTTAACTTTTTATTTCTTGAGGTAGAATTTGGGGAATGGATGGTTCAAATAAGTTGACTTGTCTTGAGAGATTGAATAAGAGAACTAGCATGGGGTACTGAGGCCTTGAAGTGTTCATGCACTCTAGTTTGTTTGAATAGGGTGCAGGCTGACAGAGGCCCAGGAAGAGCTAGCAGAGGCCCAGCTGGGCAGCACAGCCCACCCATCCTTCTCTGGGATCACTTCTCACAGCTTTGTGCAGAGAACTGGCTTCTACTCCAGTCATCCTCTGGAAAAAGCCATGATTATTGTAGAGGAGGGAAAGAAAAGTATTCAAATTCAATGAAGTCTTAGCCAGGCATGGTGGCACCCCATACCTGTAACTCCAGTACTTGGGAGGCTGAGACAAAAGGATTGAAGATTAAAGACCAACAGCATAGCAAGGCTGTCAGCAACCTACTGGGACCCTGTTTCAAAATAAAAATTAAGAGGGATGGGGGTTTAGCTTGAAGGTAGAATGTTCCTGAGTTCAAGCCGGGTGTGGTGGCACACACTTGTAATCCCAGCATTTGGGAGGCTGAGCCAGGATTACGGTTCGCGGACAGCCTCAGCTACTTAGTGAGGCCCTTTGCAACTCAGTGAGACCCTGTTTTAAAATAAAGAATAAAAAAATAGGGCTGGAGGTGTAGCTTAAAGGTAGAATGCCCCTGGGTTCCATCCCCAGTACTGCCAAAAAAAAAAAAAAAAAAAAAAAGAATGCCCCTGAGTTCAATCCCCAGTACCCCCCCCAATAAACAAATAAAAATTCACAAAGCCTTACTTGTTGGTTTGAATTACCCAAATGATTAATTATAAATCAAATTTTGATTTGCCAGGAAAAGCAAACTTTTTACCTACAGTGCCAAAAACATTTGTAACAAATGTTGTTCTTACTAGTGACCATTGATAAGATAGGTTAAGCCTATCCTGTTAAATGATTTAATTTTCCAAAGTGTATGAGTAAGTAAGTGTAGGTATGAAAGAAAAAAATAGTAATGTGGGCAGTCGTTTTTATTCTGAAATATCAGTTTGGGAGATGATAGCTTTATATATATGCATATATAAAAATGATAGCCTTTACATGTATATGTGATGATAGCTTTTATACACTACACACACACATACTTAAACATACACACTATAAGCTCAGCTTCTAAAGAGAGATTTTGAGTTCCCTGCCCATAGGCATACATCACTAAGTGTGATGTGAATAAATGAATATTGCCTATTTTTGTATACTTGCGGTACTGGGGATTGAACAAGGGAGTTCTACCACTGAGCTACACCCTAGCCCTTCTTTTTTATTTTGAAACAGGGTCTTACTAAGTTAATGCATGCTGGCCTTGAACCTGAGATCCTCCTGTCTCAGCCTCACAAGTACTAGGATTACAGGTGTGTGCCACCACGTGTGGTTCCATTATAAATCTTATAGAAATGCCTACTTACCTCTAGCCATACAGATTTTACCTCACAAATACAGACAATGATAAAGTACCCCTTACCTGGAAATTCTTAACAGCCAAATCAATGGAACAAGGAGTTTAACCTATAGATTATGGGAGTTTAACCTATAGATTATGGGAGTTTAACCTATAGATTATAAGAGTTCTACCAGAGTCTCTCATTGTTCTTTGGTCCTAAGAAGTAACTGAAGATCCCAGATTGTCTGAGCTGGAAATTCCTCGTAGAGATAATATTGCTCCACCCCTCAGAAGAGATAGTATAAGGTCCACAAAGCTCGAGGGACTAACAGTAGTTTGGGGGCAAATAGGAAAGGATTAGGTAAAATGGGGGTGGAGGGGAGATCACAGTAACCTTCTTAAGGCTCTCGGAGCTGCAGTAAGGGGTTACCAGTATGCTCAGGTGGACTCATGGGTCTACCTCATCACTGCAGATACTTGCAGATACTTTCTCAAGAAAGCCTAGGGAGACAGCCAACATTCCAGCCCATGCCTCAGTTCTCCTTCTGTGATCCCGAGAAAGTTATTAGGTGTCTTAGTGCTTTGAGTTTTTTCATTTAGGATTTGGAAGAAAGTAAGAAATTATAAAACAAAAAAATTATTAAAACTGATGTTTCCTTAAAGACATATTAGTGTATATACAGATAAAGCTGCTTATACATATGTCCTGTATGTTTAGAAGTAAGTGCATATGTGTGTGTATTTATGTAAGTGATTATATAGCTAAATATGTATATTACCACAGAGCTATCAGGCCGGGGAATCTGGGTCAATACATAGATATACGTATTTAATATATATTATATGTTTTTCATAGAATTAACAACAAATCAAAGCCATGGATAATTTTGGAACTCAAGATCATGTTAATGTAGGAGTGGGATAGATGTTACATTAATTTTTTTGAACTGGCTCGGTACTTAAGGATATATTACTAAATTTTAGCATATATATAAATAACTTTTTTGCTGGGCTGGTGGCGCATGTTTGTAATTCCAGCGCTTGGGAGGCTGAGACAGGAGGATGGCACAGGTTTAAAGCCAGCCTCAGCTACTTAGTGAGGCTCTAAGCAACTTAGTGAGACCCTGTTTCCAAATAAAAATATAAAATAAATCTGGGAGTATAGCCCAGAGGTAGAAAGAAAGCCCTTGGGCTCCACCCCCAGTACTGCAAATAAATAAATAATTTTTTTTTCCGGGTCTGGGGATGGAATCCAGGGGCATTCAACCTCTGAGCTACACCCCCTGCACTGTTTCTTATTCTTTATTTTGAAACAGGGTCTCACCGTTGCTGAGGGCCGCACTAAGTAGCTGAAGCTGTCCAAGAACCGTGATCATCCTGTCTCAGCCTCCCAAATGCTGTGATTACAAGCATGTGCCACCACGTCTGGCTAATAAATAACTTTTTATTGATTGATTGATTGATTGATTGATTGATGGTATTGGGGTTCCTGGAAGTCCTTCTACCTCCAAGCTATACTCCCAGACCCATTTTTATATTTTTATTTGCAAATGGTCTCTTAAGCCAGCACGGGTGGCTTTGAACCTGCGGGGTCCTCCTGTCTCCAAGCGCAGGGATTACAAGCATGCGCCACCACGCCCAGCATAAATAACTTTTTTTTTTTTTTTTTTTTTTTTTTTTTTTTTTGGTGGTGGTACTGGAGTTCCTGGAAGCCCTTCTACCTCAGGGCTACACTCCCAGACCTATTTTTATACTTTTTTATTTGGAAACAGTGTCTCTTAAGCCAGCGCAGCTGGCTTCGAACCTGCGCAATCCTCCTGTCTCTGCCACCCAAGTGTGGGGATTACAAGCGTGCGCCACCACGCCCGGCGGATAATAACTTTTTAAAAGTACAAACTTCAGTTCTGGTTTTCATTTTAGTTGAATGAATTAATTTATTTATTGGTACTGGGATTGAACCCAGGGTGTTGTACTTGCAGGGTAAGCCCCTCAGCACTGAACCCCAGCTCTGGTTTTTTAAAAACTCATTTGAGTGTGGGGTATTGTGATTAAGTATTTATTAACATCTTGAGTAATTCAAATATGTTATGCTGAAGAGAGGGCATGATAAAATCTTATTTTAAATATGAAATCTTCAAACCAAATAAAATTTAGAGAATTATTCTAAAATCCAAATAACTCCATTTTTCCCCTTGAAGTGTTTTTTTAGGTCTGTGTTTCAAAAAGGGGTGGGGGATGATGGAGGAAGCAAAAGCAATTTCCTAACCAGCTAATTAACTGATAAAATCAACTTTTCATAAATACATTGCTTTATACAGCTAGGGAAGTAGTAGGATTAACTGTTATGACCACCGGTTGAGCCTAAAATTGTTGCTCTTTATCCTGTGTCACTGAGATTATTCTGCTGTTTTTGTTTTGTTTTGTTTTGTTTTGTTTTTAAATGCGAGGTAGCTGTAGTAGCAGTAGTCACTGCCTTTCTTCTGAACACAGCATATCACACAGGCCCGCAGCGGGTGTGGTACAGCGCCACGGTTACTTGCTCTGTGGTCTAGGGCCATTTCTGTGTGAATGGATCTTCCTACAGACTCTGGGAAAAAAAAAAAACAAAAAAAACCTGGAAGATAAGAAAGGATAGCAGTTACTTTACAAAGGAAAGGATTGAAGGAGTCAAGGATGTCAGCCTATACTTTTCAGGAGCCAGTAGTACTGAATGTAGAGAGAAGGAAGAAAAGAACCCAAACCCCAAAGAAAGCATGATCAGCCATGGAAGAGAGAGGGTTTGACTCCAGGTTTTACATTGTGACTTTCAAAGTCTGTCAGACAGCCTGGCTACCTTGTCTTGAGAGAGTGCTAAATGATTTGAAATCCTTCCTGCTTTGATAGTCTAGAATTCTCAGATCTAGAATTCTTAAGGACCCGACACCTAGAGTACCTACTAATCTAAAGGAGCCAAATGTCTAACGGGATGTTGTTTCTAACTTTAATTCAGTTCAGCTTATTGACAGCAATGGCTTTTCTCTCTTACTCTTGTCTCTTTGCTCTTCGTCCTCTAACAAAACCCAGTCGCTTTGCCAATCCTTTGTATTTGGTGAGAAAGACTTGAGTTGAGGAAATAATTTGTCTGCCAGGCAGATCACTTGTGTAGGTGCCAGAAATAACAAAATCTTGGCATCATCAAGAAATCACTTTGCCCCTTCTCCTTCAGCATCCCGGGTCTCCTGATGAAGCTGACAGTTTGTACTCTGCCGTTCCGACCACCTAGAAGTAGTATTGTTGTGATTTCAGTCCCTGGGGTGGGGTGGGTTGGGGGGTGTGATTCTTTACTGAGAGACTGTTCCCTCCATGCGTTTCTGCATTTTGCTGGTGGTACATCCAGCCTCAGAGGCTGACAGCCCCATCTCGGGCATACGGCTGCCCTTGAGGCAGCTTGGGCCCCATCTGTGCCCTGGCACACAGCGTTTCTCCACTCAGATTCCAAGGAGCTCAGAGTCTTGTCATGTTGCAGCTCCCAGCTCTTGGATAAGTGCCAGGCATGCTGATGCCATTACCGGATTAGGTTGCTTTTTTAAAAATTCATTTTGTGAACTCATCAAACTCATTTAGCAGAGGCTTCGGTCGTCAGTTTCTGTCATTGTTCCATCCCTCTATGCTCTGCTAAAAGGAGTGGCAATATACAAGGCCCCTACTGTGTGTTTTTGTGCATGTGTGCATGCATGTGTCTGTGTAAATCATAACTGTAATGTAGGTACACTTTTAGGCCTGGGGGTAGGTGACAGTGGATTAGGAACTCGGGAGCTAAAGGGAAAAGCCCTACATAATAGGAACCTGCCTAGCAAATAATGGAGGTCCCTTGCTTAGAAATAAGCATCTAGAGAAAATTGCAGCAGAGTTAAAAAGAGATCCCAAGGAGAAAGCTAAGACCTAGGTATTAAAGGCCAGGAGTTTGAAGTTGACATGGAGCGGGGATTCTAGTTAGACAGACCAGAGAAATGGGAGCAGGCAGTGAGAAAAGATAAACACAAAACATTTGAAAATAGCCAAGTATGTTACGGGAAGAAAAGGAAACATCCGTGAGCTCAAAGTTACCTTCTGGATTTGATTTCATAAAGAAATATGCTGTTCCTTGAGATGCAGCCTGGTTGTCAGACCAGCTCCTCAGCTTTCCCTTAGGGCAGTTATTAAAGGCTTGGAAAAAAAATCGCTAAGAAACCAAACCAGTTTCTGGCCTTGCACCATTTGAAGTCTTGGAATGGATTTCATTCACCCTCCAACCCCAGATTTGCACATTCTTCCCTTCTAATGTCTCCTGGGCTTTTTTTTTTAGAGGGGGGCGGGGAGATGGGAGTCTTAAACCCTTCAGGGCCGCTCTAAAGCCAAGAAAAGGACTGTAAAACTGCCCTCTGAAGCCAGACTTTTCCTAGTGTCTCCAGAGTCCTTCTCTAGGGGGATAAGCCAGGTGGCTCCTGCTGTAGCTACTGGCAGTGTGAATGGGAAAGAACCTCTAGAGAGGCAGGCTTCCAGAGAGATCTGCCCCTGCTCAGTCCAGCTCACCCAGGCAGGAGAAACACCAGTGAAGCCTGTTTCTCTCATTTGGAAGCTGCATGGTTTCTGAACAGGGCTGCACGTGATAGTTTTTCTTTAGCTTTTCCCCTTTTGCCAGAGGGCACTTCCCAACCTCACTTCTAGCAGATTTGCACACCCTTGCAGATTTTAGCAGGGCCTTGGCCATTTGGATCCTAGGGAGGGTGCAGAGTGGGCAGGCGCCCCTGCAGTGTCTGAATTTCTTACATAAACACAGAGCACTGGGCGAGCAATGATCCCTGCAGCGACAGCTGGGCGCTGGGCATGGTTAGGTCAGCCCCAGCTAGCTGAGCTCTAGACTCCCCCCCCCCCACCCGCCTGAATGGAGCATTCCAAATTGGTTGTGAATGGAGGGCGGGGCTCACTTGCAGACTTTTTCAATGAATAACCAGACCCCATTGTGCAGCCTGTGGAAAAACAACCAACTCAAACAAAACTGGGACTGTTAGAAATATGCTTGTGATTGGCAGCTTGGAGAGCCTCCAAAATTAGTTTCCTTTGGCTCCCCTGCTGCTCCCCGTTCCCCAAGCCTGGGTTTAATGGAGTTTTCTTTTAAGTGCTGTCTTTAACCCTCAAGCTGCCAGGCTGATGGCCTGAGTTAATAGGGAAGAGCTGCCTCTGGCCTGGAGACCACGAGGCGGCCCCCCCTCCCATTTTAGACTAGCTGTCTAAAGGATGTGATAATAGGGGAGGGTGGTGTAGCTTCCCCTGGAGAGGTGTTGAGACTTGATCTGAGGATATTACCCTTTTATCTCCTTCCTGGGTTGTGGCTTTAGACTCTTGGCTTCTAACCTTAGCTGCTTTTTACTCCAGGTCTAAAGAACTTAGGTGTTTGCCTGCCACATGAAGATATTTCTTGCTTAGGCTTTAACATGGGGTGATGCTGCTATAATTTCCTTACCCTTGGCCTTCCCTCTTATGTTTAATTTCCCACTGTGATCAGATGGAGTGCCATTTTAATGTAATGACATTTATGCAGATATGGGGGAACCTCACTGTGGCTGCATTCCTTCCACCTGGCACTAATCAAATGCTTTGCCTCCCTCCAAAGTGGACATCCCAGGAAGTATCAAATAATCCAGCCTCCAAGTAACCTTAAAACCAGAGCTTCCTTCTTACACCAGAACTAAGCCAGGTTCTGGAGTACACATACCTCAGTAATGTCCACTGTTAAACACCTTTCAATATCTCCAGCCAGCAAATACCTCCAGAGGGCTGGATGGGCTAGCTCAGGGCTGTGTAATAAACATTTTTTAAAAAGGTAATCAGCTAAAAAGCAAAACCAGCCAGGCCTGGTGGCTCACACTTGTAATCCCAGTACTTGGGAGGCTGAGACAGGAGGATTGGGTTCAAGGTCAGCCTCAGTTCCTTAGTGAGGCCCTTCCACAACGTAGTGAGACTCTGTTTCAAAATAAAGAAAAAAAAATAAGCTGGGTGTGGTGGCACACGCTTGTAATCCCAGCATTCCAGAGGATGAAACTGGAGGATTGCAGAATCACGGTTCGTGGACAGCCTCAGCTACTTAGTGAGGCCCTGGTTAACTTAGTGAGACCCTGTTTCAAAATAAAGAATAGCCAGGCAGTGGGGCACACTTGTAATCCCAGTTCTTGGGCGGTGGTGCACGCTTGTAATCCCCGCACTTGGGAGGCTGAGACAGGGGGATCGTGCAGGTTCAAAGCCAGCCTCAGCTGGTTTAAGAGACCCTGTTTCCAAATAAAATATAAAATAGGTCTGGGAGTGTAGCCCGGAGGTAGAAGGCCCCTGGTTTCCATCCCCAGTACCACCAACCACCAAAAAAAAAAAAAAAAAAAGAATAAGGGAAGGGGATATGGCTCGGAGATCGAATGCCTCTGGGTTCTATCCCTAGACCCTCAAAAAAAAAAGAACAAAATATAGGGCTGGGGGTGTAGCCTGGGTTCCATCCCCAGTACTGGGGGGGGGGGGAGGCAAAAACCAAATAGTAATGATCCAGTGCAATTTTCTTAGGATTTATAGAGCTTTTTTTTTTTTTTCTTAGTCCTTACTTACTCTTCATCCTCACAACCAAAATAAGGCCATTTGCATTTGTGTTTTGCCATGAGAGTTTTTTTCTGAAATATTTTTCACGCTGTAAATTGATCTTATAAACATGCCTTCCCTTCCTGATTAAAAAAAGAACAGGCCTGGACAGATAGTCCTTTGAGAGAGTTTGAAGCATGTCAGGAGGTGACCCTGGATATCAGTAGTGTAGGAGGATGCCAATAAGAGGCTTCTCCAGTGGAGTTGGGAGGACGTCAGCTTACATAAACACTTTGCAGCTGAGTGCCTGGAATCGCTTTGTAATAGCCTCAAAGAGCACTTGACCAGAGTGTTTTGTATTTTCCCATCGAAAAGGTAGAATGGAAAAAGGGATGTAGACTGATAAAAGGGGAAAAGATGTCTCTTACACCTGGTCACCCATAGGGAAGATTGTATCTTGGAGCCCACCCCGTGTTTCCTAACCTGAATTTTAATAAGAATAACTGAATGAAGATAACTATACTCTGCTGAGGGATATACTAAGTCAGAATTTTTCTGTTTCTCTTTAGTTCCCTTTATATTTCTTTTTTCTCACCAGCCATGGAATTTTATTTCTTGAGGGATATGGAGAAAACATAGGGTTTGACACATTCTGTATTTTGATGAATATTAAACTTAGTTCTAATCTCCATTCCTATTAAAACAAGAAACAGTTTTTCTTAGGCTCCAAGTGTCTCCAAAAGCAGAGAGGCCCTTTAATATGTTTTTTTATTTCCATTTCAGCCATAGCACCAATGTGCACACAGTTAGTACCTGGTCAATGTGTTTTGCAGACCACCACATCTTCCCTTCACTCTTCCCGTTCCACCTCCAATCACCAGCCGCTTAACTGGCAGGGAAGTAACTCTGTAATCGGTTCCAAAACCTGAGCTCTAAGGGTCCTTGAGATGGCCTTAGGGAAAAAACAAGCTATTTCTCATTTTCTGTTGCCTCTTTGGATGCTTACACTAGCCAAGTGCTCCTTGATTGCATTAGACTTTGAGCAGCTAAAGCTTAAGCTTCTAAGACTGCATGTGGTAGGCTCAGAGCACAGCTCAGGTACCTGGTGCACTTACTCTGGGTTTCTGCTAAAGGGAGAAAGGGGGCAATCGACAGACGGGAATGGATTGCTGATTTTCCTAGGATTTATATTTTCTCCTGTCAGATTTTAAGGATGAATTTTAGATATGAAGCTGAAGATAAGATTTTTCCACAGGGTTTAAATGCTATTTCAGGGACTGTTAAATTTCACTTTAGTGCCAACTTAGATGAGAATCATATAAGTTGGGAGTAGAGAAGGGATGGTAAAGCTTAAGGTTTAAGTTTTCTCTTTCTTTTTTTTTCTCTCAGGAAAAACACCCTATTCCCCTTTATTCTGGTGGTATGTTCCACTGTGAGCAGCCCTTCCTGGTCCAATCCACTGTGGCCTGTGTAAGGCCACAATAGAGGAAGCCATGCTGTCATCTTGTGCAACACCAGGATGGGTAGAATAGAGATGTCATTAGACCTCTTTCTTAGTCTTGAAAATAAAAGCAGTTGTTTATCACATTGGTAAAGGCTAAACATTAGCTTTATTTTATTTTAGTTTAGTTTTTTGCTGTACTGGGGATGGAACCCAGGTCCTCACACAGTAGGCAAGACTGTAACACTGAGCCACATCCTTGGCCAAGGATGGTATAAATTTAAAGACAGGTGTTTCCTAAGTTGCCCAAGAGAGCCTCATATTTGCCATGTTCCTGAATAGTAAGATTCTTAGAGCAGCTGCCCAAGGAAGGTAGTTAAAAGATCTGAATGATGCTCAGGTCCTCCTTTTGGTATAATCAGGCCATTCAGTCACGTTTTTATCCTGCTAGTGTGTCTTATGTGCAGAAGTAATGGAGCAGCCAGGTGGGAGCTAGCTCTGTACTTAGGTGTAAAAGCCTGTGCCAGGAGAAGGAGGTGGTGCACCCAAGCAGGGAACCTCTTATCTTTTTTTTCCCTTTTCTTTTTTTTTTTTTTCTTTTGAGGTAATAGGGATGGAACCCAGGGGCATTCTACTTCCAAGCTACACCCCCAGCCCTAATTTTTATTCTTTATTTTGAAACAGGGTTTCACTGAGTTGCAAATGTCCTCACTAAGTAGTAGCTGAGGCTGTCTACCAACGGTAATCCTCCTGTCTCAGCCTCCCAAATGCTGGGATTACAAGCGTGCACCGACCACCCCGGCTCCTCTTACCTTTCAATCTTGGCTTCCTTAGAGTTAGCCCTGTACATGTGATGAGCCTTTTACTCAAATGCTTTGCTGTCTTCATGGCCCACATGTTCTGGGATGTGACATTCTTATGCAATTAGAAATATTCATTCTGTACAAATATGTTTCCTATGGAAGAGTCCTTTATCTTTTGATACATAAGCCCTACTTTAATCAAAGTTGGCCCTGTTCTTTGCCAGGCATGGTGGCACATGCCCATAATCCCAGAACTTA
Source organism: Muscardinus avellanarius (assembly GCF_963383645.1). Classification (NCBI taxonomy): domain Eukaryota; kingdom Metazoa; phylum Chordata; class Mammalia; order Rodentia; family Gliridae; genus Muscardinus; species Muscardinus avellanarius. The sequence goes on from NC_137790.1 coordinate 87,381,400, forward strand.
AGAGGCGGAGACAGAAGGATCTCAGGTTTGAGGCCACCCTCGGCAATTTAGCAAGGTCCTGTTTTAACATAAAAAATAAAAAGGGCTTGAGAGTATGACTTGGAGGTAGAATGCCCTGGATTCAATCCCCAGTTTAAAAGAAAAAAAAAAATGGCCCTGTTTTTTTCCAAGCTCTTTTCTTTAATTTCTCTTATACTTAAAGTCTCTGGGTCCCCATTTTTTAGAATTCTAAAGCAATAATTCTAAATTTTTAGAATTGTTAGGACATGAGTCCTTTGAAGAAAAGGAACTGCATAGACCCAAGCTGTTTCGAGAAGAATGCTGTGAACTTGGAAGTAAATCTGAGATAGTTCTTATAGGTCAAAAAAGAAAAAAATATTTCTGCTACTATTGGTATTGAGTTTTCTTTTTTTTCTGTTTGTAAGTGACTATTTAAAAGATGCAGTTTTATACCAAGAATGGGAAGCAGCTATTCCGTGCTAGGAAAGCCTTCTTATCCATTTTACCAACTGTGAGTCAGGACACTGATGTACCTATGTCCAAAGTGGGTTCTTCTTACTTTCCTGACCACTTTGGTGAGGAGGAGAGAAAAAGCATTATACAAAGAATGTCTTTCCTTCTTTTTTAGCCAGACTTAGACTAGAAACCTTAGAAAACCACCTGTGTCATTATTGTTAGTACTGATACAGGTGAAGAAAGGACAGAGACAGTGTCCTAAAATCCACCTGGTAACCAGGCCTCCTAGAAGATGGTCAAGGACATGATTTGCCAGCTTTGTTGCCCTGACTTGTGATTCTTGCTCCAAAGGCCTGCAACAGGCCAGTCTGCACAGGCCCATGATCCTGAGCTCTTCTCAGCCTTTGGGAGGTGGAGTGGCTTCTAGCTTATGAATCAGAAGAGGTAGACTACTTTGAGCACCACTTTTGCTTTTCTTAGTCAGGCTTCCCACCATTTCCCCATTCTTTCCTTTAGGACCTGGGTGTATCTTTAACCTAGGCCACATTTCTCTGGAGGGAGAGTAGAGAGGTGAGGGAAGCCTCAAGCTTCCCTGGAGCTTAGGGTGTCCCCTCAACCTGAGTGGAACTAGCCCATTTGTTGGGTTAAAACTGTACATTTCTTTTCTAGGTGTGGTGGTACAGGCCTGTAATCTCAGTTCTTGGGAGGCTGAGACAGAAGGATCGTTGGCTCATGGCCAGCCTCAGCTACTTAATGAGGCCCTCCACAATTTAGTGAGACCTTGTTTAAAAATAAAGGATAACAAATGGGGCTGAGCGTGTAGCTTGGAGGTAAAATGCCCCTGAGTTCAATCCCCAATGTGGTTAAAAAAAAAAAAGTGTACATTTTTCAGTGACCTCCCCAAACTGACTTTCATGGGCAAAATTTAGTTTTCATCTTCTGAGTTATTGATCTGGTTGTGAGATATATGCTCTGCCTCCCTGCTACCTGAAAGAGGCCATGAGAGATGTGGGAGGTGAAGGAGGAAGTTTCTTGCTGGATGTTGAAATCATTGAGCTGGTCCTTGAGGAAGCAACTCTCTGAACTGCCCCCCAGCCCTGTGTCATGGAAGGCATTAGATAAATAGACATTATTGTTCAGATAATATGATTTTAACAATATAAGAATGCCCCCAACGAAGTCTCCTTCCTACAGAGTGTACCTCTTTGTCAAGTCACTTTCCCTTTCCACAAAGATGCTGAACTTCATTGTGAGTGTAAAGCTACCATTTTCATCTTTTCCTGCTATGACCCTAGCCAAAAGGCTTTGTTCTGGGGTCTCATGGAAGCTACAACCTGAGGCTTTTGGCACCTTCAGGGCTGGGCTTCTCTTATTATTGAGTCTGTCTTGCATCTTATATAGTCCGTATTCCAAGGAGCAGTAGGACACTAACTCTTAACACTGGCTCTTTACAAACCAAATTTTAGAAACAGCCTACTCCCTAAAACAAATATGCACTTTGCAGTGTCTTGTCACCGAATCACAATTCTCTTCACAACCAGCATTTCCCCAGAGGAAGTGATGTGCTACAAACCCAGTACTTTATACATGTCATAGTCTAGACCCACGGTGCTGCTGTCAGCTCGGGTCCACAGCAGAGATTAAGGGTTATCTCAGGTAAGCAGGAAATGGAGGAGAGGCATATAGAACATGGTCTCATCATCTTAACCTCTTCATGGTATCAGTCTTATTGTCCAATTTTAAACCTAGAGCGGGGGGAAATTGATCACTATTAATTTCTATATCCTGGGAGAAATTCCTCTACATTACAGGTAGCTTCTTGGAGGTGTTTCAGATACCACTCTGTATCAATATATCCATTTCAGAGTCAGTCCAGTTCTTTTCTAAGCTTGTTTTCCTTCCTTTAATTTCTAGCTCTTATATTCAAGGCCCTTGGATTTCCATTTTCAGAATTCAAAAGTAATCTTCCAATGTTCCTGACAACCGTGTGTTCCTACCACTCCATTTATAAATTGAGAGTGGGTTCTCTGGAGACAGTCTCCTCATTGCCTTTTAAGCAAAGTGCCTAGCATTTTTTAATACTTTACCAACAAAATTTCTGGGCTCCTATCCCAAAAATCTAGTCCTGGCTCTTGCATTCCCAAACACTTGGTGTAACCTCATCTGCTCTTATGGAAAAGAGAGATGTCTTCTTGCCTCACTTGTGCTCCCACAGTAGCGAGACCTAGCTCTACTTGCACAGGTTGGCATTTCATTCTGCTAGTCCCCAGCTTTTTTTCATGCAGGGACATCAAAATTTTAAAAATTTGAATCTCAGTTTAGTCCAATTTCTATATCAATGTAACCCTAATTCTCTTTGTTGGATCTGGCTTTTCCCTGTGTCCATGTCATGATAATATATTCAGAACCTTCTTTTTGAACTGAACAACAGAGATTTGTTTGTTTGCTTTTTTCTCCAGACACCAATTCTTGAAACCTCTTCTGCTGACAGTAGTTTTTCCCCTGCTGCATAGGAGAAATCTGATTCCTGCAGCCAAATGTTCCAGGAACTGGCTTTATAGGGTCCTAATTAGGCTGTTAGGTTATTTATTGTACCAAAGATGATGCTGGCTATAGGAGTGGCTTCTATTTTATAACTATTCATTGATGAATTGTGCTATCTCATTATTAATTCTTGACTTTCTAAGTGGGCCAAGGCTAACAAAATATTTGAAAACTACAGGCTTAGACGTTAAGAGTATGACCAGCATTTATCCTTGTATAATTTTAGATTCCCAGGGCTGTGTTATCCTTCTAATTTGATAACAGGCCAAGGGCGGCTTTCTTCATGTGTTAATGCATGGTTTTGACGTTTTAACACTCCTACTTTTGACATGTTGTTCGACAATAAGATAAAGGATGTTTTTCCCTCTAATTTTTTTTCTATTTCTTAGAGGAAATGGGATATAATAATCTGTCTTTGTTTAAATGGATTGCTACATTTGCTTCATTGCTGGATGTCTCTATGTACACAAATGCGCGCACATGCATACTTTTTTCTTAACTCTTTGAAAGCAAGTTGCAGGCATTATGACATTTTACCTCCCCCCCTTCAGTATATATCTGTAAGGATTAAGAACATTCTTCCCAAAACCTAAGAAAATTAACTTTTACTTGGTAATATTAAAAAATCGCCCAATGTGACCAAATGTATTTTATGGCTAGATATTTTGATCTAGAATTGAATTAAAAATCACACATTGCATTTGTTTTATGCCTTATTTGTCTTCTTTAATCTGTAGCGTCCCCCATTTTCTCCCCATAGCATTTATTTTTGTTTGTTTGTTTTGTTTTTGATTTTTTTTTGAAGAGCCTTGGCCAGTTATTTAATAGTTATTGACTTTTTAAGGATACATTTAAAAAGAATATTTAGAAATGCAAACAGCATACAAAAATGGCTAATCACAGGCCTGGAAACCTTCTATATTGTAGATTCTCTCAAATGAGTCCATTTAATCCCATCAGAAGTGGTTTGTGCGTGTTTGAGGAGAGGGCTTTGGGGAGGGGGCACTCATTTTAGCACAGCTTGTCCAATAGTTGATGCTCTATTTATGGATGACGGTTCACTATATTAAGTTTGAGAATTTATGCTTACAAAGAGGTTAGCTGTGTTAGATACTGAAATGGCACATTCCCCTGTATCTCCTTCAATTCTGCTTTTAGAACTTGTGCCCCTGACTAAAATTGATAACAATTTCCAGGTTTTTATTTTTGGAAACTGTTGCCAGGCAGGTTTCAATGTTAACCATTCTGATGAGTTTCAGCTTGCCTCTTACTGGGTGTGGAAATCTAACCCTCTTTTCCAGATACTATTTTTTAAGTACCAGAGCCCATCCACTTACCTTATCTCCTTGTGCACCTTCTTGTTTCTGAACAGGGCATTTTCTACTGTCATTGTCACTCACTAGTGCTGCTTTAGCAATTACAAAGAATATGGAGATGGTATAATATATTTTATGCTTAAAATGATTTCCTAATCTACTCAGTACTAAAACAGAGAAATAAAACCAGGCTTAGTGGTGCTTGCTTGTAATTCCAGTATTTGGGAGGCTGAGGCAGGTTCGAAGCCAGCCTCAGCTACTTAGGCTTTTTGCAACTCAGTGAGACCCTGTTTCAAAATAAAGAATAAAAAATAGGACTGGGGGTGTAGCTCAGAGGTCGAATGCCCCTGTGTCCCATCCCAAAATTCATCAAAACAAAAAGCAAAAAACAAAAAAAAACAGAGTTAAGCAAAGGCAAGAATAGGCTGCCTTGCTCTGTGTGTATGTGTTATACTGGGGATTGAACTCAGAAGCATCCAACCACCAACCTATGGGTCTCACTAAGTTGTGAAGAGCCTCTGTAAGTTGCTAAGGCTGGCCTCAAACCTGAGATCCTTCTGTTTCAGCCTCCCAAGTATGGAGATTACAGGCATGCACCACCACCCTCAGCTTCTGCCTTGCTTTTCAAACCACAGACCCTAGAGAACACTTCCTCTGGTCACTAAAAGCCATCTGGTCTTTCTCACTTAGTTTCTCAGACATGTCAAGGGCAAATCAAGGGAGAAGAAGCCATACTTGCTCTTCCCAGATGGATCCTTCGGTTCTGTCTTGCTGGTATCATTTTTATATTGACATGTCCCTCTGTTTGATAATCTTTCCTCTGCCTCCCCTGCTTGTGTTGCACTCTTGATAGAACCAAGGATTAATATGGTTAGATGTCTCAGACTTCCCCACTTGACCTCTACCCCTTCTCCTTGAACTAAATACACAGAATTCTCCTGCTAGAAGGAAGTGAAGTGGCTTGATAGTGCTCTGGTAGCTGAGAGAGTAGTATGCTTAGGAATAGGCCTTGGCTGTAAGATTATGGCTTTGGAGTCCTAAGGAGTAAAATGTTCGGCTATGACTTGAGTACATTCCACATCCCATTTGTTCCCCAGAGTGCTGAGGGTGGCTCTGGAGCAGAGGCCAGCCCCTGAGACGTAGCCTCATGGACATGCCACTCAGAAGCAGGTGTCGGTGTTCTGGTCAACTTCCGTCATGAGACACAATTTTCCATGTAAAGTAACAGGATCGTAGCCATTGAGTGTGACCAAATAAGGCCCTCTCCCAAGGTCAGGCCAGCACAGCTGATCTGGGAAAGATGAGTCTGCCCAGATGAAGGTAATGAAACTGAAGAAGGGAGGAGGAAAACCCTAAAACAAAAACCTAAACCATGACAACTGGTGGAGAGCAGGCAAAGCCCGGGTGTGAAGTGGAGAAGGAACCACAGTGTAACCAGCCAGCGATTGCCCAAACACTCCGCAGCTCCATAAGTGTTTTATGTATTCACGACAAGTTTTATGGCAGCTTGAAACTTCAGTGATTTTGAAATACTTATTAGACAAGAAGGGGTTTGTGTTCCAAAAAAAAAAAATAAAATTTGAGTGGACCTATTGTTCATCTTAACATTCAACAAAAGTGCTCTCCCTTGTTTTGGTCCTTGTGGTCATAATGGTGAAGTTAGCCACCAGCCCCAGCACAAGGTGGCTGCCTTGAAGAGAGAGTTCATGGGTCTGTACTTGTGGGTATGAAACATAGTTTGTCAGTGGAGGGAATTATTTCTCTTATATGGACCAGTTTACCTATTTTTTCTATTTTGAAACAATGGGGTTATTTCTTTGGATGATGAGTTTTTATACCATAGCAGATGAAAGATTTTCTAAAATTTGAGGAATCTTAGTATTAACTCAGTAGTGCTTTTTGAATACGACAGGGCCATTTCTTTAATTAGTACTTAATTGAAGTAACACATAGAAAATCATAAGGTACTGCCAGGCATGGTGGCACACACCTGTAATCCCACATTTAGGAGGCTGAAACAGGAGGATTGCAGGGTTGAAGCCTTCCTCAGCAACATAGCAAGACTCTTGGCAACCTAGCGAGACCCTATTTGAAAATATAAAATAAAACAAAAAGGGCTAGAGTATATGTAGGTCAGAGGTAGAATGCCCCAGGCTTCAGTCTCCAGTACCACAAAAGAAAGAAGGAAAAGAAATCCATAAGGTACACCATATGCATTCAGATCAGGAAACAATTTACCAGAATATATAAAAGTCTCCACATGCCTCTTTCACAGGTGCTGCACCCTGAGTAGTAGCCTCTGTCCTGACTTTAAACACCATAGATTAGTTTTATCTCTTCTTGAACTTTATATAAATGGATTCATACATTTTCAGGTATACCTTTTCATCCATGTCCATTAAATGTAGCAGTAATTTCATTTTTATTCCCATATAGTGCTTTTGTTTGGGATTACATTGAACTCTTAGATAACTTTGGAGAGATTTGATCTCTTTTCAATATCAAGCTTTCCAACCTATAACATAAAAATCCTATGATTTATTGAAAGTCTTCCATTTTCCTTAGTGTTCTATAGTTTTCAGTACAGACATCTTACATGTCTTTGTTAGATGTGTTCCTAGGTATTTAATGTTTATGTTCTTTTGGAAATGTAATTTTTTATGCACACGTGAGTGTGCGTGTGTGTGTGTGTGTGTGTGTGTGTGTGTGTGTATGGTACTGGAGATGGAACTGGGACATTCTACCTCTGAGCTAAACCCCAGCTCTTTAATTTAATTTTGAAACAAGGTCAAAGGTTGATAAGAGTCTCAGAATTAGAATTTGCTGAGGCTAGCCTTGAACCTGTGATCCTCCTGCCTCAGCTTCCCAAGTACTGGGATTACAGGTGTGTACCACCCAGGCCTGGCTTCAGAATATAATTTTTAATTTTTATATTTTTTAGTTAATAGATATAAAAAATAGTTCTTTTTCTGTCGGGTGTGGTGGCACACACTTGTAATCCCAGCATTTGGGAGGATGAGATAGGAGGATCACGGTTCGTGGACAGCCTCAACTACTACTTGGTGAGGCCCTTTGCAACTCAGACTCTGTTTCAAAATAAAAAATAGGGCTGGGGGTGTAGCTCAGAGATAGAATGCCCCTGGGTTCCATCCCCAGTATTGCAAGAAAAAAAAAATAGTTTTTTTTTTCTGTATTAATCTTGTATCAGATGACTTTGCCAAATTAGACTATTGAGTCTTATACTTTGTGAATACTTTGATATTTAATATGTATCCAGCTAGATCATCTGTGAAAAAGGACAATTGTAGTTCTTCCTTTTTTTTTTTTTTTTTTTTTTTTTTTTGGTGGTACTGGGGGTGGAACCCAGAGGCTTTCTACCTCTAGGCTACACTCCCAGACCTATTTTATATTTTATTTGGAAACAGGGTCTCACTAAGTTGCTGAGAGCCTCACTAAGTAGCTGAGGCTGGCTTCGAACCTGTGCGATCCTCCTGTCTCAGCCTCCCAAGCGCAGGGATTACAAGCGTGCGCCACCACGCCCGGCTAGTTCTTCCTTTTTAATCCTTTTGCCTTGTATTTATTTTTCTTGCCTTATTTCAGTGACTAGGGCCCCACTTGTTTTTTAATCCCAGTGTCAGAAAAATCTTCCAAGGAGTTTTCTAGTCTAGTATGAAAAGCAACTATGAAATTAAGCTGATTGATTTGTCAACACCATATATAATTTTAAATGGTGTTCTGATAGGCTGCAAAGCAGTCTACCATAATTAGTAGTGCATACCCATAGTAAAACTCAGTTAAATCTTATCAGCTGACTGCCCATGGCTTTCCTATCCTGGACAAGGAGAGGCTTTCGTATATATTTTTGTTCATGGATCCTTAACACGGTTCTCATAGTCAAATAGAGATCCTGACAGCTCACTCAAACTGTTTCTTCCTCAAAGGTAATATTAAGAGAATGGTTTCCAGAAGCAATTTTAGGGAAGGGCAGGGTTTCTGAAGTGAGAGATAATATCCAGCCAATAGTGTGGAATCTGCCTAGTCAGTGACTGTCTGTAGAAGATACCAAGTCTTCCAAAGTGTTTGCAGGTATATAAATGAGCAGGCTTGGATGAGCTGACCTTTTTAGAGGAAACACTAGACAAGGATTGCAAAAAGAGAAAGCTGTTAGATAGAATCAGGAGGTTAGATGCCTGTGGGGTGAAAGAGAATCTTGGGCCATTTGTTGCTCTGGAGAGCAGGATATGCTTTCTTGAGTGGACTTGGGTGTCTGAGGTATCCCCCAGCTGGAGAATGCAGAATAAACGTAAGGATGTAGCCTTATAAGTTGGCAAAAAACAATTCTACCATTTTCTTCTTCAGGCTTATCTTCCTTCTCCATCTCTTTCCCTTCCTCCCCTCCCTGTTCAGTACTAGGGATTGAACCCAGGGGGCGTTCTACCTCTGAGCCACACCCCCAACCGGATTTTTTATTCTTTATTTCGAAACAGGGTCTCACTGAGTTGCAGATGGCCTCACTAAGTAGCTGAGGTTGTCCCTGAACCTGCGATCCTCCTGTCTTCGCCTCCCAAATGCTAGGATTACAAGCATGCGCCACCACCCCCCACTCTTAGTCCCTTTTTGATTTAGTCTTTTTTTTCTCTCTCTCTGAGTCCCTCTTGGTAGGCAGTGTGATAGAATGACTAAGAACTGCTTGGGTAGAAATCCTGGCCACACAACTGGCTGTGTCCATGGCAAGTTTTTTTGAGCTAGTTTTTCTGTCTAAAAACGGAGACAGTGAGCTGAGTATAATAATCCCAGTTTGTAATCCCAGCATTCAGGAGGATCACAGTTCTCAGCCAGCCTTAGCTACTTAGTGAGGTCTTTTGCAACTCGGTGAGACCCTGTTTCAAACTAAAGAATAAAAAGAATAATAAATAGGGCTGGGCATATAGCTTGGAGGTAGAATGCCCCTGGGTTCTACCCCCAGTACTGCATAAATAAATAAATAAATAAATAAATAAATAAATAAATAAAATGGAAGTAGTTTTCTCATTGGGTTGGGAAGATTGATTGAAATAAGTGATGTAAGAGCAGCTTGGTGAAAAGTTAATGCTATGGTGTCTTACTTCCTTATTCTTTTCTTCCTGTGTTCTAGAGCACTTTCAACCAGATGTAATATATTTTTGTTGTTTTAGTTGAGGGGGAAAAAAGGCATATGCCCTCTACTTTTATTACTATATAAAATAGTTGAGTGGAAGATCTCCCATTTCTGTGTGTGTGGTAGAAGTCTGCTGAAATGGAGTGGGGAGCCCTGGCTTCCTTCCCCTCTAATAACAGCACTTCTAAGACCTTGAGCAATTCCTTCAACTCTTTTGCATCTTATCTGTGAATTTTGGTTCTTATCTACGAATGTAAGGACTTGAGTTAAATGTCCTGAGGCCTCAGCCCATCTCCTAACTATAGGTTTGAGAAGACAGTAAGAATCAATTGCCTCACTAAATTATGCATGCAGTGAGGGAGGGGCCTTATCTGATTTGCTGCCATCCTGTTCCTAGAACCTCCAGAATACTTGGCCCAGTAAATTTATTCAGAGACGGAGGGAAGGAGAGAGAAATAAGAGATAGAGAAAAGAAGAAAGGAGGGAGGAGAGAGGATCCTTATTTATCAGAAATTATTGTCGGGGACCATTGACCCACATTGTAGTCCCACCTTGTACAACTCTGAGCTTAAACTCAGAGCTTCTAATTGTAAAAGTTAATATCCACTCAAATAGACAACAGTTTTAGCATTTCTTTTACAACTTCCTCAGGGGTTCATGATCCTTTTTCCATTCCAGTTCATTGCCATTCTTTATAACCCTGGTCCCCGTCATCGTTGAGTAAGTTGGCTATGCAAAGGTACTCTATTTTTGAAATCCCAGGCTATAATTACACAGCATCATAGCACCATCTGAAGGTGCTGTGCCATTTTCTTTATTTCTCAAGGTGGGATCACATACCTCATTTTACAAATGAGGAAGTAGCCTGAAAGCAAGGAGTATTCCTTGGGCTTCTAAGTTCTTGCTTTAAGAATGCCACCATCTCTGACTAACATGTATTTCAGTCCGCCTCCTTCGCAGCCTCCATCCAGCAGAACTTTGGGTGGCTGGGCCGTCTTCCTGACCACTCCCAGGTCTAATGGCTCTCCTAGTCATGTAGATCTGCGGAACTTTCCCTTCCTACTCTTGCATGTTCCATTCTCTTCTCTCCTTCAAAAGGTTGATTCCTGGGGGAAAACTTGAGGTCTGACATTGTGTCCCCACTTAGAGAGCAGATGTGGTCCCTACCTCTTCAAGATTAAGAACCACTTGGAAATATAATCCATTCATTCACTCATCTAATATTTCTTGAACTCTCTCCCCCCTGTAAAAAGAACATAAGATTTCACATGTAAACCAGTTTGAGTATAAGGTATATGGGCTTAGAGCCAAAATGGTGTAGTACACACTGAGTTCTATCTAGATCTGGAAAAACATGGAGACACCAGAATTAATTAGTAGTTCAGTTTTTCTTAAAAATGTATAGATGAGCTGGGCTGGGCATGGTCATACATGCCTATAATCCTACTATTTAGGAGTCTGAGACAGAAGTATCACAGGTTTGAGGACAGCCTCAACAATGTAGTGAGACTCTCAGCAACCTAGTGATACCCTGTTTCAAAACAAAAAATAAAAGGGCTAGAGGTGAAAATGCCCCTGGGTTCGGTCCCCAGTACCCCTCCCCCACCATAATAATAACAATAAGTAGAATAAAATGTACATATACTATTCCTGAAATCTTATAATTTTTCTTCTTTCTGGACAACTTTAGTCTGTACTGTAGTGTTCATCTTGTAAACAGAACCAGTAAGTTTTATAATACTCTACCCTCAGACCTTTTTTAGTTTTGAAACAGCTCTTGCTAAGTTGACAAGGATGGCTATGCACCTGGGATCCTCCTATCTTAGCCTCCCAAGTATTGGGATTACAAGCATGTGCCACCATGCCTGACTAAATGATTATTATTAAAGAAAAGTAGACTTCTTGAGGATATGTAACTTTTGTTTAAATTGGAACATCATTACTTTTCCTTATTATTTTGCCAAAACTTTTTCTGGCAGAGGACTAGTAAGAAGAGCGGCAGTTACCTAGGAGCTGAGCTCAGAGTTGCCAGAATGTCCATTCAGCTTCAGGGGACAAATGCCTGTCTCTCTTCTTGTTTACTATCAACATTCAAATAAGAAGTCTCTGGCTGCTTTCTGTGTCTGAATATCTGAAAACATTTGATAACAATTGAGTGTCGGCTGCCATGATGTCACCGTTGAAAAACTAGAGAGACTCTAATATTAGACTTCTAAATATACTCTGCTAGTTCTCAACTTATTTCATGTGTTCTGGAAAGGGAATTGGCATTATGTAAGAAAGAAATTATGAAAACTGGTCCTTCCCAGGCAGTCACTGGTGGGACTTAGCTCTATAACCTTTTCATCTGCAATAACATCCATCTCGTGTGTGCATCCCTGAGCCCAGAACTTGGGGGTCACAGGAGATACCAGTTCACTGGAAGATTATTCAGTCTTATCAGACAGAAAAGGGATGATCACTTAGCTAATTCTCCCTAATAGAGTAACTAAGAATTAACCAAGCTCCTGAAACTATTTTAGTATTAAACATTGAATCAAACAAAATATTATGGGTTACTAGGGACTGATTGTGGTTAACTAATTAATGAGATCTCAGATATTGGAAAGTGGCTGGCAGAGAAGCATAGGTTGTTGTCCTCCCCTGCCCTCTGGGATAGCCAGACAAACAGTAGCCATCCTCACTTAAAACTGGAAGAAAACAGCCCTCACGGTGCAACATCTTTATTAGGGGCTATTCTGCTCTAGTGAAAGGCTCTTTCTGAAACAATATAGTTCCCAGAGAAGACAGAAGATGGGGGAACAGACTTGGCTTTTTGTTCTTCCAGGAGCTTTGGGTCATTGTATGTAAGTCAATTTAATTTGAAAAATTCTTAATCCTTTGCCTTCACAGAATCATATATGGAATATATGGAATATGTAGTTGACGTCCAACCATAAAGCAACAACTCAGTCTACTTATTTTATGAGTTCAAGAAAAGTCATTGATACTGGCTTAGCCCATTTTCTGTTTTCATAACAGAATCCCACAGACTGGGTAATTAAAGAATAGAGGTTGAGGCTGAACATGGTGGCACAGGCCTATAATCCTCTCTACTTAGGAGCCTGAAGCTTGAGGATCACAAATTTGAGGGCAACCTAGGCAATTTAACTGAGACCTCTTTTCAAAATTAAAAGTAAAATGGGATAAGATGTAGATCATTGGTAGAGCTCTTGCCTAACATGTGCAAGGCCTGGGTTCAATCTCCAGTATCACACACACACACACACACAAAATAGATGTTTATTTGGTGTATGGTTCTAAAGGCTGGGGAGCATCTGATAAAGTATCTGCACTGCTCCATAGCAAGGCAGAAAGACAGAGGGCAAGTGAACATGTGTGAAAGAGCCAAGTCTGAGAAGCTGAGCTGGCATTAACCCATTTTAGTGATAACTAATTCCCACAAGAACATCATTGAATCTCTTCTTGGAGGCAGAACACCCATGACCCAAACACCTCCTTAAGGATTCACCACCTCTCACACCTTTATATTGGGAATCAAATTAGAACATTCATTTCAGAAGGGACAAACCATATTCAAACTGTATTCCCAGGCACCATGCCAAAGGACTGGTTGTGAACCCTGCCCATTGGTAGGGGCCTGGGGCAGATGTCCTGAGCACAAAGATTTAGTATGTAATTAGCCTTTCTTAAGTGGTGGGTTGTCTGGGTGGGTTTTTTTGTTTTGTTTTGTTTTGGTTTTGCTTGCTTGCTTGTTTGTTTGTTTCTATTCCATGGCTTCAGATTTTGTTTTAATGTCCCTAAAATTGAGTATTTCTTATTCAGAGCTGATATTTACAGAAACTTGAAGCAAGGCTTTTAAAAATCATATATTTAATTTGTAAATTTGTAAAAATTATAAAATAAAAAAATTATAAAATAGGTACTTGTCATAGCAGTTTGAAGCCTTTGATAAGCTAATGTTTAATGACCATCAATACGTTTTTGGCTATTTTGTACTTTCTGGAAAGAAAATTCTTTGTGTCTGCAACTCTTGGTGTTCTACCAGCATGCCCATTTTTCCTGAAAACCTGTCACCTATTGGATTTTTAAGGGTTTCAAAACCTTTGAAGGGGGGGCGCTTTGGGAAATAAGACCTGTGATCAAAGAAATTTTAGGGGAAAAGACTTGGCTAATTTAAAATGTCAAGTGATTTCTGACTTTAAAGAACTTTGAATTGGCTTTTGATGGTGGGTTATGTGTTTAAGTGTTTTGCTTTTTTGACACGTGATTTGACATGACTTCCTAGAACAATGAGCTGGTTACAGGGTTTGCAGAAGGAAGCATTGTGCTCCCTGTTAACCAGCTGTCATCTGTCCCTACCCCTTCCCTCTCCTGATTTCAGTGGTGCTTCATGCCCCACCTCCAACCAAGATCAAACGGGAGCTGCACAGCCCCTCCTCTGAGCTGTCCTCCTGTAGCCATGAGCAGGCTCTTGGTGCTAACTATGGAGAAAAGTGCCTCTACAACTATTGGTAAGTGAAGCCACCCAGAGGGCTCTGGCATAGCCATTGAGTTGAATGTTACAGATATTATCCAGCAGACCCTAGGGGTAGAACATACCCTTCTTTCAGGGCAATGATATCTTCTAGGTATAGCCCAGACCACTTGGAGCTGTGTGGCTATACACAGAGGCAAAACTCTAATAAAAAGTGTTGTGGCTCCATAGGGAACTGAGTCCCTAGGATAACAAGCCCTGCTAAGGGAAAAGCCTGGAGTACTGGGGTATTTGATCTGTGGCTTTGAGGCAGGTAATATATACTTATTCATGTCTATCATATGTTAATGTGAACTTTAAACACCAGGGAAGTAATCTTCAAATCAGAGTCAACAAAAAAGCCCCATTCTTCTGCCCTTTACTTAAGAATATCCAGGTCCCAGGAATGAAGCTTTAATTTTAAATCTTTCCTTGCTCTGGAAGGTAAACATAGATCTGCCTGAAAGGGGGAGGGTTGTTTAACTCAAGTAATACTACATCAGAAATTTACCTTCCACAAAGATTCTGACTAATTCCTGGGATCCCTGGAATATTTAGAAGAGGGGACCAGAGAAAGGTGTAAATTTCTCCCCTCACCAACCACCCCTACACATGCACGCACGGAGAATAGTTTTAGAAAGAGGGAAAAAAGGAAACCGGAAGCAGAGGCTAAATTTATCTTTGAGAAAAATCACTAGAAGTGTTAAACAAGTCCCTGTGACGCAGTGTATTTGTCACTTTTCAGAGGTACAAATATTCCCTCAGGGCTGCTAGCAATTTAACTATGTTAATACTGTCATTTCCTGGCAACAATGGGCTGCAGACTAGTGTTCTGCAGGACCTGGTAACCATGCTAATGGCTTCATTGCAGTTTAATGGTTCCTTCTCTTTTTCTGTTTACAGTGCCTATGATAGGAAGCCTCCTTCTGGGTTCAAGCCATTAACCCCTCCTACCACTCCTCTGTCACCCACCCATCAGAATTCCCTGTTTCCCCCACCTCAGGCAACTCTGCCCACCTCAGCACATGCCCCTGGAGCTGGCCCAGTACAAGGTGTGGGCTCGGCTCCCACCCCTCACTCGCTTCCAGAACCTGGACCACAACAGCAAGCATTTGTGGTTCCCCGACCACCACCTCAGCCCCTGCAGATGCCAAAGATGATGCCTGAAAACCAGTATCCATCAGAACAGAGGTGGGTACTGCTCTGGGCTTCAGTCATTTGCCTGCATTATCCCTCTCCCCTCCTTGCTGGGAGAGGGGAAGCAGTTCTATTTGCTAGGTGCTAATAAAGTTCTCCTTCCACTGAGGCATCTTGTGAGGTAAGACTGATAATGATATGAATATGACCTGTTTATATACCACGTTGTTCCTGAGGTATTCCAAATGGTTTGTAGACATTACAACATCCTTATGAGGTAGGTAAGAGAGAGATAATTACTGCTGGCCGCCCCTACCCAGCTTCCAGAGCTTGAGGAAGGTTGACCAGCACAGGATGCAGGATACTCAGTCTGTTGACCCTCTCCAAGGGCTGCCTTCCTGGCTCCTCATCAGCTACTGCCTGTGAGAGTTGAACTTTGGTTTATGCCGCCCATAATTACTTTATTACCGTTTTACTTACATATTAGGGAAGATTGCTGAGTTACTAGAGGCACTGTTACTCATCTGATCTTAACACGTGTCAGCAGCAGATTAGCCAAGGACCTTGGTTATAACGATCTGCTTTTGAGATGGCAATCTCCTGGTTATACTCCAGGTGGTTTTACATTCCTCATAAGGAAAGTGAGGCATGATGGGTGCTATGTCCAGAGTCCTTCATTTATCATAATAATAAAGGGAATTAATGAAAGGGAACCTGCCCTGCATGCTCCTAACTTGACCCCTTACATTCTAGCCTTCTACGTCAATTATCTGTAGTATTCTAGAATTTTGGATGCTTATGGCCTTTATTGATTGATTGATTGATTGATTGTGTGTGTGTGCCTGCGCATGTGCGCACCCAGGGGCATATTATCTCTGAGCTACACCCCCATCCCTATTTTTTTTTGTGTGTGTGTGTGGTTCTGGGGATGGAACCCAGGGCCATTCGACCTCCGAGCTACAGCTCCTGCCCTATTTTTTATTCTTTATTTTTGAAACCAGGTCTCACTGAGTTGCAGAGGGCCTCACTAAGTAGCTGAGGCTGCCCGCGAACCGCGATCCTCCAGGTCTCAGCCTCCCGAATGCTGGGATTACAAGCGTGCGCCCCCACGCCCGGCTCCCCGTCCCTATTTTATTTTATTTATTTATTTATTTATTTATTTTTTTTTTTGGTGGTACTAGGGGTGAAACTCGGGGGTTTCTACCTTCAGGCTATACTCCCAGACCTATTTTATATTTTTATTTGGAAACAGGGTCTCACTAAGTTTCGGAGAGCCTCACTAAGTATCTGAGGCTGGCTTCGAACCTGTGCAATCCTCCTGTCTCAGCCTCCCAAGCGCGGGGATCACAAGCATGTGCCACCACGCCCGGCTTTATTTTTATTTTGAAACAGGGTGTCACTAGGTTGATGAGAGTCTCACTACTTGCTGAGACTGCCCTTGAACCTGTCTTAGCCTCCCAAATACTGAGTGACAGACATCTATCAGTATGCCCAGCTGGTCTTCCTTTTTGTAGGGTGCTCTGGGGACCTGTGGGATTTTTTGTTTTGTCTTTTTTTTTTAAGTCTCTCCAAGGTGATAAAAGGCAGCTGTCAATGATATCACAAAGGACTACATGAGTGTGACCATTGTATTTCCTTTCTGTCTTGTTCTGCATTGGGTGGGTGAGGGGAAAAGAGAAGGTAGAATGTAGGAGAGTGCCTTCCCCAGGGTTGTTCCAAACCAGGTGCCTTACCATTTTTGCTTAGAGGTCACTTTATTTCTAGATCAAATACAGAAAAGTAAAATGCCTTTGTCTGGTTCTGATCCTTCTCCCCAGGCCCCTTTCTCTGACAGCCACCATAAAGATCTGCATAATATGGCTGGTTGATGTTTATTCCTGTGGTTAGGCCAACTTCTACTTCCAGAACAGCCTTGATGGTGGGAGGCTGGCTCAGGAGTGGGCCTCTGTTGTGACTGGGAGCTCATCCGGAAGAGATAGCCACCATCTTTTAGCACCTTATATTAACAACCTTGTTTTTGGAGAGAATTGGGAAATTTGAATTTTTGTGTAAAAAGTACAGTTTTTTTTTAAATTGGCAACTAATTTAAATTAAAAACAATACATTGCAGACTAAACAAAACCTATCTGTGGGCAGAATCACCCTGCAGGCCTGCCAGTTTGTAAACTCTGGCCTACATACCATTTTTATCCCAATAGTTCTTCAGTGTTAATGATTCTAAATTGGGGAAGAAGGATGAAGTAGTACATATATCAATATTTTCAATACTTAAGAAATTTTGTTATACCTGTGTAAAGGAAAATTCATGTTAAATTTGTTTTACTAGTGTTTTCCTCTCAATCTTTGTTTTCTTATCCAGGGGGCTGGTGCAACAGATTATATTAATGGTTAACTGAGTTAGGGAGAAAATACCTTAATCCCACTAGGAGCTTTCTGTCCTCCTACAACATTAGATAGGATAGTAGTCTCACTACCCTGGATAGTCTCACTTGTGGAGTAGGCGTGCCTCTATGTTACTCAGCCTTCTTCTGGAGAACGATTTGGGTTCCTAAGATTTGACTATCTTCCCTCAGGTCAATAGAGAAAGAAAGACAGGGACAAGATAACGGATGTTTCTTTTTCAGAGAAAAAGAATATTTCTTCCTCCCAGAAGTCTGCCTGTCTCTCTTGGTCTTCCTCTTATATTTTGCATTTGGTGTCATCAGAGAACTTACTAAAAGGAGGATCTCAAGACAACTGGGGTGACCCACTTGTTGGTGACCATGATGGAAAAAAATTTCAGCACATACCAAGTCAGAGACACAAATTTATTTA
Source organism: Muscardinus avellanarius (assembly GCF_963383645.1). Classification (NCBI taxonomy): domain Eukaryota; kingdom Metazoa; phylum Chordata; class Mammalia; order Rodentia; family Gliridae; genus Muscardinus; species Muscardinus avellanarius. Next base: position 87,399,320 of record NC_137790.1, read on the forward strand.
GGAAAGGAGATGTACACTTGAGGGAGAATGTGGCCATCTTGAGAAAGATTTTGAGTAAGAGAAAGGAATACAAATTTAAGGGAGAAAGTGGGCCATCTGCAGAGAGACCGCAACCCTTTGATCTTGGGTGTTAATATTTATAGAAGGCCAGAGCCAGAGACTGGACTAAGGGGGAGTCAGGGCAGACTTACTCAATTCCAGGCCAGTTTGTCTAGCACATTGCTCTCTGGGTCAAGGGCAGAAGCCAAGGACTTGGGCTGATTTACTTTTTTGAGTTGCTTGATTTGCATTTCAAAGGTTCATAGGTGTTTTTTTTTTTTCTGCATTCCTATAGTTCATTGAGACTCAGTATATCTTTTCTTTTTCTGTATCCCCCAAATCCTACCTCAATGATGAGTCTAAAACAAAAAGTCATCCCACACACTGGAGTGATACTGAGAACCTTCAAAGAACTGGGGTGAAAGGTGAAGTACTCTGGAGGCTCCTGAATCACTAAAGTAAAAATTGGGGTGCGTGGGCTTCAGTGCCAGAGCACAGCAGTGTCGAGCTGTGAGTGCCCTGGACCGCCAGTTGGCTTTAGGAGGCAATAAAACCTGCAGCTGCCTCCACTCAACCCTAGAGATTGAGTTGATGGGCCTGGGGCAGGGTTTGGTTATGTTATTCTCACACTTTGAGAAATCATAATCAAGCTCTTTTACCCTCATTCCTATTCTAGCCTACCATTTCTTTTTTTTTTATAAGTATAGATTGCTCATTACTCTGAATTTTGTTCATACTGTCCTTGTCTGTTAATGAGTATTCATGTAATAATTATGACAGAGTACATAAAAGAACAAAATGATGGTTTTGCTTGTAGGTACTGGATAGCACACAAAAATGAGACATAGTAAAACCCCTGGTTTGATTGTGTAAAAGTGATTACAGTCATATCAAACTTATTTAATAACTTATTTAAAGTCACATATTTAATAACTTCTTTGCATGTCCAAAGTGGAATGCAAAGATTACTTTTGTCCTGTTTCTAACTTTTTATTAAAATTGGAGGTAATACTACTATAAAATTTATCCCCGAATACAAATTACGATATTTTGCAAGGTAGGAGGAAATAGCAGTCTTACTTGAATCTGTTAGCAGTTCTGTAACCAAAGCAGAGTAAAATACCTCAGTTTGCTGATAATAGGGCCGTAGAACAGTTAAAGGACTTCTAAAGATATCAGCAAAATACAGGGTCCTACATTTAGAAATCAAAACATAAGCATATAACTACACTCTGCTTTGGTTATGATTTTCTTTAAGTTGCTAACATCCACTAATGTTTAATAAAAGCTGAACAAGTGATGTAATTAATCCATTTCAACCTTGAATGTTATCCATCTCATAAACTACCAGAAATTTATCCATCCCCTAACCTACAAGGTCCCACTGGGTTAATCTAAACACAGGTGGTAATATATCTTCCTTGTTTTTCTCACGTTGTGTTCAGTTGAATAGAGTAAGCTTTTTGAGGATAAAAATCATGATTTAGACCCTTTTCTTTACACTACATTTAGCTCTGTATCCTTACTTGTCCTCAATGTATGTTTATTGATAGTGATGGCAGTTTGCTAGAGTCATACTCTAAACAACTAAAGTATAATCTAGTCAAAAGTGCATTTTAATGTTTTGTATAATCTTAGTGTATAATTCTTCACAGCTCAGTTTATTTTTAGAAGATAAACACTGTGTTGGAAAGCTGTGATTTATATTGGTGACCTCCTCCCCACAAGGAGGGGAATACCATGTAATTTGGCATGTTCAAACATGTTCCATTTATGCGAGAAGGCCAGCTGCTCCTCGAAGAAGCGTGCTCTCCCTTCAGCCAGCCCCATCTTGCAAAGATGCTCTCATCAGTCTGTTTACCATGTTTGTGTGGGCTAAACGGAGGACTTTAGAAGATATTCCTATGTTATGCTCATACTTCTAGCCACAGGTATTTTTGTCTTTCATTGTAACATATCTCAGTACATTTCCAGCTGAGGAAAGCCCTACAGTTCAATTGAAGACAGCACAGAACAAAAGAGATCTTTTTATTAGAAAGGATCTGCTATGGCCTCTTTCTGGAGTGTGGAAATGTGTCATCTAAGAGTAATACCCTGACACCCTCAAGCACCTGGCAAGAAGAAAAGACAAAATTTAAGAAAATACTCCTGTAGTAGAAAAACATCTTCTGCTTCTGGATAGTCCCTGGGAGCATCGATATTATAGGGACAGTCATGCTGTTGTCATGATAGGATGTAGCCCTGAAGAGAAAGTCAGTTTTCAGTATCTTGGAAGAGAAAATTTGCCTAACCTGTTTGAAAAAGTTCTCTCCCTGGTGGCTATGATCCAGGCTGAGAGCTTACACGGATGAGCTAGGTTTTCTGGAATTTTAACTGAATAGGAACTACTCATTCCTTAAAGATGCTAGATGAATTAAGACATCTAATAGACTCAGATACTTCTCTTGCTTCTAATTCTCTCAAAGTCCATATCTAATACATTGCTATTTGTTTTTGTCCTTGAGACTTTGTAGTTTTTAAAGAGGAAGGGACTTTTACTGTGAGTCACATGTGTGTCCTGGCCTGACGTAAAGTGAATGTGTCTGACGCATCCCTCTCCACATGTCCCATCAATAGCAGCTTATGTATGGCAGCACAGATTCACTTTGGGGTTCAAAACCACGTTTCTCGGATGCTTAATGGGACCTTCTTTGACAGAGCAAATAAGGTACTTCAGTGACTGGAATGCAGGAGTTTTGTTATCGTCATTGTCTCTCTTAGTTCTGAATATTGAGGGCAGGTTTGCAGCATTTTATCATGTTTACTGTAGGGTTTTTGTTACCTTTTTTCAAAGTGTTCAGAAAATGTTTTTTCTACTCCTAGTTTACTAACATTTTTTATCATGAGTGGTTGAAATTGATCAGACATTGTCTGAGCCTTTATTGAGATCACTATATGATTTTTTTTCTCCCTTAATAATGTGGTATATTACACTGATTCTGTTATAAGGTGGTAATCCCTCCCAGAAATGAAAGTTATAAGGCAGTGATCTCTTCTTTGGTTCTTGCTTTTTCAAAGAGAAAAGGAAAGCATGAATAGGGGAACATTAGAGGTATATTTAGGGAGGTTGTGGTACAGTGTAAGAAGCCAGGAATAAAGGGCTATTTTGGAGAAACAGCATGGAGCAAAAGGGTTATGTTCCAGAGAAAGGGTCTGGGATGGGCCTGTTTCTGGAGTAGAAAACACTGGTGATGCCGGGCGTGGTGGCGCACGCTTGTAATCCCCGCGCTTGGGAGGCAGAGACAGGAGGATCGCGCAGGTTCGAAGCCAGCCGCGCGCGCTGGCTTAGGAGACCCTGTTTCCAAAATGAAAATGTAAAAATAGGTCTGGGAGTGTAGCCCAGAGGTAGAAGGGCTTCCAGGAACCCCAGTACCACAAAAAAAAAAAAAAAAACGAAAGAAAAAAAAAAAGAAAACACTGGTGAGTAGTCCATGAAGTGAGCTTTATTCAATCTGGAAGCCTTTCCCCCTCATGTACAGCATTTGTGGAGGTCATTATACCTTTTTGTTCTACAGCTTAGTGTGTCTTCACTGTTGGAAACTTTCCCATGAGTTCCTAAGTTAAACACTGCAGGGGCTTATGCAAATAGTAAGTGTAGCCTCCTGATACCCCTGTGGTTCTCTAACTGCACTGGGCAAGGAATCCTCATATTTCCATCATTAGGGCCTACCGAAGTTTCCCTCAGTTCTATGATGATCTTGTATGGATTGCTTTTTTCTCTCTTGCCACCTAACAATTTATATGAAACCAAACTTGTTCTTTTTTTTTTTTTTTTTTTTTTTTTTGCGGTACCGGGGATGGAACCCAGAGGCATCCTCCTATCTTTGTGCTATACCCCCAGCCCTATTTTTAATCTTATTTTTGAAACAGGGTCTCACTGAGTTGCAAAGGACCTTGCTAAGTAGCTGAGGCTGTCCACGAACCATGATCCTCTGGTCTCAGCCTCCCAAATGCTGGAACTACAAGTGTGTGCCACTACCCCCGGCTCAAACTTGCATTCTTATGACAAACCCAACTTTATTACGTTTTGTCTTTTTTCAAGTTGCTGAACTTGGTTTTTCAATATATTCCTAGGAGTTCTATATCTATTTGCATGATTGAGAATAAGGTATCAATTTTCTTTCTTCAGTTGCTCTTTGTTTGTTTGTTTGTTTTGGGTGGTACTGGGGGTGGAACCCAGAGGCTTTCTACCTCTGGGCTATACTCCCAGACCTTTTGTATATTTTATTTGGAAACATGGTCTCACTAAGTTGCTGAAAGCCTCACTAAGTAGCTGAAGCTGGCTTCGAACCCATGCAATCCTCCTTTCTCAGCCTCCCAAGCACGGGGATTACAAGCGTGCGCCACCACACCCGGCTCAGTTGCTCTTGTTTATAGCATTGAAATTATGCTTATCGAATTTTAAATTGTTGGTTTAGTGTATTCACCTTTTGCCGGTTTTTTTGGGGGGGTTTTTTTTTTTTTTGGTTGTTTTTATTTTTGTTGTTGTTTTTTGCTTTTTTGTTTTCAGTACTGGGGATGGAACCCAGGAACATTGTACCTCCAAGCTACCCCCCAACCCTAGTTTGTTTGTTTGTTTGTTTGTTTGTTTGTTTGGTGGTACTGGGGTTCTTGGAAGCCCTTCTACCTCCGGGCTACACTCCCAGACCTATTTTTACATTTTTATTTGGAAACAGGGTCTCCTAAGCCAGCACCCGCGGCTGGCTTCGAACCTGCGCGATCCTCCTGTCTCCGCCTCCCAAGCGTGGGGATTACAAGCGTGCGCCACCACACCCGGCTCAGTTGCTCTTGTTTATAGCATTGAAATTATGCTTATCGAATTTTAAATTGTTGGTTTAGTGTATTCACCTTTTGCCGGGTTTTTTTTTTTTGGTTTTTTTTTTTTTTTGGTTGTTTTTATTTTTGTTGTTGTTTTTTGCTTTTTGTTTTCAGTACTGGGGATGGAACCCAGGAACATTGTACCTCCAAGCTACCCCCCAACCCTAGTTTGTTTGTTTGTTTGTTTGTTTGTTTATTTATTTATTTATTTATTTGGTGGTACTGGGGTTCCTGGAAGCCCTTCTACCTCCGGGCTACACTCCCAGACCTATTTTTACATTTTTATTTGGAAACAGGGTCTCCTAAGCCAGCGCGCACGGCTGGCTTCGAACTTGGCACGATCCTCCTGTCTCTGTCTCCCAAGAGCTGGGATTACAAGCGTGCGCCACCACGCCCGGCCAGTCTTTTATTTTTGAAAGGGGGTCTCACTGAGTTCTAAAGAGCCTTGCTGAGTCGCTAAGGCTGTCCTTGAACCACTATCCTCCTGTCTCCCCCTCCTGAATGCTGGGATTACAAGCATGCACCACCACGCCTGGCTACTCTGAATTTTTATTTAGTGAAATAAAAATTTGTCCATTTTGTGTGTTTTAAAATTAATTGGCAGAAAGTTGTTCATGGTATTCTTTTAAAAATCTCTATAGCATCTGCAGTTGTCATTTTTCAGTTTTTTATTGGTGCATTGTAGACATACATTTTTTTTTTCCAAGTCTGGGGATGGAACCCAGGGGCATTTGACCTCTGAGCTACAATCCATGCCCTATTTTTTATTCTTTATTTTGAAACCAGGTCTCACTGAGTTGGGGAGGGCCTCACTAAATAGCTGAGGCTGTCCATGAACTGTGATCCTCTGGTCTCAGCCTCCTGAATGCTGGGATTACAACAAGCATGCGCCACCACGCCCGGCTGTAGACATACATCTTAATGGAATACAAGATGATAGAGGCATACATGCACATACCACTCATTTAGCCCTTCCCCAATTCACCCCCCATTCCTTCCCCCTTTTTTTCAGTTTTGATAATATTTATTTAGATTAAAATAAAAATAATATGTATTTATTTTACTTTTTAAATAGTGGCAGATGCTTGTCTTTCCAACAACTCAACTTTTGTTTTTTGCTTATTCTCTTGGGTGTTTTGTATTTCATTGATTTTTGCTCTTACTAAAATTGTTATTCTGTGTTCTTTGGGTTCATTCTGTTTTTCTAATTTCTTTGGTTGGGTGATTAACTCATCAATTTTCATCTCTTTTATAAAATTCTTGCCACGTGTGGTAGCTTGGAAGTCAAATGCCCCTGGATTCCAGACCCGCAAAAAAAAAAAAAAAAAAAAAAAAAAAAAAAAAAAAAAAAAAAAAAAAAACTTCTGAGGCTGAGATGACCATACATTGAGAATTTCTCAGCTCACACCTGTGTGAAATAATTGGTAGTAGCTTCCCCTTCTACTCTCCATATGGAGTTTGGACAAATAATTATTTTATCTCCCAATTCAAACCCTGCTTTAATTATATTGCCCAAATTCTGCTTTGCAACTTTAAAAAATTTTAGTTCCAGCTGAGCGTGGTGGCAAATGCTTGTAATCGCAGTATTTGGGAAGCTGAGGCAGGAGGATCACAGGTTATCAGCCAGCCTCAGCTACTTAATGAGGCCCTCTGTAACTTAGTGAGACACTTCTAAATAAAAAATAAAATAGGGCTGTAGGTATAGCTCCAGGTATAGCTGGAGGTATAGCTCGAAAGTAAATGCCCCTGGGCCCAATCCCTATATGGAAAAAAAAAGAAAAAAAAAAAAAAAAGTTCCAAGTATTTCTGAACATTTCTTTGGAACAAATATAAAATATGTTTTCTAAATTTCTAAACATAGATTTAAATATAGATTTTCTTAATTTCTAAACATAGATTTTTCTAGATGCCTGGTAATGCTATTTAATTTTTTTTTAATGGCATTGATAAGAGTACTTAAAACCAATTATAGAGCTGGGCATGATGGCAAACACCTATAATCCCAGCACATGGGAGGCTGAGACAGGAGGATTGCAGGCTTTATACCAGCCTCAGTAACTTAGCAAGACCCCATTTCAAATAAAAAAGAGCTGGGGATGTACTCAGAGGTAGACACAGTGTTGGCCCATAGATGACAGACCTGAGGTTGAATCTGGTACTATGGTACTTCTGGCAGGTGCTTCTGTAAGCTTTAGATTCTTCTGAAAATGGAAGGGTACTAGATACCACATAAAATTGTCATATGGATTAAATAAAATTACTTCGGGATAGAGGTGTTCAGTAAATGTTAGCTTCTAAGACAACTTCAGTTTTTAAGCATCACTTTTATTTTACATAAACTATACTAAAAGAATCTTCCTAAAATGATGTAGACACCACAAGCTTAGAAACTTCAATTGGTTTATTGTGTAATATTGATTTTTTTAAAATGTAAAGCTCTCTTTACCCCTCTTTACCCCTACTTTGTACAAACAACTAATACTTTAACTGCCTAGTACCCTGGAAATAACATTTTTGTAGCACTGTCTTCCCATATTTGATATTGAGAATTAGACAAGCATCTAGACCTACAAAGGATGTATTTTATTCCTCATTTCTCAGTGTTTTATTTATTACAGTTTAGATGGCCCAATTTGAATGAAAGCAGTGTTGACAGGCCTCCAGGAGCCCTGGGAATTGTTTCAGAGTCCTCTGGTGTGCTTTTAGGGACAGTGTCTGGCGCGAGATTATATGGCAGGAAAATAAACATGAATATGAAATTGGGTAGCACATTGCCACCCACAATGAAAATTGAGCATTCTCTCTCTGAAAAGGGTGAACGGTTTTGTAGACAACTAGTGAGCTCTCTTTGGTTTGTGTGTGTGTCTTCTCCTGACTCCTTAAAGTATTCCTTTGTATTTGCATAGTTTCTGATTATACCTGGGGGATTGTGTGAAAAGGCAGGGCAGTTGAAGGTCATGTGTGTTGAGACCTTAGCAACATGCTGGGCCCTGTTACAAATATCATCTTAAGTAATTTTTACAGCTGACCTTGGAGACAGGTGTTCTGTTGTTCTTATTCTATGGACAAGGAAACTGAGGCTCAAAGCAGTTAGATAATTCACCGAAGGTTGCACGGCCAGTAAGTGGTAAAGACTGGATTCAGCCCAGAACCTCCTGACTTCATATCCAGGGCCTCATGCTTGGCTCTGCTGCTTCTGTTTCCCACTACCTTCTCTTAGCATTAATGGAAACAGTAAGTGCATGGTATTGGTTTCCTGGCAGATTTTACATACCATCTCTAGCTGGCCATCACTACCTCTCCTGGCACCCACAGCCACTGCGGAGGCCTCATCAAATCTGTGCTTTTCTCCTTTTTTTCCTGTAAGCATTGTGTTTACTCTGTGTGTTGGCAGCAGAGACCGAAAAGGAAATGCAGAAAAAGCATCTAACGGTTTTCATAACGTAAACCAAATGTTGGTGGCGTGGGTGAGCTCTTGGGAGGAAAGGCGCTATATAAATCTGACAGATAAATAAATAACTGATTCTTTAAATAAACTGGCACTGTAAAAAGCCCTCCTTGGTAGTCCGGCTCCCTTTGCTGGCAAATGTAAGTTCATTATGCTCGATCTCTGTTGAGGCCACGGGTAGGGGTGGGAGGGAACAGACGCCTGTTAGGAGCTGGGCTCCAGCATTGGGAACGATCGCCTGCCTCATAAAGAAGCATCTTTGTCATAGCTGTTTTATGTAGACAACACATTCTTAGATACTTCAAAAGGATTGCTGAGAGGGGAAGGAGGTTCAAATGAAGGTCAGTGAGTAAAGTTCACAGAATGTATTTTGAGGACAAGAACTGAATTACTTTACTCTGCAAATAAGAGTGATTACAGCAGCAAGCTCCAAGAGAATCTTCCAAATATGTTGTTGAATTTGTGACTGACCTCTAAGCTCCCCTTTGTCACTCCCACCTCTCCAAACAAACCAGTGCTGATCAGTCCCAGTTATGGAATCTGTTCTGCAGACCTCAGGCCCATAAGCTTCATGTATCCTTAAAATGTGCTGGGGATGGGCACAAGGGTGCTGACTGTCTCCCATATGGAAATACCTTTTCCTGAGGAGGCCTTCCCCAGAGGGCTGACTACAGTTTCATTCTGGAAGGTGAGAGGATGAGCGCTAAGCGGAAGCAGGGTCATCAGGCCTGCCAGTTGCAGAGGCTCTGGTTACAGAACTGAGGGATACGGTCCATCTCGGAGCCATCAAAGGAACAGATTTGTGGCGGTCACCTTGGAAGGTGCTAAGTAAGATGGTGGAGAGGGGAAAGTGGGGAGAAAGTGGAAGGCAGGTGGGTTCCCTTCTTACTGCTCCTTCTAAGTGCATGAGATCTGGGCATTTAGTAGAAATAAAGCTTAAGAACACCTTTGTGTTTCTCTTTTGAAAGAACTCCCTTTAGGTTTCTAGCATGTTACTGATGCCTATATTCTAAATGTTAAGTCTAAACCTGAGTAACAAATTCACACTTCCTCAGAGACCCTTGAAGGGTTTCCCTAAATAACAGCAACCTTGAAAATCGAGTTCCTGATGAAGTCCTGCTGTCATGTGTTCAGGGACCCAGTGAGAAGCGCTCAGCTCACTGGATCATATGTGTTTAGTAAAACATGTTTAGGATGTTAGCCAGGCAGTTTTGGATACTTCAGTGTCTGGGATAAAAGGATAAGTACATGTACAGTTGCTCAGGCCTCATGCTATAAGAGGATCTTATGGTGCCACTTGCAGAATGATAGACTCACTCAGGAACACGTCGTGCTGTGCTACACCCTGATCTAAACAGTGTTATCTGCACTCAGATCTCTTCAGTTTAAGATTTTTGAATCTTGATGTTCTGGAAATCTGTTGGCCACCTGTTACCACAGACTGATTCAAATCTAAGTCAAATTATTTGATTCATGCTATTAATAGAATTCAAGCTAAAAGTAGAACATAAGACCTTCATGTTACAGATGTATATTGTCGGTATTTTAAAAGCCCCAGTACCGAAGGGGGAAAAAAAATCTCACTGAGGAGCTTGGGTGTGGCTCAGTGGTAGAGTACATGGTTAGCATGTGTGAGGCCTTGAGTTCATTCCCAACACCAAAAGTAAAAAGTAAAAATTCAGTGAAGTTGGTTGCTCCAAGTTCTTTATTTTTTCTTGAGCTCTGACTCCTATTTTCTACCTGAGGAAATCACAAATGCTTCTCTTCATTTACATAGTTCAGTGCCTTACACATGTTTTGTGGATTGAGGACCATGCATCACTAATCTCTGCACACCCTCCTGAAGTCGGTCTCAGTCTGTCAAACAGTAGGGCTGTGGCCGAGCCAAGCCGCATAAACATGATTGTATTTCACTGTTCCAAAAGCATTTGCAGGACACATTCCCACATCACAGATAGACAGCCAGGAACCTTACCTGTCACTTGCCTAGAAAATGGTGCCATTTGAGGTTCTCAGTCTTCCCCTTGGACAGTGGCCACACATCTGGTTTTATCCATTAGCTAAAAAATGTTAAGGGTACTCATAACAAAAGGATTTTTATTGTTGTAAAAAGCATATTTGTTATGAAAATATGCATAATTGTTATTATACCACAGATGAACAAGAAAGAAAAAACACCTAAAATCATATCTACCCCAAAGATGAGCCGTGTTATAACATTTTGGTGTAAATCTCACAGTTTTAAATGACTACAATAGTTTTTTGGTTTTGCAAAACTTTGATGCTCTGTATTATTTAGCAACCTGCTTTAATATATCAAAAATGTTTTTCCAGGTCCTTAAATGTTTGCATATTACATTATATTTAATGGCTGTTTTCATCTAAGTGGCTGCATTATAAGTGTACTGAGCCAGTTCCCTTGTTTGACATCTGCTTTACTGACCATTTTTGTAGCTATCTCTAATCATTAAGACTCAAGTGCTGTATGTGTTCCAAGCACAGAATTATTAGCTGCCTGCTTATCCTCCCAGTTAAGAGGATAAAAATATTTCTCTTTTTATATTGCCCTTTATTTTCAGTCTTATTACTGATGAAGTTACACTTTCTTTTGTTTATCACCATCAGTATTTCTTTTTCAGTAATTTCCCTGTTTATGCCCTTTACTTTACTTTTTCAACTGGATTTGTTTTTGTTTTTGTTTTTGTTTTTTTGTGGTACTGGGGATGGAACCAGGGGCCTTCTACCTCTGGGCTACACTCCTAGATCTATTTTTTATATATTTTATTTGGAAACAGGGTGTCTTAAGCCAGATGAGGCTGGCTTTGAACCTGTGCGATCCTCCTGTCTCGCCTCCCAAACACGAGGATTACAAATGTGTGCCACCACGCCCGGCAATCTTTTGGTTTTTAAAAGCAATGTCAACAATATTAACATTGCTATGTCTGAGATTTTTTTCCCAGTTTTTCTCTTGGTTTTGTTTCTGGTATTTTTTGCACTTAGAAATGTATACGATGAGGTATATCCATGTTTATCTTGATGGTTTCTGCTTTTAGTATGATGCTTAGAAAACTTTTTGTTGGTTCAACCTTAAGTTTTCATATATGCTTTTTTTTCATTGGTTCAATTTTTACATTAAAATCTCTTATCTGTGTGAAATTTATTGTGGCATGTTATATAAAATGTGATCTTTTTCCTTCTACTGATTTGAAGTACCAGCTTTAACAAGTAGTAAATTGGGGTGTGTGTGTGTGTGTGTGTGTGTGTGTGTGTGTGCATGTGCTTGTTTTTTGAAAGGGTATCAGAGATTAAACCCAGAGGGTTTAAACCCCGAGTCCCCATTTTTTTAATCTTTTTTTGAAACAAGGTCTCACTAAATTGCTGAGGATGGCCTTGATCCTGTAATCCTTCTGTCTCAGCCTCCTAAGTACTGCTATTTTACAGATATGTGCCACCATACCCAGCTATGTTTGTTTGTTTGTTGGTTGGTTGGTTGGTTGGTTGGTTGGTTGCAGTACTGGGGGTTGAACCCAGGGGCATTCTATCTCCAAGCTACACCCCAGCTTTATTTTTAATACTTTATTTTGAAACAGGGTCTCACTAAGTTGTGAAAGGCCTCATTAAGTAGATGAGGCTGGTTGTGAACCCATGATCCTCCTGTCTCAGCCTCCCAAATACCACCATGCCCAGCTCTGTATTTGTTTTTGGTGGTACTGGGGTTCCTGGAAGCCCTTCTACCTCCGGGCTACACTCCCAGACCTATTTTTACATTTTTATAGCGCGCGGCTGGCTTCGAACCTGCACGATCCTCCTGTCTCTGCCAACCAAGCGCGGGGATTACAAGCGTGCGCCACCACGCCCGGCTCTGCACTTGTTTTTATATAGTAATTTTCAGTGAGTCAGGAGCTTCAATGTCCTAAATATTTTCTCTCTTTATTTTGTCCTTTGTTTTTAATTTTATTACTGATGAAGTTAAACTTTCTTTTATTTATCACCATCAATATTTTTTAGTGATTTCCCTGTTTATGCCCTTTACTTACTTTTTCAACTGGTTGTTAATCTTTTGGTTTTAGATCATCTTTTTTTTCCCTCAGAAAATGTCAGTATTTTACTCTGATATGTCCTACACATTTCCTAATTATTCATAGGATCTTCTGTTTTTATTGTTAGTATGAGTGGGATTTTCTTTTTTATTAATTAATTTATTTTTTATTGAAAGTAAATGTTATACATTTAATCTGTATTTGGTGCCCTTTCCCCCCCTCCCGATACTTAATACCCAGGCTAACCTTGCTATATTCGTACTTTTACACTTATTTGGAAATAGCCACTCATCAGTCAAGTTCAGCCTCCTTCCTCTCTTAGTTTTCCATTCAAACTTTGCTGAGATTCCCTTCCATTATCTGGAGTCCCTCTGGTATCCCCAATGCTCACTCGTTTGGCTGATCTCACTTAACATAATGCTCTCCAGCACTTTCCATCTTCTTATGGATGACGTGATTTTGTTCTTCTTTATAGCTGAATAGAATTCCATTGTGTGTATTTCCCATAACTATGCAAACCATTCATCTGTTGATGGGGGCCTAGGTTGTTTCCAAATTTTGGCTATTACAAATTGTGCTGCTATGAACATAGGTATGCATATGTTGCTGTAGTTCTCTGTTTTCAACCTCTTTGGAAAAATACCCAGGAGTGGTAAAGCTGGATCGTATGGTGGATCTAGAGTGGGATTTTCTTTTTTAAAAATGCATTTTAGCTCGGCATGGTGGTTCATGCTTGTAATCCCAGTACTTAGGAGGCTGAGACAGGAGGATCGAGGGTTCCTGGCCCGCCTCAGCTACTTAGTGAGGCCCTCTGTTACTTAGTGAGACTCTGTTTCAAAACAAAAGAATAAAAAATAGGGCTGGGGGTATAACTTGGAGGTAGCTACGCCCTTGAGATCCATCCCCAATACCTAAAAAAAAAAAAAATAGGTTTTATGTGTGTGTTTTGGGAATACTAGAGATTTAACACAACGATGTTCTACTTCAGAGCTACACCTCTAGCCGTTGTCCTTTTTTATTTTTTGTTTCTGAGAGTCTCACTTATTTGCTTAGGCTAGTCTTGAACCTACGATACTCCTGTCTCAGCCTCCCAAATACTGAGATTACAGGTGTGCAACACCACTCCTGGTTTTGTTTTATTTGGTTTTTGTTGTTGTTGTTTGTGGGACTGGGGATTGAACCCAGAGGCATCCTACCACTGAACTACACCCCCATCCCTATTTATTTTTTATTTTTATTTTTATTTATTTTTATTTTTTATTTTATTTTTTTATTTCATTTATTTATATTTTATTTTATGAAACAGAATCTTGCTAAGTTGCTGAGGCTGGTTTCAAACCTGTGATCCTCAGCCTCCCAAGTCCTGGGATAATAGGCATGCGCCACTGTGCCCAGCATGCCCAGTTTAAAATACATTTTCTAACTAGTTAATCTGTCCCTTTTTTTTTTTTTTTTTTTTGCGATAATGGGGATGGAACCCAGGAGTACTCTACCTCTGAGCTATCCCCCAGCCCCTTTTTTTTTTTTTTTCATTCTTTATTTTGAAACAGGGTCTCATTGAGTTGCAAAGGGCCTCACTAAATAGCTGAGGCTGTTCCTGAACCAGGATCTTCCTGTCTCAGCCTCCCAAATGCTGGAATTACAAGTATGCGCCACCACGCTTCCGCCCTTTTTGGTCTTAAAAAAATCATCATTCTATCTATATGTGAGAGAATGAAGTAGTTAGAAATATATATATGTGTATGTTAGTATTAGTTGCAAATATTTGGTCAGATAGATAATGTGGCCCATAATCTGTACAGATGCATTAAACAAACCTAAGAGATTACTACATCATTGCTTTGATTGTTTTGCCTTTCCCTGATTTAAGAGATTTGAAATATACAGTTTACTTTGAGAAAGAGGGTAAAATGTCCAGAAATAAGGATTAATAAATACTTAGTTGATAATTCAGTAATTCAGACACGAATCCCTGGGCTCAGTTATAGTCATTGTTCATCATGTCTTAGTTTAACAGTGTAATTTCTTTCTCCTTACAGATTTCAGAGACAGCTGTCTGAACCCTGCCACCCCTTCCCTCCTCAGTCAGGAGTTCCTGGAGATAACCGCCCCAGTTACCACCGACAAATGTCAGAACCTATTGTCCCTGCAGCTCCCCCACCCCCTCAGGGATTCAAACAAGAATACCATGACCCGCTGTATGAACACGGGGTCCCTGGGATGCCAGGTCCCCCGGCACATGGGTTCCAGTCACCAATGGGAATCAAGCAGGAGCCTCGGGATTACTGCGTTGATTCAGGTTAGCGCAAAATCATGCCATTTGTTTCTTCATTCTCATTTACCTGTCTCATCGTTATTGAGTGTCTTCTGTCTACAGGACCTTAGGAAATCATTTATAAGAACTAGCCTTAAGGGTTAGGATTGTAGGTCAGTTGTAGAGCACAGGGATTTAATCCCTAGCCCCCTACTCCACATGCACACAAATAAGAATTGCCCTCAAAGAAATGTAATTAGTCAAGCAGACATGACTATGCAGAACTGAGTCCAAAACAAAACGGGAAAGTAATGCAGATGGTAGGAAGTATGGCATTCAGAAGTAGTGCAGGTTACACCTCTGTGTCAAGCCTGGAAATTTCTTGGCCCAATCTTGGATGGTGTCCACTGAAGACCTATTAGCTTTGGCTCATTTCTGTATTTTAGCCTTATCCCTAGTTTTGTAGCTTTGTTTTTTAATTCAACAGACCCACTAAACTCCCTAAGGAAGAGAATCCATACTCGGGACACAACACCTATTCAAGAAACGACTGGTGTTCTGAGAAAGCCCCCGGTATTTCATAGCTCTAGGGGGTACTACATACTCTGTGAAAGGCTTGCTGGTTGCTTCATGGAGTTCACTCACTGCTCTGTTGTAATGCTTGCAACTGGGAAAGTTCTCATGTCCTTAGTGGCTGCTGGTGTCCACAGAGAGAGGTATAATACCAGAGGCCATCTATCATTTGGAGGATACCTGTTGCCTAGGAAATGCAGCATTATCCAGAAGTCTCAACTGTACTTGGGGAAATTTTCCCTCCCCCACAGCTCATTCACTGTCTACATATCTTGTGGGTCAGGCATATTAAATGAGGCCATTAGGGGAAAGGAGAATTGGAATTTTATAGCTTGCACATTTAGGAACTGTTTCTTCCTCTTCATTTTCCCTTCCCTTTTTAG
This sequence comes from Muscardinus avellanarius, assembly GCF_963383645.1. Taxonomy (NCBI): domain Eukaryota; kingdom Metazoa; phylum Chordata; class Mammalia; order Rodentia; family Gliridae; genus Muscardinus; species Muscardinus avellanarius. The sequence goes on from NC_137790.1 coordinate 87,414,914, forward strand.
AAATGACTAAAATATTTTCACTCTTTTTTGCTGTTAGTTTTAAAAGAAACTGAGGGTAGTTTGTAGTTTTCCAGTCTTTCCTTTGTATGCTTTTCTGAAGAGCCTGTGGAAGGTTGGGGCAATGTGAACTTGAATGCTTTTGCAGATGGAATAGGATATATAATTTGCTTTAGTCTTTGCCGAGATTACATATATATTGCTCCACTCAGGCAGAAATGGGTTATAGGAAAGGCTGAGCAGTAGGCAAAGGGAGATATCTGTTGCTTGATGACATAAAAATTAGGTAATGGTAACTTGTAAAAATGTCCACTGGCATTCTCCCTTGAAGGCTTTGATGTGTTTCTCTCAAGAGTAGACATGACCAGGAACATTTTTGCCCTTTGTGATTGACATTTTAATCTGTCCTGATGGGATTGTAGCCCCACCCCACTCCCTTGAAGCAAGATACTCAACAGATGTTATCACATCTGTAATTCTTTGATCTGAGTGGTATCCCTGGGTGAAGGGTTATCCCACATGGGCATGACCAGTTCACTTCTCTCTCGGACACCTTGATATGAGAGGCCTCAAGAAGAGATCCTTAGCCAGGCACCGTGGTGCACACCTGTAATCCCAGTATTTGGAAGGCTGAGACTGGAAGAGCACAGGTTTGAGGACAGCCTCAGCAACCTAGGAAGACATGGTTTGTTTCATAATAAAAAATAAATTAGGGCTGGGTGTCTGTCTCACAGGTAAAATGCCCCTGTGTTCAGTTCCCAGTATCAAAAAAAAAAAAAAAAAAAAAAAACGGTGGGGGTGGGGCCAGAAATTGCCAGAGTTGTTGGATGTCAGTATAACAAACCCACCATGACAAAAATGTGCTTGCCAGAGTGCTGCCAGTTGTTGTCCTGGCTTCAGTCACTTCAGATCTCCTAATTCCTTTGACCTAAAATACCCTCAGCCCTTAGAGCAGAATGGGATGTGACCATTAACTGTAAAAGGGAGCAAACTGAGAAAGATGTAAAGCCATCCTCTTCCCCCTCCTCACCCTAAAGCCCAGGAGGTTGAGCTTGGCCTTTTAAAGCCAATTTCTTTTTCTACCATTAGCTTTCTTACCACAGTTAGTGTCAGCTAATTTCTAAAATGAGTACATCAGCAGAGTGAGACATCATTTTTTTCTCTTCTTGTGACTCTGGATGAGGAGTGTCTTACTTGCAGGTGGTGGGTTCAGTGTTTCCCCCATTGCTTACTGGGGTGGTACCTCTTTCCCAGAACAAGGCCAAAAAGGCTTGACCCTGGAGCAGGAGAAGGTTTGGGTGCCAGCGGATCCCATGTGAGGCTTCTACAGAACCTATTGACAGGAGTATGTACATCTGTTTTACTTTCAGAAGTGCCTAACTGCCAGTCATCCTACATGAGAGGGGGGTATTTCTCCAGCAGCCATGAAGGTAAGGAACTTTCCTACTCCTGCTGCTCCTCCTCCTCCTGTACCTCCTCTTCTTTCTTCTTAGTCAAGCTTAAAAATGCCATTTCCAGGCTGAGAGTTCAGAGCACAGGTTAAATTTTCCTTAGCTGATGAATATGAGAGATAATTGATTATAACCTTCAGTTATTTTTGCATACAGGGTCTAAGGCACACCCCTAAGCACTATGAGGACTGCCTTTTTTCTTTTCTTTTTTTTTTTTTTTTTTTTGGTACTGGAGCTTTCTACCTCCAGGTTATACTCCCAGACCTATTTTTATATTTTTATTTGGAAACAGGGTCTCACTAAGTTGCTGAGAGCCTACTAAGTAGCTGAGGCTGGCTTCAAACCTGCACAGTCCTCCTGTCTCAGCCTCCCAAGTACTGGGATTACAAGCATGAGCCACCACACCCAGACTGCCATAATTTTTAATAGCAATGACCCTAACTTTTTAAGAATTCAGAGGACCGTATGAAGAAGAAAGGAACTCACTTGGTTTCCACATTTCCAGACATATCAGCCTAACTGGAAATTAGGAGTCAGGTCAGTGAGGGTGATTTTATATGGGTCCAAGGGCATCTCAGAAAAGAATTTTAAAATGTGCTTCTGAGTTTTACTTAGTTTGCGTGGGTAGCTCTCCCTTGTAATTATGATATGATAAATGGTTACAGATTTTAACATAGAAGGGAAATTTGAAGTGTTCTTTGCCAGCCTTGAGAGGGCTGGGGAGGAGGTGAGCTGGCCAGGGTTGGGGAAATTGGGTGGGAAGGCTGAGGAGACAGTGTAGAGGTATATTGTATACAAAACACTATAGAAGGGCCCAAGAGAAATGTTTCTAATTAGATAAATTTAAAATATCTCAAAGGAGAAACATGCAAATAAATATAAAGCAAGCCTGTATTATCACATGTCCCAACATTTATTTGTATGCTAAATGGTGATTTTATTTCAAAGCTATGTTGTCTTTTTTAAGATTTTATGTCCTGTCCCTTTGGGGTCAACGAATTCAGCAAGTCTCTGAGATAATCTCACGATAATTAGGAACAAGAGCAGTGGCCAGGTTGTGCCTATGACTTTGCCTTTATTAGCACTGACCTACTTGGGGTAACAGTAATTTAGAACAAATAAGATGTTCTATAGCATATTGTCCCATGAAGTGGTCAGAATGGAGCTAGAATTTCAGAGAAAAGGCTTGCTTTTGAGCTAGTTTTGCTTTAAATGTAAACTTTTTGTTGCTTTTTACCATAAGCAGTAAATGTTGGTTGCACAAAACTTAGAAAATACAGACAGGCAACAAGATAAAAAATAACTCTTGTTATCTAAATATAATCATTAACTTGCTATATAATCTTCCATTCTTTTCTTTGTATGTGTAAATGCAGAAATGTACAGATCATAAACAGGACTCAGTATTTTATACTTTATTCTTTCTTTTAACAACAGTTATTAATTCATTGAATTCTTACTGTATCTCCAACTCTGTTCTAACCTCTTTACATGCATTTATATAATCCTCATAGAGCAACTTAGCAAGACCCTATTTCAGAATAAATTAAAAAGGCTGAGGGTATAGCTAAGAGGTAGAATGCCCCTGAGTTCAATCCCCAATACTCCCCCCCAAAAGGTAGATATTCTTATTAGCCCTGTAGTAAATGAGGAAACTGAGACTCGGAGAGTTTAAAGGATCATATGATGGGGAAGGTAGACCCAGAAATCTGAGCCCCGTCCAGTGGGCTCCAGAAGCCACATTCTCTATTTCCCTTCACAGTACAGCCAACCATGCAGCATGCCTCTATGATGACAGTACTGTTTGCACAGTACCTACTGCCTAGGCATGCATCCAGCTGATCACCTCATGCTGGAAGTATAGATATTTCAACATTATTCACAAAGTAATCAGAAGTGGACATTCATCTAACCAAATCCTTTTGCATTCCCATCATTACTTCTTGACACTGAATTCCTGGAAGTTGTAGATTAAAACAATATGACATTTTTGAGCCATCTGTTGTCAGTGTTTATGAGGACCTGGGTTTTGTTATTTGTTTTTTATACATCATTACAGATTCTTAAAATTTAGGATCTCTTTAAAGAAGCAATTCGGTGGGAATTCAGAGAAGCAAAGGAGCTTTTTGTGGGTGGAGGATAATTGAGCTGTCAGAGTTACAAGAAGCATTTGCTGAGGAACTCCTGCCTGAATGGATGACAACAGCAAATCAGGGGACTTATTTCATGGAAAGGATTCCTGTTGGGAACAGAGATGTTTCTTTTTTTTTCTCTTTTGCGGTACTGAGGATGGAACTCAGGGACATTCCACCTTCGAGCTATACCCCTTGCCTTTTTTTTTTTTTTTTTTGGTGGTGGTACTGGGGATGGAACCCAGGGGCTTTGTACCTCTGGGCTATACTCCCAGACCTATTTTATATTTTATTTGGAAACAGGGATCTCACTAAGTTGCTGAGAGCCTCACTAAGTAGCTGAGGCTGGCTTCGAACCTGTGCGATCCTCCTGTCTTAGCCTCCCAAGCACGGGGATTACAAGCATGCACCACCACACCCGGCCCTTGCCCTATTTTTTATTTTGAAACAGGGTTTCACTAACTTGCAGAGGGCCTCACTAAGTAGCTGAGGCTGCCTGCAAACCGCGATCCTCTGGTCTCAGCCTCCCAAATTCTGGGATTGCAAGCATGCGCTACCACGCCCGGCTTGAGATGAAGTTCTTAGGGTCTTGTCAAAGACCTTAAGAGGTAGGCTCGAGGCTTAAAGTTCTTCTTGTACTTTTTTCTTTCACACACTGAAATAGGAAAGGTTTTAATCTATTTTCCCCTGGAAGTATGTCTTATTTCCTGCCAAATACATCTCCTGTTAATTATCTAGATCAAGCCGGGCGTGGTGGCACACGCTTGTAATCCCAGCATTTGAGAGGCTGAGACAGGAGAATCATGGTTTGCAGACAGCCTCACCTACTTAGTGAGGCCCTTTGCAATTCAGTGAGACCCTGTTTCAAAATAAAGAATTAAAAAAATAGGGCTGGGGGTGTAGCTCAAAGGTAGAGTGCCCCTGGGTTCCATCCCCAGTACTACAAAAATAAACACACACACACACACACACACACACACACACACACACACACACACACGTATATATAGAACATGCAGGGTGATTGCCCCAAACCTGGTCATCAGCTTCACCTTTCACATATTGGAAATGTACATCCTCAGGACTCACTTTAGACCAACTGAATGATAAACTTCAGGGCAGGGCCCAGCTGTCTGTGTTTCCCCAAGCCCTGGAGGAGAATTTATTGCACCTTCCAAGGGAGAGAACTTTAGTGATTCTTAACTTTGGCTGCACATTAGAATCACCTGGGGGACTTTTCAATTTTTTCAATGTCTAGGCTTCACCCAGTACAATTAAATCAGGAATTCTGGGATGGGATCCAGTGCATCTACGGTTGAAAACCACTGATCTCTAGCATTTTAGGTGAAGGTCAAAGAGTTGATATTCATTACACATTGGCTGGGTTTTACTAGTGACTAGTTTACATGAGTGTTTTCCATGGGTAGCCGCTTCCCACTGGCTTGGTTAATGGGAAACCAAGTGTTGTTTCTTTGGGCCCCTATGATATACTGAGCGAGTGTCCAGCCATGGAAGGAAAGGGCTGTTTGTTGGACCACTCGCTATGATAGGCACAGCTGTGCAGGGCTCTCTTCCAGGTTCCTGAACGTTTCTACAGAAGCAGTTGATCTTCAGTAGGCAAACTAGGAGGGAATGGGAGAAGAGAGGGAGGAAAACATTTTGCATAATAACAACATTTAGAAAAGAGCATGCTCTTAAAGGAAATATTTTTAGTAAGGTATTAGGTTGCTTACTATACACAGACTATTTGGTGAGTTTGTATGTGTTTTCCCCACTCTTTCCTGTTCCTTTCTCTGACCCCACACACATTGAAGACATTAGTTTCATAGAGATGAGCATTTTTAACTGTTGTAAATTATCCCTCTTATACATGCTTGACCACAGATGCCTACCAAGCAGTTAGCAAAACAAGTGTTTCTGATTGGCATCTGTGATGGCTGAGATAGCCATCCTGCCTTACTCGTTCACCTGGGATCCTTGCATAATGTTTTGAATCTTTCATTTCCACTCTGCCCTTCTAGCAGGTTCTTCCTTCCTGCCACCTTTATTTGAGTGATTAGAGGGTTGTGGCCACAACTGAAATAACTGCTCGTGCAAAGTAAACTGACTTGCATTTCACTTAAACCAATAGCATCTTCCAGATGTTTTAGAGGACCATATGTGGCAATAACTAGAAACCACAGAATGTGCCAAAATGACAGTCTTATAGCCAGGCTTTCATCTTGTTAGTTTTGAAAAGCAAACTAAGAATTTAGATTTATGAGGGACTTATGTGCGTACATATATATGTGTGTGTATGTGTGTATATATAACATAGTAAGTTTAACAGATGTATAAACTTTTACACAGTTCAATTACAATGACTTTATAAAGAGACCATTGAAACATCACTAGAATTCTCAAAATATAGATGGAAGGTCAGGAAATATATAGTTTCCTGGAAGCCAAGGTAAAAAGCATGATAGGATTTTGTCTTATCAATAATGTTATTTGCCAATTTGTTATAAAAGTCAATTTTATAGTACCAAATTGGAAAGAAACATTATCAGGAGCTATTGGATCTCTAACTTACTAAAAGCTAGTGTTGTTTTCTAAAATCTTTTTTTTAGTGGAGACTATAGAATCTCATATTTATTCAAATTTTTAAAAATGTTTTTTGTGGCACTAGGGATTGCACCCAGGGACTTTCTACCACTGAGCTACACTTCCAGCCATAGCTTTTCTTTATTTTAAAACAAGATGTCACTAAGTTACTGTGCACTGGCCTTACTGTGCACTGGCCTCAAATCTGCAGTCCTCCTGATTCTGCCTAAGTACCAGGATTACAAGCATATGCCACTGCAGCCGGCTATATTATTCAAATATAAGAGTATTTATGTGCAAAATGCTGTATGGACACACAAATACTGAGGATGTGGTCCTTGTCCTCAAGGAATTTAGAATTTATGACAGGATGTAGGAAACCTCTCAAACTATCCAGTTAATTTTTAATAGTACTTACCACAATGTGCAATTACTGTTTTTTAAGCTATCATTTCTTACACACATATGTAACTGTCATTTATTATAGGAACTGTTCTTATTACTCTATTGTAATGACAGGGAAATAGATCAATGAACAAACTATAGTCACTCACTAAATTGCCATAACAGAGACTCTTAGCAATCTAGACATACTCTGTTTCAAATTTTTTAAAACATTTTTTTAAGAGCTGGGGATATAGTTCTGGGATAGAAAGCCCCAGGGTTTAATCTCTAGTACCACAAAGAAGGAAGGAAGGCTTCCCATAACAAGGGGCCAGGAGTGTGGCTTAGTGGAAGAGTGCTTGCCTACTAGCATGTGAGGCCTTGGGTTCCATTCCCAGCATTGCAAAAAGGGAAAACTTAAATAAAAGACTAAAAAAGCTGAGCTTGTTGGTACATACCTCTCATCCCAATACTTGGAAGGCTGAGATAGGAATATCACAGGTTTGAGGCCAGCCATTGCAATTTAGCAAGGCTCCGCAACTTAGTGAGGCCTTGTTTCAGAATTCTTTTTAAAAAGGAGGCTGGGAGTGTAGCTCAGAGGTCGAATATTCTGGGTTCAGACCCTACTACATACACACATTTCCTTAATAATCCAATATAGTAGAAAATATTCTTTTCCCTGGTATTACTTGATAAGGAAACTGGCATACAGCGGAATGAGTTTGTTCAAAATCACACAGCTAATTGGGGTCCATCAGTGTGACTCCAGGCCTGATCTTTAACTTACATGCTGTGTCTCATTTATTTTTCCCCTTGTATTGTCTGTCTTCCCCAGTTGAGACATAAAGTCAGTGAGAACAAGGGCCAAATCTATATTGTTGTTCCTAGCACCATGCTTGCTCTGAATATTTAGTGGATTCAATAATTAAGAAATATTAATTTATTTAGTGTAGTTAAGCAACAGAAAAGTCATGCCTGGGGCTGAGAAAACAAAAATAGGCAATACACACCTCAAAACAATCTCCCAAGCTGAGCCAGATTTTTCTAGGCATATTAAAATGGTGCTTGTTCTACCAAGAAGCGACTTGATCTGGGCAGATGGTGAAAAAGCAGATAATAATTGAATCATGTCTTGGCTTTTTTGCCCACAGATTTTTTTTCAAGTGACAGCAAATCCTCAAATTCTAAGGAAAGCTCTTTATTGCAGAACGCTTTCCCCTGCCTGACTGCATTGCATATCCAATATACACATACGTATTATTCAACCAGGTGAATCACCGAGAAACCATGCGTCAGACCAGAGCTCCTGGCACATGCTCCTGAGAAGCGTGCTGATGAAGCAGTGTTCTCTGCAGTCCTCATATGTCTGAGATAGGCTACATCACAGGGAGGGTGGAATCCCATTGAGGAGATCTGTAGCTGGTATTGGTTTGAGCTAATATTTTCAGGGTGCCTGGTGACAGTGGTCAGCGCTGAATGAATTGTAGATGGACAATGCCAGGCCATTCTTATCCTTGGCCCGTTTTACTTAGCCTTACCTTCCTTACACTTCCTTTTTTCATCTTTGGACCAGTCAGTTTTCCTTTCATGACCTTTTTAACAAATAAGTTTTGTTGCTAGAAAGAGTCTTTCCGCTGTGCCTGGTGATCATACCTCCAACTGGCTTTGAAATTTACTCCTCTTCGCAGTCCTCTCTAGTCCCAAGTCTTTTTATTCATTTGAGCAATGTTCTTTACCCTTTTTCATATTTGAGTAGTTTGGACAAGTTTGTAGTAAGATTGAAATTAATATTAATTGAAAGGAAAAATGACGAGACTGTGTACAGATCAAATAAATTTCATCTAGCGAGGCCAATCAAAATAGATGAGATGTCTTTTCAGATGTTAGGGCTTAGTCACAGCAACACTGACCCATGCAGGCCTCACAAGCAAGAAGTGAAGGAACACACTGGTGACTCAGTGCCTCCCACAGTCTTAGCCCTGGTAGCGGAAACAGATGTTGCTTCAACTGAGGCTCAGGTGATTACATTAGAATTCAAATGCCTGAATCCTTTTGAAGTCCCCAAAAACACAGGTTGGCAGAGATTCAGAAGTAGGGCTTATGAGCTAAAGTACTAGAATTTCAGTCCTTAGATTCATGGTTTGAGTACAGCACAGAAAATCTGTTATGCAATATGGCCTTTCTCTTTCAACTCCTTCAGGTTTTTCATATGAAAAAGATCCCCGGTTGTACTTCGATGACACTTGCGTTGTGCCTGAGAGACTGGAAGGTAAGGAGCCCATCCAAGGTTTGATAGGCTATTGAAAGGGCTGGAGATGTCAGAATTCTTCAGATAATCTCCCCAAGTTAAATGAGTCAACCAGTCTTAACAGCTTTTTAGTTCAAATCTACTGAGAAACTCCAGACTAAAGCATTATATATGATTCTTTGTCCCAAACAGGCAAAGTCAAGCAGGAGCCCACCATGTATCGAGAAGGGCCCCCTTACCAGAGGCGAGGCTCCCTTCAGCTGTGGCAGTTCCTGGTCACCCTGCTTGATGACCCAGCCAATGCCCACTTCATTGCCTGGACAGGCCGAGGCATGGAATTCAAACTGATAGAACCAGAAGAGGTAAGCTCTGGATGCTGGGCTGGGATTTTTTTATATGTATCATAGTGAGGTTCAGAGTGATACAAACATACATGCACACACTCAAAGGGTTTTTTATTTTTGGTTGATAATGATGTTTCTTATTTAGATCCCCATCAAGGCTTTTTATTGTATTAAATATGTTCTTTCTTCTCATTGTGTCCTGGCCAGTGGGCTTAGCAGTGCCCTTCCTATTAATAAGACAGTTTGTGATACATGGGCAGGCTGAGTTCTCCACTGTACAATATATACATAAAGTGTTGCAGAATTACTATGAAATCTGGGGAGGAGGCCCTGAAGATGTATTTCCAAATAGGATATGTCTGCCTCTTGGAAAGTCTTTTTCAAGTATTGTTTTAATGACATGGGTCTCTGCCCTTGTTTGTTGAGGTCTAAATCTGAGGCTACGTGACCTTGTATGGCATTTAGGTAATGCAGCTACCCCACTATTTCAAGGCTTCAACCTGGAAAAATTATCAGAGATCTTAGAAACTTAGCATATTATGTAGCACCACAACAAACCTCCATTATTTTTTAGTAGAAAAAAATGAACATTGTTATCTTTTTGCTCAGAACTATTAACAAAAAGGCAGAACTAGTGCCATTTCTTCAGTGGAGAAGACACACCGTAGAACCCTTCCTGAATATAGCATAACAATAAATTAAATTGGGCTCTCAATGTAACATATTTCAAAGGAGGTGATTTTAACTTCTATTTGACCTAGAATATAAAGCTATTATAAATGGAAGAGAGGTGCCTGCCCCTGAAAAACTGACATAGACTTCTTTTGGTAACATGTACTTAGGTCTGAGAGTTAAACCAGCAGAGCAAAAGGTACCTTAGAGTCGGGTGTAATTGAAATGGAAACAACACTCCTGGAAAACATTTGAGCAAGGACTGCAGTTTTAGATGTTCTGTTAATTCCAGGGCTCACTTCAGCACACTAAGGGGATAAGTTAGCACCGGGGTTAACAGCAGGAGGGAACAACCTGGCACTTAGTTTGGAAGAAGGAAATGGCCTGCAAATTAAATTGGGAAAAGGAGGAGAAAATATGAATTGGAAACCTACAGAGAATCCTGATTGGTAGGAGAATAAAGCAGACTTCATTAAAAGCAGTTATAAAAGATATGTGTATGTTATTCCCTGTCATGTTTTCATTCACAAGAATGGATACCTGTCAACATGAGTTGCTGTAAACAGCCTGTAATTGGGCCTAATCTACCCTCAAAGCTGGAGCTTGGTACTGCTGTGCTTTCCCAAGCATTTCTTTCTGGCCAAGTGGTGTGACAATGGACTGTCTCCGACTCCCAGCCCTCCTGGAGAGGCACCCACCCGTGCAGGCCCATCCTTCCCCTCCCTGCTTTCCTAATAACGTGGCCTGGTTTATATGAGGCTTGAGGAAAGCGTGTCAGCTCGCCTTGCAGAGGCTTTCTGAAAGCAGGTCTGTCATGTGGGCAGCCTTATTGATTTATCTCATTTCACAAACCGGAGCTTTTATTACTTTATTGCCACTGCCTCGGGCCTGGCACAGGCCGTCCAGCCACAGGTAAACCTGGTTATGACCTTTTGTAAAGCTGTTATTGCATCTTCTGCTCTCTCCCTGCCAGTGGTAAAGAAAATGATGAACAGATGGCAAAGGGCCCCTGCTTTCTTAATAAACTAATATTAATTCAGAATGTTCACAAATGCCAAGCAGCAGAGTCACATGTGTGAGGGGCCTGTGGCAGCCCTCAGCCTCTCTCTCTGTTGATTGGGCAGCTTTTTTTTTTCTTTCGGGAATTTCTCTTCTCACCCCACCTCGTAGTCCCCCCCGAGCATTCCTTAAGCTGCAAATGTTCCATTCTCTTAACCCCGGGCCAACTGGGTTCCTTGGACATGCCACATTTGTTGAGTTTTCCCTTCTATTACTTGTGTGGCTGTGCAGGCCTCGTTCTTGTTAATGTCAGGAAGATACCAACTCCTGGGAAAAGCTGTAAGAAGTCGTCATGGGGGAGCTTGGAGGGTGAAGCGGAGGAGGAAGCTATTGGGGACGTTAATTGTAGGCAGCTGTGTGGCTGAGTGGTGCACTCTGGGTAATTATCCATAATATCCATTACACTGTGCATGGAAATTGTGGTTTTAGAACTGCGTTTTGGCAGGCCCCCTAATCAAATGTCTTTTGATAGTCATCCAGCTTAGCACCCTCTCAATTATGACTGACTCGGCTTTAATCTGGAGCCATTTTAACTGTGAATCTGCATTAATGAATATTTTGGGGGGTAGGGTTGTTTGTTGAACATGTGGCAGATAACTGATGCCATGGGAGGGGTAGAGACTGGACTGCTAGAAAGAGCCGCTCCCCTGCTGCCGCCGCTCTGTCTTCAAAGAGGAGGAGGACAGACGTGGTGGATTTTTAACTCCTCCAGACTCATTCCTTCAAATGTGTGCCCCCCTTAGCAGCTGATTGGAGGGGTGAGAGAGAGAGCTGGCAACCATCTCCTGCCTGCGACCCCAACTGCAGAAGAGGGGCAGCCCTCGTCTCCAGCTGCTCTGGAACTGTGCCGCATCGTGCATTACTATAGGAGGAGCAGCTCGGTGAGGGCTACTGAATCATCGTGCTCTGGCCTGGAAGGATGAGTCAGTAACTATGGCTACCAGAGCTGCTTTGAAATCTGTGCATATACAAAACCTCTCTCCAGTAAGCGATTGTATGTGCAGGGAACAGCAAAGAGGTCACCACTGAAGTTGAAGAATAGTCAAAATTATTTTCTACCACTCAGCATAATAAAATGATGAGGCTGGGCTTCTTTGAGATTTCCCTATATCACTGGGGCTGACAGTGGTTAAAGATTAGTTACAGGGAACGTCCTTTCTGTTTAACAGAGTAGAAAAAACTTAGATTAGCAGATTTCCCTTCTTACCATATTTTCCTTGGCTTTTGTTTTGCTTTCTGTTGTTGCTACTGTTGATGTTGTTGCAGTATTGGGAGTTGCTTTATCATACTTGCTAGATAAGTACTTTACCACTGAGAAACATTCCCAGTCCTTCTTTTAAATTTATTTTGAGACAGGTCTTGTTAAGTTACTGAAGCCTCAGTAACTTGAATTTGCCATCTATCTGCCTAAGGCTCTAGAGTAGCTGGGATTTCATGCACCACAGGCATGTACCACCACGCCTGGCTCCTCTGATACTTATAATAAAGGTCATTTTAGGGTCCGGTATTCAGGAGATGTTGCTTTCATCCTGACCAAATACCTTAAGGGAATACTTTATGTGAAATGCTGTTTTCTTTCTACTTTCCTATTCCACATTTAACATTTGTCTTTTAAAAGATCAAAAGAATGTTTTTTAATTCTCCAAACTGACCCCAAAATGTTCAAAACATGACCTCTGATTTGCATGTATTTAAAGACCTCTGAGAAAACTCACATATCCAGGGTTGTTATTTTCCTGCCTCAATAGTCAAATTGATAAGTAGTACTCTGGAAGTTGAGATACTTAGAAATTGCTTGGCTGCCCTGATAATTGGGTAGACTCTACTAAGTTGTCCTGTTGTAAGGCTTCTTTGCCCAAAGCTCCAATTACATCTCCCCATCGCTGTACCTCAGGTGGACCGGGTGGGATATAATGCACTTTAGAACTGTTTGGGAGGCTCTGTTAATTTTTCATTAAGTGGATAATGGCGCTACATGTTTTAATGTCCATTCTGCAAGTCTTCTGGGAGCAGGGGATTGGATGGCAGAAGGCCGAAATGATCTGATTCCCCCTTAGTCCATGAGCTGCAATAAGTAAACATCTCCCAGCCCCTCTCCAATCTTATTAGAATTGAACTTTTGCTCTGCTGGCCCATTAGCAACTCACCAGTGTGTTTCTAATGTTTCAGAAATGACCATTCTAATTATTCCTTATTGACTACTACAGAAACCATAGCACTTAAAGGCAACATGTTAATGGTATGGGTATTGGTCAATAATTCATATGTGGAGAAACAGTAGAGAGCCTACAGCCTCTGGGACATTAGCCAAGCCCTCTGCAATCTTCAAGCGCTAGGATTCTTCTACCTCTAGGTCTCACCTCGGAGCAGCTGTGACTGAACCATCACCTTTGTTCAATGTTTGGTCTTGAGGGAATTCAGTGCTTTCCCTTCCAGGTCAGAGAAATGGGTCACTGATGAAAGAAGGCAGGTTACAGAAGTAATGCTCCTGGGACTAGGAGGAAACTCTAGTCCTAGGAAGTGTGTTTGCATTGCTTTTTGCTTTCCTTGTTTCTTAAGGTTGCTCGGCGTTGGGGCATCCAGAAGAACCGGCCAGCCATGAACTATGACAAGCTGAGCCGTTCTCTACGCTATTACTATGAAAAGGGCATCATGCAAAAGGTGAGCAATTTTAAGAGATGCTTGGACCACTCTGATCACCTTCAAAGAAAATGGCCAGGGCTTCTGTAGTCAGTTCATTTGTAATAGCCTTGTACATGATTCTGTAGTAGGAAAGAATTTTGAAGACAGAAGACAAGAATCAAATGGGATATTAGGAGCACCTTTAATGCTATTGTGTGCACAGAAACCAGAGTTACATGTGGAAGACACAATAGAAAAAATAGCCTCCTCTGCTTTGTTTAAATTGATTTTGAAATCTTAGGTCAACTGTTGTATCCCTAAAGAAGCATATAAGCGAATCAACTTGAAGGTCTATTCCCATAAGAACTAGGTTGAAGTCTTTAGTTGTAAAACACCTTGGCTTCTTAACCTGCTCCCAATACCCTCTGAGGTGTTAGAGGAACATGAAAGTCATAATTCTCTTTCAGAATCTATAGAAACTAAACTCAAATGGAAAACCCAATGTTTACAAAATGGCAGCTGAGTCACCCAGTAGCAGGTTGCTCTTTGCAGAAATAGAGGATGAAGCCTATTTTGGGGAAGCCAGACAATACAACATCTTTATTGGGGTAGGTCATGAGGGACTACAGTCTTAAAATCCCAGAGATAAGTAGAAGATGAGAAGCTTTTTTCTTGTCTTTCTTAGCCATCAAATTCTATATTGATTGGTACTCCAGATTTTAGCATTTATACTTTTAGGCAGACTACATGGTACAGATTGCATGTTCTTTATCTGAAATACTTGGGATCAGAAGTGATTCAAATTTTATAAAGACCTGACTTTACTGATGAGCATCTTTAATTATACAACCATAATTTATACACCACAATCATTTCAGAACATTTTATTAACCTAAAAGAAATCCCATGACCATTTATTAGCAATCAATACTCATTTTCTCCTAATCTTTCTTCCCCTTTGAATGTTTCTGTTGGTTCATTTGTTTTTTGTAATACTGCGGGTTGAACCTAGGGGCATTCCATCTCTGAACTACACTCCCAGTCTTATTTTATTTTTTATTTTGCAAGTCTCACTAAGTTGCAGAGGGTGTCTGAAAACTTGCTATTTTCCTGTCTCAACCTCCCAAGTACTCCTTTTACAGTTAATGTCATCAGGTGGAATCCTAAATGTAGAAAGGAAAGCCATCATTCCTTTGCTGCTCCCAATTCCAGAACCAACATGAAGAAATGTAACCTCAGTATCCTGGGAAGTAGGATAGTGGAAGAAAATTTTATTTCTGAGCATAAAACAGGAAAAGAGTACAGGAAGACCTGGGAATGAGGCTTTAGTGGATTCTGAGTCTAACACTCCCATTTGGTAGCCCTGTATTTTGAGGAAAGTCACTTACCCTCCAGAATATCTTCTTTTTTGCAGTTAAAAATGTAGGCAGTAAGACCTGCTGTGATCTGTAACCTCTCAGTGTAATATATTTGAAAATGTTAGCCGGGTGTGGTGGCGGACGCTTGTAATCCCCACTCTTGGAAGGCAGAGACAGGAGGATCGCACAGGTTCGAAGCCAGCCTCGCTGGCTTAAGAGACCCTGTTTCCAAATAAAAATATAAAAATAGGTCTGGGAGTGTAACCCGGAGGTAGAAGGGTTTCCAGGAACCCCCAGTACCACCAAAAAATAAAGAAAATGTTCCAGAAATAATAATGTGCTATCCAGTATAAGGAATTAATTGTTTTCTTTAGTACATGACCCATGAGTAAATGAGAACTAATGAAGAAGTGGATGCAAGCTAGGGCTGGGGGTACAGCTCGGAGGTAAAATGCTCCTGGGTTCAACCCCCCCCCCCCCCGTACCATACACCATACACAAAAAAATTAAATGCAGCTTCTCAGTGTGGGAAGGGTGGTCCTCTACCCTCAATTTATACTGGGTACTAAGGGATTGAACCCAGGGGCATTCTGCCACTGAGCTACATTCCCAACCCTTTTCATTTGTCATTTTGAAACAGGGTCTTGTGGAATTATCCAGGCTGGCCTGGAACTTGCAATTCTGCCTCAGTCTCCCAAATAGCTGGGATTACAGGGGTGCCACCACAATGTATGTCCTCTACCCTTAATTTTTAAAGGGAAAGTTGAGGTTGAGGTTGACAGAGTCCAGTCTGATTCATGACAGACCCAGGACTGGAAGCCACACTGCTCCCGGCTTCTGATCTAGCAGTATTGCCACTCTACCCTCCACCTCACTCTTCCACGCAAACTTGTTGGAGGCAGGGACTTAGAGTAAAGCTGTGGCTTCCAAAACTAAATAGAGATGATTGGTTATATACACCTGCCACCCTTAAGGCCTGCTTTTGGTGAAGATGATCACCATCCAATTTTATACACATAGTCTCTGGTTCCTGATGTTTGAGTTCTAAGGAATGTTGATGTAGACACCATGTTCTGGTGGCTAGATGCAGAAAGAAGAGTCATCATAAAACAGGCTTTAAGCTGAGCATGGTGGCGCACGCTTGTAATCCTAGTACTTGGGAGACTGAGACTTGGGCTTGCCAATTCGCGGCAGTCTTAGCAACTTGTGAGGCCCTCTGCAACTTAGTGAGTCCCTGTTTCAAAATAAAGAATAAAATAGGGCTGGGGTGTAGCTCAGAAATAAAGTGCCCCTGGGTTCCACCCCAGTACTGCAAAAACTAAAACAAGCTTTAAGACCTATTGGCATGATTATACTCAGCCACTATAGCAACAGACTTCTTAAACCCAAGATTTGGAAACAAAGCTATATTTCTTCAACTAAAAAGAGATTTGAGAATCAGAGCAGAATGATGGAAGGGTATGGTTAAACTCACCACAGTAGTTTGAATTTTTTACTCTGAAATATGTATTTGATCAGTCATTGTAGTGGCCTTTCCTTGTCCCTGTGCATCTGGCAAGCCAATGATCAGGTTTGATTTTTCAGGCATATGTGCCCTCCCGCACTGTGGCTAAACAACCATCAGAGAGATGGTGATCTCTTTGGCCTGAATGGCTTATCAGCTACACCATGAGCCATGGAATAATCAAGACTTTCTGGGTTCTAATAATATTATAATGCATGAAATCCATATCATGGCAGTTATTAGCTCCTTCAGTGTAGTACAGTAGAGCCATGCAGTGAGTAATTTGAAACTGCAGGTACGCCAAAAAAACATTTCTACTTGGCTCTGGCACATATTTAAAATTTCCACACAGACTCTCTAATCAAATTCCCAACCCTTAAAAATAACAAATCTATCCTGTGAAGATTGTACCCTTTGGAGGCAACTGTAAATGTGCTCTGGCTTCTGCATTATACGCTTTAATGCTCAGACCTTGGAACCCCAGAGCTATGTTTCTAAGCTATCAATAGAAAACAGAAAATAAGGATTTTCTTCTGAAAGAACCTGTTTGACTGGGTATGATGGTGTGCAACTGTGATCCCAGTACTTGGGAGGCTGAGACAGGAAGATCATATTCAAGGCCAGCCTCAGCAAATCAGTGAGACCATCAGCAACTTAGTCCTATTTCAGAATGTAAAATATGGCTGGGGATAGCTCAAAGGCATAATGCCCCTGGTTTCATTCCCCAAGAACACACACACACACACACACACACACACACACACACACACACACACCCTATCTGGTATGAATTTGAAATTCAGGTATCACTCTTTTCGATTGATGAGCTGTGATACCATACAGGCACTTGGCAGGTTATAGGTCTGCAATATTTTTCAAATTCAAATGATTCAGGTAATTAGTTCCTTAAGATCTCTTTTGATTCTTGGCTCCCTAAGAGGTTGGACTTCAAAAGATCTTGTTTTCTTGACCCCCATGCCCTGTTCCAGCTGGTCCTCCTAAGGTGTGTTTTTCTCACAGGTGGCAGGGGAACGGTACGTCTACAAATTTGTCTGTGACCCAGATGCCCTTTTCTCCATGGCCTTCCCCGACAATCAGCGTCCATTCCTGAAGGCGGAGTCTGAATGCCCCCTCAGCGAAGAGGACACCCTGCCTCTGACCCACTTTGAAGACAACCCCGCTTACCTCCTGGACATGGATCGCTGCAGCAGCCTCCCCTATGCTGAAGGCTTCGCTTACTAAGTCTCAGAGTGGCTGAGCAGCCAAACCCCAGAGCTAGCAGTTCCCATCCAGGCAAATGAGGGCAGTGGTTTTGTTTGTGTTCTTGGCTGTTCTAAAGCTTGCCCTTTAAGTATTATCTGGAGAGCCCAGGCTGTCTCTGGACTGACACCTGAAAGGCAGATACCTTGACTGGGGAGTGGGAACAGGGAGGGGCAGAA
The DNA here is from genome assembly GCF_963383645.1 of Muscardinus avellanarius. Classification (NCBI taxonomy): domain Eukaryota; kingdom Metazoa; phylum Chordata; class Mammalia; order Rodentia; family Gliridae; genus Muscardinus; species Muscardinus avellanarius. Next base: position 87,432,707 of record NC_137790.1, read on the forward strand.
AAACCACCAAAAGGCTGATGCCTTGACTCTGGTTCTGATGAAGTTTCTGGGAAGAGGTGGAAATGGAGCCTCCTTACCAGCACGGACAGTATATGCAAAGCAATACCTTGTTCAGGTTAGTACCCACAAAACGGGACCGAGTTTGTGACAATCTGTGTTGGTCATGGACTACTAAATGCCTTTACATAGAAGGGCTCTGATTTGCACAATTTATTGAAAGAGAAATCACTAGCCCATGGAAAAGTAGGTAGACTGAGTTAGGGAGGCTCAGACCACTAAGGGTTAAAAACACATGTTGAATTTTGAAGAGCTCTTCTAGCTCAATCTGAAACACTTCTCCTTGGTCTAGCAAAGGGGGGAAGTCAGGACAGCTGTTACCCACTCCATGGTTCTCAAATCATAAACCATTGCTACTTTCAAGAACCTTCCAGCCACGGAGGGCAAGCCCCCTCTCTTCCCAGTCACATGGCTGAATGTGGATGGCTTTCATCTTAGAAGCAGGGCGATTAACACTTTTGACAGTATTTTGTTTTGCTTTGATTCGGGTGGGGGGGTTGCTTTGTTTTGGTGGTTGTTTTGGAAAAACAGTTTATAAACTGATTTTTGTAGTTTTGGTATTTAAAGCAAAAAAACAAAAACAAACCTTTTGGTAACTGTGCACTGTGTCCCTTAGGCAGGGCCGTGCCGACTTACAAAGACGCTGCAGCTTGAGAGGGGCTTTGCTGGGGCTTCTCCTGAGCCGTGGGAAAGCCCGCTTTGTTGCCTGCTTTGTGCTTTCTGCACCAGACAACCTGATGGAACATTTGCACCTGAGTTGTACATTTTTGAAGTGTGCAGGGCAGCCTGGACACAAGCTTAGATTCTATGTGTATAGTTCCCCAAGTCCCACTAACGTGCCCTCTCTGGGAAGCAGATGTACATACTATATGTCATGTCCATTTGAAACCTGGCCACCTGGTGGGAACCCTAGGGATTCTTCCCTGGGCGTGACTGATGACAATTCCCATTTCATCTGTTTGTTTCCTTTTTCTTTAAGTCTTGGACTTTGAACCCCTGCATAACAATTCAGTAGAGTTTGAGACTCACATGTGACACTGACAAGTGAAACAGTGCTAACTAACGTTCTGGTTTTTCTGCCACTTTTTGTTTTAAAGTTTATTCCTATTGCTGTATTATACTGAGAAAGTTTAAAACAACCAAGCTAAAGCTATGTAAGAGTTGAGCTCCAAGTGGAGGAAAAGTCACTATAAAGTGGTAGCGCCTTGCTGCCTGCCCTGGTGATGGAATCTACACTCCCTGTGACACTCGCACAGCAGGAGGGACTGTGGTGTCCCTCACACGTGAAGGACATGGTGCCGAGTCCGTGTGTGTGTGTGTGTGTGTGTGTGTGTGTGTGTGTGTGTTTGGAGCCTGTGCTTTGAGTGCTTTTCTATTAGCGGGGTGCTCCATAGTACCCCTTCTGACCAGCAGCACATTCATGAAGAAGTTCACAGGGATCAGGGGGACGGTTCACAGCTATGGAAACATGAGATTTTCCTCTGGTGGAAGCTAATTAGCCCACAAAGGTGTCAGACCTGTAGCTTGGGCCTTAATTAGCATTGTACTCTTAATCAAAGGACTCTTTCTAAACCATATTTATAGCTTTCTAATCTACACATAGTCTATACATAGATGCATATTTTAACCCCGCTGGCTAGAGATTTATTTGTTGTAAATGCTGTATAGACTTGGTTTTCCTTTCTTTACTTATTCTGGTTTGGTTTTTTTTTGTGAATTTATGCTGTTTTACCAAGTATGAAAATAACCTTTTGTAGCCTGAGCTACCCTCCCTGCTGTATGTAGGTGGCCGGTGCTGTCACTGGACAGATGACGGCAGCATCACCATTGCGTTCCCATGGACTCATGCAACTCTTGGATGGTTTTGGTTTTAGTTTTTTTTTTTTTTTTCTGTTTTTTTTTTTTTCTTTCAGGTTTTTTGGGGGGTTATTTTGTTTGTTTGTTTGTTTCTTTTCCAGAGTGTGGAAAGTCTACAGTGCAGAAAGGCTTTAACCTGCCATTTGATTTGAAATACTTCCCCCTGCGCAGGGCTGTATGCATCCTGCCAAGCTGCGTTATATTCTGTACTGTGTACAATAAAGAAGTTTGCTTTTCGTTTACCAAGTGCCTGAGACCTGCCTCTTTCTTGCCCCCACTGACCTAATTTTTAAGCAAGCAAAAGCGACCTGGCCTCCTCTCTTGTCCTACCTCCAGCCCTGGCCCTGCTTTCCAGCTATTTAGGATTACCAGTGGATGATGGAGTTGAAAGTGGTTGCAGGAACTGTTACCTGGAAACTCCGGCTAAAATTTTCGTCCAAACGGATAGAAGGTAGAGAGATTCTTTTCCAAGCCAGTGTTAAACTGAGATTCCCCCATCCTGAGCCTACTTAGGCACCAACTCTTGGTAACTATGTTTTAAAAGCATAGTTCATGTTTGAACCTTGGGTTATGTGAAAACGTTAACTGGTATGGGACTTTTGAGTCCCAGAATTATTCTAGATTGGCCCCTTATGTGGGTATTTTGAAAATTAAAAAAAAAATACTTTCTAATTTTCTCCCAACAGGTTTTGCTTTTGACAAGTAAAAAAATTTCACTCATTGATGGTTCCTCAAAAAAATTAATAAAAAGGGGTTTTTTTTTCTTGCCATATAACATATCTCTCCTCAAGTCTGTCTCTTAAGAAAGAATGCATATCCCTTGGGAAATCTGTGGAAGGAAATAAAGTTTGCAGAGCTGTGTGAAGTATTGTGCCATTCAGTGTTCTTGTTTCACCCTTTCTCTGCACATTTTATTCGGGCTTTTCAAGACTCCTATTACAGTAGAGAAATTAAGTGGAGCCTTTTTCAAGCCTAGAACAGAAGGCTTTCTGTAAGTTTATCTACTATCTTTCTTTCACTGTTTTACAAGCCTTTAAGTGTAGAAACATCCGAGACTGAATCAGTGCACAGCCGTTTGAATCAGAGCTTGTAGAGAATGAATGTCTGCCACATAAACCCCATTAGCCTCGACAGATTAAGAAAAGATGCTTGGGGAGAAGGGGCAGGGGGTGCAGGACAAAGGGGCCCTCCTCTCAGCTTCGCCATGATAAGGCTTTGACAGTCAGCTCCCCATTATTCACAGGCTCATTATCCAGCCCGGGCCCAGACCCAGATCGTTAACCTAATGCAGGAGGTCACCAAACACTGCTGCCCTTCTAGTGTTGGGCGTGAGGATAAGGAAGCCAGAAAATGTGAAGTTTATTCTTCCGCAGAGTCCTCTTTCACCAGCCAAGCCAGGGGAACAATGCTTATTCAGTTGTTAGATGACAAAGAGGTAGTGTGAGGGCAAAAGAATGTGGTTTTGAAAGCCAGAGTATGTGCAGAATCTAAATTCTAATGCAGCTGGGACAAATGTAAACTAATGTGGAAGAAAAACACTTAGGCACACAGACAGTTGGAAACCTGGAAGAGACACTCTGTTGCCCAGTGGTGCAGGTGGCTGGAACTCAGTGTGTGGCCTCCAAAATACAACCAAGGGAGAAAGTCCAGAAACCCATCAGTTTTAATACGGCTACATAATGTGAGCATTGATTCTATTCAACATAGGTCTCTTGTACTTAAAATAGGTGGTGGGGTGAGGGTGGTACTCAGGCAAGTGACTCTCCTTTCCATCCCAGCAAATCCACGGAGATCCCATTCAACGGGGACCTTCGAATGAGCAGCCTTTCCTTAGCTCCTCCAGTGTAAAAGCTGGCTCTACATCTAGGCCAGGATATGTTGACCTTGGCAGTGAACCTGAGATAGCTAACCTTTGGATAGCACTTCACAGTTTACTGACTTTTTTTTAATCTCCATTACCTTTTTGGCAGACTTATTTAAATGGTTACATTTTGTTGAAATTGAATCTGAAAGTACTCATGGCTGTCAGCCTCCAAAATTACTTTCTTCCTTGGAATGTTCACAGTGGTTATTGTGGAAATAGAACTAGACCCTTGAAGGCTGGACATCTGAGTTCTGGCCCCAGCTCTGTGGTTGACTGGATTTAGCCTCATGGTTTGGGAGGTCAGTGAGAGCCCCAATAATGTGCTATTTCCCAGATCTCCTAAGAGGGAAAAGGAAAAGTAGTTTCCTGGGGAACTCAAGGTATGTGAATGTGTACAGGGAAAGTCAACAATTAAAAACATTCTCAACTCAAGCTCCAAAGATAACTCAGTCTCACCATTAAAGCATGTGTTTATTCATTTTTATTAAAGCATGTGTTTATTCATTTCCAGACATTCACTATGTATCTATAGGATATCCATCTACAGCTGGATATTGAAAAGAAACTATATACATGGTATTTCAAACTAAAGGTCTGTTTGTAGTACAGTAGTACATGAGATGACCCTTTAAACATGCAAATGCACTACTCAGCTCCCTGCTCTCTGATTATGACACCATCTCTACTCTCACCACACTGGCCCTAGGCTGAGGAGGCTAAAGCATTTATCCCCCAACTCATGTCCCTGTTGGTTGAAGTCTATCCCAGGGATGTTAACTCGGTGTGCTTCCTAGAAGCACATTGAAAAAAGAAGAAAAGAGGAAAAATAGGTGCAGCCATCAATGTGCTGGGAACTATACGGTTAACTCCAGTGGTCATGGCATCAGTATGAATGGTGTCTGCTATACCTACCTTTAATAATTAGCAGAGCTCTCCTGTTAACTTCCTTTCCTTTTTTTTCATAGGTATGTAGTCTGTTTCCATCGTTCAGTCACCTTTATGTGTAAGACACTGATAAACTCTTTGGGAGCCCCCCCCTCGTTAAGCTGCTCACAGCCTAATGGGGAAAATGTTTCTCCATGTGAAACCAAAATAGAAGGTAGAACATGCTGAGCATTAGTCATAGTGCCTATTCTATGCCAGGTACTAGGATTAGTATAAAAGAAAAACAGATACAAATATCTGCTCTCAAGGATCTTACATCTGGGGGATGGAGCAAAAAATAAAGATGACATTTGGTAGAAGGTGCTAAGTACTATGTGACAATAAATGAGGAAAGGACATAGTGATGTGGATATAGGGTTGTGATTTTAAACAGAGAGGTCAGGGAAGGCCTCGAAATTGAACAGACTTGAAAAAAGGCTGCCATATGGGTATTTGGAAGAAAACTGAAGCTTTGTGCATGCTTGGAATATTTATGGAATAGCAAGGACTGTGAAACTGGATCAGAGAGAGTCACATAGAGCATAGTAAGAGATAAAGTCAGGAAAGTGGTTTTATCACCTAGGGTGGGTAAGGATTTTAGGACCAGCATCTCTGTTCATCTTTAGCTATCAAGAGTTTTTGTTTTTTTTTTTTTTTTTTTTTTTTTTTAGCTAGAAGCAACATCATCTGATGCATGTTTTAAAGGATCACTTTGACTCTTTTTTTGTATGTGTGTGCATGGTACTGGGGATTGAACCCAGAGGCGTTCTACTTCTTCTTTTTTTTTTTTTTTTGTGGTACTGGGGTTCCTGGAAGCCCTTCTACCTCTGGGCTACACTCCCAGACCTATTTTTACATTTTTATTTGGAAACAGGGTCTCCTAAGCCAGCGCGCGCGGCTGGCTTCGAACCTGCGCGATCCTCCTGTCTCTGCCTCCCAAGCGCGGGGATTACAAGCGTGCACCACCACGCCCGGCGAGGCGTTCTACTTCTGAGCAACACCCCAGCCCTATTTTTTATCCTTTATTTTGAAACAGGGTCTCAGTTGCAAAGGGCTTCACTAAGTAGCTGAGGCTGGCTTCGAACCTGTGATCCTTCTGTCTCAGCCTCCCAAGTATTGGGATTACAAGCATGAATCAGCATGCCCAGCTCCTCTTTTTTTATTTTTATTTTTTTATTGGTGCACTGTATTCATACATCATAATGGAATTAAAAAAAAAACTTGTGTAGACATATGTCCTCATATCACTCAGTTAGACTCTACCCCACACCATTCCCTCCCCCTTCCTCTTTCCCATGCTTGGCTTAGTGGTTGACATCTATATAGCAATTTATCAAAAATGAACAATGATAATCTCACATAACAGACTCATCTGATATCAAACTTTTCATCACTTAGAGATAACATTTCAATATTTCTTTTCGCTTTCTTACCAGAGGATATATTTTTTTCTTTTTTTTTTAAGGTGAAGCTATCATACATTTTTTCCATAAAAAATAAATCCTAACATGAAATATGAACTCTAAATACACAAAACAATCTTAAAAAGAACAAAGCTAGATGTACATTTTCTGATTTCAAACCTTATAAAGCTACAATAATTGAAACAGTGTAGTACTGCTATAAAGGCAGATATATAAACCAGTGGAGTAAAATAAAAAGCCTAGAAATACATTATTCTCTATATGGTCAAATTATTTTTGACAAGGTTTCCAAGAACATTTGGTGAAGGAAATAATTATCCTTTCACTAAATGTAGTTGAAAAATAATAATTACATGAAAAAGAATAAAGTTGGATCCTTAACTAACACCATATACAAATATTAACTCAAAATAGATAAAAGGCCTAAATGTAAATCTTAAGACAATAAACTTTTAGAAGAAAACCTGGGTCATAACACTTCACAACATTGAAATTGGCAGTAATTTCTTGGATATGATTTCAAAGGCACAGGCAACAACAGAATAAACAAACTTCCTAAAAAATAAAAAAATATTGTACATCCAAAGACAATGTAAACAGTTAAAAGTTACTGACAGTATGGGGTAAAATATTTCCAAATGCTATATCTGAAGGTATATTAATATTCCAAATAGAAATCCTAAAAATTAGCAACAATAAAAGCAAAAAATACAATTTAGAAATAGGTAAAAGACTAAAATAAATGATGAATCTCCAAAGATTTTAACCAATAAACACATGAATATATTCTTCTTTGCTTAGTTGTCTGCTGGATGGAAAATCTTGTTTCTCTGGTTCTGGTGTGTATTACCTATTTCTTCTTTGTGGTTAATCTCTTTGAGTATTTTCTCTAGCACTGGTTTAGAAGACATAAATTTCTTCAGTTTCTGTTTGTCATGGAAGCTTCTTATTTCCCCATCTAATTTGATAGATAGTTGTGTTGGGTAGGAAATTTTTGGCTGGAAGTTGTTTTCTTTCAGAGTTTGGAATATGTTACTCCAAGCCCTTCTGGCTTTCATGACTTGGTTTGGGAAGTCTGGAATGATCTAATTGGTTTGCCTCTAAATGTCACTTGGCCTTTTTATTTTTGTTGCCTTTAAGATTCTCTGCTTGGCTTCCACATTGGTCATTTTGACAATTATGTGGCATGGGGAACCTCTTCTCTGATCCTGTCTAAAGGGCGTTCTATACGTTTCCCGGACCTGTGTATTGATCTCTTGCTCTGTGTTTGGAAAATTTTCTGGTATTATTTCTTTGAAAATATTATTGATCCCTTTGGTTTCACCTTCTTTTCCCTCCTCTATTCCAATTATTCTTAGGTTAGCTCTCTTAAAATGGGCCCACATTTCTTCAATGTCAAATTCCAGCTGTCTGATTTTTTTCCTAAGTTATAAATTATGTGTTTGTTTTTGGAGTGATCCTCTTCTAGGAACGAGATTCTATTCTCCATGTGATCTAATCGATTGTTTACCTCAATGATTGCATCCTTTATGTCTTTTAGACTCTAAATTCTTTTCGAAGGTCCTGTATTATTTCGACAGTTATATTCCTGATTTGATCTTCTGGAGATCTCTGAATTTGTGTGTTATCAGGTTCTGATAATATGGGGTTGTGGGCATTCATTGCTCTATTGTTGTTCCTCTTTCCCATGATTTCAGAATTTTGTGCCTTCCCTGGATCACTACAACTTCACTTAGGGTGCACTGTATCCTGAGTCTGTGGTAATCTCTGCCACGGCTACTCCTTCACTGGGTTGGACTGCAAAATCTCAGACCCATGGAGATTATCAAAGTCCCTGGGCGTGCAGTACAGGGATTTCCCCTTTAGGGGCCGCAATTTCACTCACGGTTATTGTGCGTGTTGATCAGGAGCTGCTGAGGGCACGGTGAACTCACTGTCACTGTTGGCAATATGGCGCCACTTCCACGCCCTCGGCTGTGAGGCTGGCGTATTTCTTTTCTGGTTTTGAGCTCTGTTCTGAGTCCCTGGAAGATGTGATGAGCTTGACCACTGGGAGTTTTAGACGTTCTTTGCACTGAAAGAACTGCTGAATTACACCCGAATGATCCGCAGCTGCTCACTTCAGCTCCTTGTTTACCTTTCCTCTCTGGATCCTGGTGCTGTGAGGGAAGATGGTGCCCGCACGGCCCCGCTGCTGCATTGCGGGCTTGATTTCTGGTCTCCGATTGTTCTTCTAGTCTTTTTTTTTCCCCCTCTGTCCCTTGTGTTTACATTTTTTATTTCTCTGCTAATGGCGCTTTCTGGCTATAAAAAGCACTGATTTTGTGGCAATAGAGATCGAGTTTTAGCAGGGCTTGTAGACGCTGCTTTTCTCCCCCAACTCCACTTTGACTTCTAAGTTGAAATAAAATGCAGGAAGCAAGGAAGGAAGCAAGAAGCCAGGTATGGTGGTATATGCCTATAATTTTAGTACTTGGGAGGCTGAGACAGGAGGATTGTAGATTAGAAGCCAGTGCATGGTAACTTAGTGGCACCCTGTTTCAAAATAAAAAATTAAAAGGACTGGTAAAAAAATATTAAAAGGACTGGGAAGTGAGAAAAAAAGAAAAGAAGAAAAAAAAAAAAAAGACCACCAAGACTTAAGCAATTCAGGTGGGGCAAAGTGGTGGCATGGACCAGGAGCAGAGTGAAATACATTTTTAAGGTAGTGCCAGTAGATTCTGGACAAGCAATGTGGAAAAAAAAAAAAAAAAAAAGGAAGTCATTTGTGGCTCCAGGTTTTAGGACCTGAGCACAAAGAAAGTTGAAGTTGCCATTAAAGAGACAAAGGCTTAAAGGAAAAATTTGGGTGGGGATGGGGAATAAAGAGGCATCCCACCGAGTCATATTAACTTTGAGGTGTCTATTAGAAATCACATGGGAATGCTGATTGTGATATAGGAGTCTAAAGTTCAGAGATTCGGGCTGGAGATAGAAATTAGAGGTTGTCAGTATTCGAGACTATTTAAAGCTGAGGCTGAATGAAATCACTAAGAAAATAAGTGTAGATAAGAGAAAAGTTTCAAGGACTGAAACTTGGGACAGTCCAAGATTAAGAGATTGAAGGATAAAAAGGAATCAGGAAAGCCAGGCATAGTGGCACATGCTTATAATCCTCGTACTAGAGAGCCTGAGAATGAGAATTGCAGGTTTGAGGTAACTTAGTGAGATCCTCAGTAACCTAGTGAGATGCTGTTTCCATTTTTTAAAAAAGACCTGGGGGTGTTGATCAGAGGTAGAATGCCCCCAGTTCAATTTCCAGTATCATACCCCCCAAAAAAAATCAGGAAAGGAAAGAAGACTGAGAAAGACTGGCCAATGAAGTAGGAATAACTAAGAGCATGCTTTCAAGAGAAAGGAGAGATCTACCATGGCAGACACCTCTGATATATCAGGTAAGATGAGGATGGGCTGGATTAGCAATACTGACGGAGACTGGAGACTGGAGACAGTTCTTGGAGTGGCAAGCATAACAGAACTGATCATCACTCATCACTACCAGAACCTAAAGTTGGGGATGAAAAGCAGGGAAGGCTCCATGTATTTTAAAATCCTGGGTTTGAAATGTATAATGGTGCGTTCCTGGTGTAATGGTGCATGGCTGTAATCTCAATACTTGGGAGGTTGGGACAGGAGAATCACAGGCTCGAGGTCAGCCTTGGCAACTTAAGTGAGGCCCTCAGCAACTTAATGGGACCCTGTTTCAAAAATATATAAAAAAAATAAAAAGGACTGAGAGTATAGCCCAGGCAAAAAGCCCCTGGATCCTATCCCCAGGACAAAAAAGAAAAGAGAATTCAATTCAGCCTTTCTTACTTACTAGCTCTGCCACTCTTAGATTCTCAAAATCTGAAGGAGGCCTACCACCCCCTGCCAGGTGCCCTGCATGGAGGAATAAAGTAAAAGGTGCCATTCAGTACAGAGGAAGAAGGATGTAGATGTCATTACCTCTACCTTCCCTATCCCTTTGGGCTCCTATTTATTCTTGCTTTGTGCTCTTAAATGTCTATTTTTGAAATGTTAAATCTTTTTTAAAATAACCTTTTTCATATTACACAATTAGCACATGTTCTTTGTAGAAAAATGGAAAAATCCATAGGCACAAATTAAAAACTATTCTGAAAACTCAACCTAGGGATCTATTCTATGATCCAGCAATTCTAATCTTAAGTGTTTACTCAAAAGAGACATAAATGTGCATTCCAAAAGGACTTTTGCAGGAGCATTTATAGAAACTTTATTCAAAACAGCCTTTAAAAACAGTGTCTACTAACAGGAGATCAGATAAACAAGTTGTGGTGTTCATACAACAGAATGCTACTCGTCCTTATAAAGAATGAGCTACAGATATACACTATACCATGGAAAAGTCTCAAAAACATTTATACTAAGCTAAAACAAACAAATAAATGGCACAGAAGAATACGGTATGATTCCATTTACATGAGATTTTTAAATAGGCAAAACTAAACTATTGGTGATAGAAAGCAGAAGCAGGGACTGGGTGGGCTGGTATTTCTTGGAAATGGGTGGTGTAAACATACTGGGGTGCTGTAAATAAACTATCTGGGATTGGACAGTGATCACCTGTGTATATTTTTCAAGGCTCATTGAACTGAACACCCAAAGTCTTAGGCAGTAAAGGATTAACTTGGTCTGCATTACTTTGCACATTCCAAAAAGGTTTGGCCCTTACCTGGGAAATAACTTCATAGTCCTTGAAATATTCTACTTGATAAGAGTGTCTTTATTTGCCAGAGACCTTGAGCCACAGCAGATAATCTGTGCTAAGATCTATACTATGGAATTGAATGGGAGTTGTAGTGTGAGTCTTACACCACGTGGTAAGAACTGGCCTCTGGAGGACGTGCAGACCGAGTGACTAAAGGCGGCCATGGGCACGGTCAGCCATGCCCGTGTGACCAACCTCAACACAAGCCCTGGACATGGGCGCTCAGATGGGCCTCTCAGGTGGCGGACTTCTGTGGTTGCTTCCACACAGCCGTGCGAGAGGAGGTAAGTGCTGTTCGCCGACTGCTAAAGAGCCAATTAAAAGAAAAACCTCAGGTAGATTTGGACTATGTTTGTGTCTGTTTATAATAGCAGTTAGGCCTACCCTAACTATTCTGCTTTGTTCACTTAAGTACTTAGGAATGGAAGAAGGTGTGTGTGTGTGTGTGTGTGTGTGTGTATGTGTGTGTGTGGTGTGTGTGGTACTAGAGATGGAACCCAGGTGCACCCTACCTCCGAGCTACACCCCCAGCCCTATTTTTATTCTTTATTTTGAAATAAGGTCTCACTACATTGCAGAGGGCCTCACTAAGTAGCAGAGGCTGGCTGTGAACCTGGATCCTCCTGTCTCAGCCTCCCAAGTACTGGGATTACAAGCGTGAGCTACCACGCCCGGCTCCATACCGACTTTTCATCAGAAATTATTTTTTAATGATCTATCAGTTTCTGAAGGTCTTCCTTCAGTTTTGTTGAAAATAAAAGACTGGAAACAATTTAACTTGAGAAAGAATTTGCTACTAGTTATTAAAACTAGTCATTTTCTCTACTTCTAAGTAGACTGGAGACTTGACTAAGAATTAGATCCCAAATGACTCTAGCTGTGGACTCCAGACAAGCTGCATTCACATCACCTGTCAACTTTTGGGAAATGCAGACTCTCAGGCCTTGCCCAGACTTACTGAACTGCAAACTCTGGGGGTGAGATCCAGTAAATGGTTTCACCAGTGAGCACTCCAGGAGATTCTGGTGCATGCATGCCCAGGTGAGAACCACTGCCTTATATTAAACCCACTCTTCTCCTGACCGTCGCATTTAATCTGATAGTTTCTATATCAAACATTGAAATATTAATTTTAACATGTCTTTGCCATTTGTAATAGTTATCTCTTAGTGGTAAAAATATGATCACAAACTTTAAAGGCTTCCAACCATGCATTGATTTTCTCCCAATTTTTGTGGGTCAGGAGTTTGGGCACAACTTAGCTGGGTTCTATACCTCATATTTTCTAGAGGCTGCCATCAAGGTGTCAGGCAGGGACACGGTCATATCTCAGATATGACTGAGAGAAAAGGTCTACTTCTTTCTTTCTTTTTCTCTTTCTTTTCTCTTCTTTTTTTTTTGGTACTAGTAATTGAACCTAAGAGCAGTCTACCCCTGGTGCTACACTACCAGTTCTTTTCATTTTTTATTTTGAAACAATGTCTTGATAAATTGCAAAGGCTGGTCTTGTGTTTGAAAATCCTCCTGTCTCAGCCTCCCAAGTACTGGGATTACAGGCATGCACTACTGCATCCAGGTACTTTACACCATATCACCCTGAATGGGACTTACATTGTCTGTTCTTGGAAGCTAAGCAGGGCTGGGCCTGGCTAGTGCTTGAATGGGGGAGGATCTAGTTCTGAGCTCATCTGGTTGTCAATAGCATTGCTTCTTTGCTGGCTGCCAGCTAGAAGCCACCCTCAGCTCCTTCTATGTGCGTCTTCCTAATATGACCACTGGCTTCTTCAAAACCAGCAAAGGAGTCTCTCCTAACAGAACTGGTGTTATAATCTTATAACACAATCACAAACACACAATCACATGTATGCCTTCAGCTTTGTCATGGTCTCTTGGCTAGAAGCAAGTCTTAGGTCCCATCTACACTCAAAGGGAGGGAATTACATAAAGGTGAGCATAAACTGGGTGTGTTGGTGGCAAGTTTGTAATCCCAGCATTCCGGAGGCTGAGACTGGAGGATCGTGGTTCGCGGACAGCCTCAGCTACTTAGTGATACCTGTTTAAAAAACAAAAAAACAAGCCAGCATGGTGGAGCATGCTAGTAATCCCAGCATTTAGGAGGCTAAGACAGGAGGATTGTGGTTCGTGACCAGCCTCAGCTACTTAGGCCCTCTGCAACTTAGTGAGACCCTGTTTCAAAATAAAGAATAAAAAATAGGGCAAGGGGTATAGCTCGAAGGTCGAATGCTCCTGGGTTCCATCGTCAGATTCATTAAAAAAAAAAAAAAAAAAAAAAAGGTGAGGATACCAGGAAGCAGGGATCATGGGGCCACCTTACAATCTGTTACATAACTCAGAGTTTTTGTTTAAATGGTTTTTGTCTTATTGTGTACTTAATGCATATTTTTACTCTATCAAAACTCTAAATATTCCGTTTAGATCATTTAGTAACAAATATTCAACAAAATGTTTATAAGAACACTTTTGGCAAAGCCAGGCCTCATTGTCAAACCATCAGCTAAATCAAACTATGGCTTCCTTTCTGTCCTAAAAGATTTGATGTCATTTTTCAATTCAAATAAATGTCTTTGCTACAAATTTTAAGGAATTAAAATTTTAAAACTTAAAGCAATAAATTTTATAGCACATATCATAAGAAATATTACTAAAGTAACTAGGTGTGGTGGCACATGCCTGAAGTCTTAGCTGTTGGGAAGGCAGGACAAGAAAGAAAAGAAAAGAAAAGAGGAAAGGAAAGAAAGAGAGAGAGAAAGAAAATGAGAGAGAAAGAAAGAAGTAATATTACTAAAGCAAATAGACTAAGAGTAAACTGATGCCAGCCTGATAAAATTAGTCACACCAAATTTATCAAAGCAAGATGGTGATATAAGGGTGTGGTGACACTTCCCTATAATTAATCCCAATACTTGAGAGGCTGATATAGGATGATGACAGGCTCGAGGCCAGTCTCAGCAACTTAAGAGGACCCTTAGCACTTTAGTGAGACCCTTTCAAAATAAAAGAAAAAATATTTTAAAAAAAGAACCAAGAGTGTAGCACAGAGGAAGAATGCCCCTGGGTTCAATCCCTAGTACCCTCCAAAATTATGATAATGGTAGTCCTCATTATTTTATAATTACCCAAATTATAAAATTGGCTAAGATGATCAATTATTACTAATATGGATGAATGTTGCCAACGGCAAGGTATCCTTTGGTAAATGTGTGTCCATGTAGGTATTGAATGCTGGTGAACAGCTTTGAAAATAATGTAATTAAGTAATGCATTTAAAAGGCCAAAATAGCTCCATTAATTTCATTATACATTATGATTAAATTCCCTATGTATTTAAGTGAAAAGGGAAGGTGTATACTGCTGCAACTAATTGGCCCAGCAGCTAGCATATAATTTTATTTTTAGTTAGTAGGAGGTAGAAAATCTTATTATAAACTGAAATATGATGACTATTGACTGCAATTATAATGCACATTTCACAATATGATTTGATAAAAAGGGTTTTAACTAAATGATGCATAACAAATTTGAAAGCATGTGAGATTTTATATAGTATTATTTTTGCATGTATGAACAATACTTCATTTTGTCTGCAAGCTTGATCTGTAAAAATTTCAAGTTCATGAAAAGTATAAAGAATAATATAATGAACACATGTAAACACTTCATTCAGATTAAGCTGCCCTCCTATCTATTTTTATACTTTTTAGTGAATGTCAGCTCCTAAATGCAAGGCTTATTGTTTACTAGATTGCTATAAAGCTGGATTCATCTGCTATTTTCTCATGTTAAACAGTTTAAACATTTTGGGCAGGAGTACTACTATTCTGCACCTCCTGTCACATCACTTCAAGAGACACACACCATTCTGACCAAGTAGTACTGGTGCTGGTGATGGCAGGTCTTTTGATTATAAAATAATTTTTATATGGAATCAGCTGAGGTATCTGTCAAGAGATGAATGGCAAGAAAGTAGAACACTATTAAGCTATTAAAATCAATGATCCTACCATTTTGGGCAACATGAATGGACCCGGATATTATAATGTTAAGTGAAAGACAAATCCTGGATGATTTCACTCATATGTAGAATGTAAAAGATCCGAGTTGAGAGCAGAATATTGATTCCCAGAGGCAGCGGAGTCAAGGGACGGCTTTAACAGGTATAATATCAGAGCCAGTTCTAGTGTTCTATTACACAAACAGGTGAGTATAGTCAACAATGTTTATCATATAATTTAAAATAACTAGACAAGAGGATTTTCAGTGTTAGCACAAAGAAACGATAAGTGCTTGAGATGATGGATAACTTTAATATTCTGAGTTGATCAATACACAATGTACAAATGTACTGAAACATTACACTGTACCCATAAAGACATACAATTGTTATCTATCAAATTTTAAAATATAAAAACACTTTTTCTCTTGTATACTTAATCCATCCTCCAACTATATATCACCCAGTGGTTTTATCATCCTCTGATGGCCGCGCTTAAATAAAGTTACACAGTGTTGGCTAACTGGTGTATTTTGAAAGGTTAATAGCTACAACAAACTTTGTAGATAGATTTGAAAGAATCGTCATTCTTAATCTGTGTTGTTTCTTTTGTTAGAAGATCTACTTTCTCCACTTAGTGACAGCAACTAGAGATGAGTATTAAGAACTCTTGGAAGCTGGGCATGGTGGTATACACTTGTAATCCTGATACTTGGGAGGCTGAGACAGGAGAATCACAAGTTTGAGGACAACCTTGACAATGTAGCAAGACTCAGCAACCTAGTTAGACCCTGTTTCAAACCAAAAAAATAAAATAGGGCTGGAATGTGGCTCAGAGGTAGAACTCCCCTGGGTTCAATCCCTAGTCTCTGTCTCTGTCTCTCTCTGTCTCTGTCTCTCTCTCTGTCTCTCTCTCTCTGTCTCTGTCTCTGTCTCTCTCTCTGTCTCTCTCTCTCTCTGTCTCTCTCTGTCACACACAAAACCTGGAAAGAATTTCTTTCTCTCCAAGGTCAGGTTCCCTAGGAGCAGAGCCTGACACTGGCAGTCTTGCCCAAGTGGTTTCTTAGGAAGTGTTCTCAGTAGATAGAAAGTAAGAACTATAGGTAGGACAAGAAAGAAAAGCTAAGCAAGAATGCCATGGCACACACAGGTAGTCACTTTGAGATAAAACTACCATCCTTTTATACCCCATGGAGATCAGTCATCAGCAGAGTCTGGAAGTGGCTAGGACACAACCCTCTTCATATGAAGTCTCCTGATCAACCCAAGGCAATCCTCTAAAGGAGGGGGAAGCTAAGAACTGTTATATGCCATTACACATAGCAATTTTCAAGTTCATAATGTATTTAAATATTGAGCTAACCAAACAAGAGACCTTTGAAAATCAGTTACTCTAATTTATGATTCTTGGAATAGATAAATGGGTCAATGGAATAGATTAGAGGGATGAGTTCTAATCAAAATGTTACTTATGATAAAAGTATTATCTCAAATAATTTGGGATGTTTTGTTATTATCATTTGTTAGGGACATTTTGATTGCAAGCAAAAGCCACATATTTTTAATCTTACATTACAGAAACCAGGGGTAGAACATATTGAATCCAGGGGCTGAGATAATTTCAGTAGTACCTAGTCTCTTTCCATCACAGAAGGCTCTGGTCCTGACTCCATGGGTTTCATTCTTGAGTTGTACATGATAGTGATCCCTGGAAGTCCACACTTACCCTTTTCAGACCTTCAAGTCCAATAGAAACAGATTAACTCTTCTGAAATAATGCTAATAAACATCTCAGAGCTTAGTCTTCTTGATTCTGATTGTCCCAATTTGGGTTATAACTCATCCCTGAACCAATCACTGTGGCCAGGGAGATGGTACCAAAGTTGATTTATGTGCCCAATCTTAGAGTAGGAGTTAGGGGCAGTTTCAAACCAACTCATTGATAGGTGGTTGCCCAAGGAAAAAGAGAAGCTACTATTAAGAGAAAGCTAGAGAGAGAAGGGGTGCTGGGCAGGAGGCAAAACCAACACATGTCTACTATAATCAATTATTCAATTAAGATGTTTAGACATCTCTTACGCCATTAAAAAGACCAAAGTTAGGGGATAGGGAATGAAGCCAGGCACTTACTCATTTTTTACATCAAAATAAATTCCAGATGATTTAAACATTTTATGAAAAAAACAAAACCACAAGAATACTGGAAGAAAGCATGATTGAATAGTTTTAAAACTGGAAATAGAGAGCCTCTCTAAGCATGAAACCAAACACAGAAACCATAAAGGATAATATTGATAGAATTTGACCACACAAAACCTTAAAAGCTTTTGTTCATAAAAATACTAAGCTAAATGAGATGAGGAAGATGAACGGTGAAGATATAAGAGTTATAAAAATCCATACACCAAATAAGTAACAACAGCAATCATAGACCATAAATTATACAAGACACTAGAAGAAATAACAAAATCACATTCGTAGGAGACTTTAATTCATCCCCCTTCAGTCTATGACAGGTCAAGTGGACAAACAAATTAGCAATGACAGAAAATTATCATTTGTACATTAATAGTAAGGAAACTTTAACACATAAAATTTTAGCCCTATTCAATGAAAATAAAAAATACAATCTCTTCAACCCCAAGGTTATGAAACATTCATGATACTTGATGAAGTAATTATATCATAAGAGAGCAATATCAAATCGATATACAATAAAACCAGTATAAACAAAATAAATCAGCTGGGCATGTTGGCTCACACCTGTAATGCCAGTACTTGGGAGGCTGAGACAGAAATACAAATTTGAAAACAGCCTCAGTAATTTAGTAAGGCTCTCAGCAATTTAGCAAGACTTTCTCTCTCTCTCTCTCTCTCTCTCTCTCTCTCTCTCTCTCTCTCTCTCTCCCTCCCTCCCTCCCTCCCTCCCTCCCTCCCTCCCTCCCTCCTTTCTTTCTTTCTTTCTTTCTTTCTTTCTTTCTTTCTTTCTTTCTTTCTTTCTTTCTTTCTTGGTACTGGGATGGAACCCAGGGGCATTCCACCTCCAAGCTGCACCCCAGGTCCTATTTTTTAGTCTTTGTTATTTTTTGAAACAGAGTCTCACTGAGTTGCAAAGGGCCTCACTAAGTAGCTGAGGCTGTCTGCGAACCGCAATCCTCCAGTCTCTGCCTCCCAAATGCTGGGTTTACAAGCATGCACCACCAGGCCTGGCCTAAGGCCCTATTTCTTTCTTTCTTTCTTTCTTTCTTTCTTTCTTTCTTTCTTTCTTTCTTTCTTTCTTTCTTTCTTTCTTTTTTGGTGGTACTGAGGGTGGAACCCAGGGGCTTTCTACCTCCAGGCTATACTCCCAGACCTATTTTCTATTTTATTTGGAAACAGGGTCTCACTAAGTTGCTGAGAGACTCACTCAGTAGCTGAGGCTGGCTTTGAACCTGTGCAATCCTCCTGTCTCAGCCTCCCAAGGGCAGGGATTACAAGCGTGCACCACCACGCCCAGCCCTAAGACCCTATTTCTAAATAAAAAATAAAAATAGAACTTGGAGGGCATCTCAGAGGTAGAATGCCTCTGGGTTTAATCCTCAGCACACACACACACACACACACACACACACACACACACACACACACACTTAAATAAAATAAGAAAATAAAAAGATCGTTCCACTTTCAGAAAATGAAGAGAATATTAAAATTCCGTCTTAAACATTTTTTGAGTTTACAGAAAAAATAGCAAGTGTGGTCTATCTGGAAAAAACATATCAGAACACAGGGAATAGAGCTCAGTGTTCAGAGGAAGTTCCATATTTTTATTTACATTTATAAATAAGAAAGAAGAAAGCAAATTAATTAAACATCTGTCCTCAAAATAAGGAAAAGATCAACAAAATAAAGAAAAGTAGAAAGAAAATGCATAAACTAGTATGTTAGAAAAAAGAAAAACAGCCAGGCATGGTAGAGAACACTTGTTGTAATCCCAGTACTTAGGAGTCTGAAACAGGCGGATCGCAGGTTTGTGGCCAGCCTCAGAAACTTAGTGAGACCCTGTTTCAAAATAAAAAATAAAGTAGGGCTAGAGGTGTAGCTCAAAGGCAGAACACCCCTGGGTTCAATTTCCAGTACAATAAATAAATAAATAAATAAATAAATAAATAAATAAATAAATAAATGTAAGTAGTAGAAATAAGAGTAAATCATAACATAAAAAATTAAAAGAAAAATAATAAAGTAGATAAAAGTTTAGCCAATCTCATCAACAAAAAAATAGAGGCTGGCCATAGTGACACATGCCTGCAATCAATCTAAACTACTCTAAAGGCTGAGGCAGGAGGATCATGAGTTCAAGGTCAGGCTGGGCTATTTAGCAAGATCAAATTTTTAAAAAAGCAGATGGCAGGCAGAATAATGGTCTCCACAATGATGTCCACACTTTAATTCCCAGAGTCTGTGAATTCACTACCTTACTTGGCAACAAGGACTTCCCAGTTGTAGTTAAGGTATAGGATCTTAAAATGGGGAGATTATACCGTATTATCCAAAGTGGGTTCGATTTAATCACATACAGTTCTTAAAATCAGGGAATCTTTCCCAGCAGAGGACAGAGAGATGTGATGGGAGAATTCAACCTTGCTAGCATGAAGACAAAATAAGAGGCCATACATAAGTCAGAGAATGGAGGTGGCCTCTAGAAACTGGCAAAGGCTCAGAAAGAGACTCTTCAGCACTTCAGGAGGAACAGAGCTGCCACCACCAATAGGAGCCTGGTCATTCCCAGGTCAGACTTCTGCCCCACAGGAATGGGAAATTACAAATGTGTATTGTTCCAGCCACCAAGTTTTTGGTTATTTGTTACAGCAAAAGTAGAAAATTAATTCAAGGAGAAAATTCATCTTCACAAAATAAGAAACGACAAAGGAAATAAAAATCTAGAGTAGAGAAAAATTTTAAATCACAAATCTAATCTATTAACTATGCAAGTAATTTTGAATATCTGAATGAAATGCATAAGTTTCTAGGAAAATATAGTCCTATTAAAACAGGTAGAAAATAAAAATAGGCCAATATCCATAAAAGAAGTTGGGAGGTTTTATCAGTAAATCCCTCAAAAGGCAACAGGCTCAGAAAATTTTACTGGGAATTTTTACCAGACTTTTGAGAATTGATAATGCCCATGCTATTTAAACTACCCCACAGCTTTGACAAAAAGGAAATTATGCAAATATTTTTGTTATAAGAATGTAAAATTAGTACTGATAAATGACAAAGATTGCACACACAAACTATAAGTCAATCTACTTTAGAAATATAGATGCAGCTGGGCGTGGTGGCACACGCTTGTAATCCCCGTGCTTGGGAGGCGGAGACAGGAGGATTGCGCAGGGTTGAAGCCAGCCGCACTGGATTACAAGACCCTGTTTCCAGATAAAAATATAAAATAGGTCTGGGAGTGTATCCCGGAGGTAAAAGGGCTTTCAGGAACCCTAGTACCACCAGAAAGAGAGAGAGAGAGAAAGAAAGAAAGAAAGAAAGAAAGAAAGAAAGAAAGAAAGAAAGAAAGAAAGAAAGAAAGAAAGAAAGAAAGAAAGAAAGAAAGATGCAAAACTCTTAAGATAGAATATTCACTATCATAAATATGCAGTGACAATATAAAGTTTATTCTAAGAATATCTAGATAATTCAATACTAGCAAATATATCAGTATAATTCTTTTTTTTTTTTTTTTTTGTGGTGGTACTGGGGTTCCTGGAAGCCCTTCTACCTCCAGGCTACACTCCCAGATCCATTTTTACATTTTTATTTGGAAACAGGGTCTCCTAAACCAGCGCGCGCGGCTGGCTTCGAACCTGCGCGATCCTCCTGTCTCTGCCTCCCAAGCGCGGGGATTACAAGCGTGCGCCACCACGCCCGGCCAGTATAATTCATTATTAACATTTAAAATTTTAATAATACTGGGGATTAAACCCAGGAACACTTACATACATACCGTCCTGGCCCTTTTATTTTGTTTTGAGAAAAGATAAAGTTGCCCAGGATGCCCTTCAACTTGTGATCCCCCTGCCTCAGCCTCCCAAGTAGCTGAGATGGCAAGCAAGTACCACAGTGCCCAGCTTTCTTTTTATTTTTTCCTTTTTTTTTTTTTTTGGCGGAACTGGGGGTTGAATCCAGGGGCATTCTACCTCCAAGCTACACCCCCAGTCCTATTTTTTTATTCTTTATTTTGAAACAGGGTTTCACTAACAGCCTTATGAAGAAAAATAATATGATCTTCCTATAGACCCTGAAAAGGAATTTGACAAAAGTTAGAGAAAATGCATTTAAATGACTAATAAATGTAGAAAAATTAGGGAAATAGGAAACTGTTATTTGGCAACCATAATGATAGAGTTGATTCAAACTAGAAACCATCAATAATGGTAAAGTGCGTAGGTGAAAAGTCTGAGGACTAACATACTATTTTCATAGTCTTGACATAACTCCTCAAAGGTACAGATCAATTACAATTGAAGCAATCGTAACTTTGTAGGGAGGAAAGCTAGTTAATACCAAGAAGTAATCAAAATAATCACTGGGTGTCTTCATTCAGACTACTAAAACAAAAGACTATCTCCTGGGTGGTTTATAAATAATAAAATTTAGTTTTTACAGTTCCAAAGGCTAAAAGTCTGAGGTCAGGGTGTCAACATGGTCAGGTTGTGGTGAGAACTAGCCTCCAGGTTGCAGACTTCTCTATCTTGGTGCAGCAGAGAGAGGGAGAGAGCAAATAGGAAGTAGGATACTCTCTCTCTCTCTCTCTCTCTCTCTCTCTCTCTCTCTCTCTCTCTCTCTCTCTCTCTCTCTCCTGGAGGCTGAACCCAGGGGCATTCTATTCTAACTATGAGATACACCCCCAGCCCTTTCTATTTTTTATTTTGAAACAGAGTCTCACTAGGTTGCTGAGGGCCATGCCTAGTTGCTGAGACTATCCTTGAACCTGAGGTCCTCCTGTCTCAGCCTCCTAAACATTGGAATTAAAGGCATGCACAACGATACCCACCTCAATGAAGTCTGTTTTACAAGGGCACTAATCCATTCATAAGTATCCCACCCTCATGCCCTAATCAGATGTCAACATGAATGTTGATGTGACAAACACCTTCAGTCCCTCCTCCCAGTAGTACGGAAAGCAATTTCCTTTGCCTCCAGATTGCACACTGAAGAAAATATAGCATCGCTTCTGCAATGTTCCCACCAAAGAAGCAAATTGGAGATTTTCAACAAAAAACTAACCTCTACTCTTTAAAAATGTCAGTACCATAAAACACAAAGAAAAAACCTGAGGAACCCTTCCAGGTCAAGACAATTAAAGAAAAGTGACAACTAAATGCAAAGCATGATCCAGAATGTTCTTTTGGTACAAAGGACATTATTGGAACAATCCATAAATCAGAAAAAAGTATGTAGATGAGGTAATATTACATTAATGTGAATTCCCTGATTTAGATTTTTGTACTTTTATTTATAGGAAATATGCACTTACATAAGTGTGTGTGTGTGTGTGTGTGTGTGTGTGTGTGTGTGTGTGTGATGCTGGGGATTGAACCCAGGGGCATTCTACCTCTGAGTTACATCCTAAGCCCTATTTTTATTATTTTGAAACAAGTTTTCATGAAGTTGCTGAGGGCTTCCCTAAGTTGAGGCTGTCCTTGAACCTATAACTCTCCTTTCTCAGCCTCTCAAGTACTAGGATTATAGGTGCATGATACCACACCCAGCTTGCTTATGCTTTTCATAAGAGAAACCTTAGCATACATAAACAACAGTGGGAAGATGACAGTAGAGTGGGTAGGGTTAAGATTGGGAGGTGGGAGAGTGTGCAAGAGTAGAAATGAAGCAAGAGACAATAGAAGAAATAAGAAAATGATTGTGGCTATAAAAAAAAACCAATTTTAGCGGGTGTGGTGGCGCACGCTTGTAATCCCCATGCTTGGGAGGCGGAGAGAGGAGGATCGCGCAGGTTCAAAGCCAGCCGTGTGGGCTTAAAAGATCCTGTTTCCAAATAAAAAATATAAAAAAATAGGTGTCTGGGAGTGTAGCCCAGAGGTAGAAGGGTTTCCAGGAACCCCAGCACCACAAAAAAAAAAAAAAAAAATTATGTTCAATGCAGAAAGTGTGGAAAATATAGAAAGTTATCTATGAAAAAATACAGACCACCCATCATATCAAGATGTCATTGAAGGCTCATTAATAGAAGCATTTCGGGGGGCAGGCAGGACAGAGAGGGAGGCCTGGACTACAGAGACATGGGAAATACCTTAGCAGACTTGCTCCCCCATTTCCCAGATGAGGAAGCTAAGGCTTAGACAAAAGGAATTATTACTATTTATTTATCTATTTATTTATTTATTTATTTATTTTAGTACTGGGGATTGAACTCAGGGGCATTCTACTTCTAAGTTATACTCCCAGTTCTACTTTATTTTATTTTATTTTACTTTTTAATTTTTTGGTGGTACTGGGGTTCCTGGAAGCCCTTCTTTTTTTATTTAAAAACTGATCTGATATTTTATTTTATTTTTTTAATTTTTTATTGGTGCACTGTATTCATACATCATAGTGGGATACAAACTTTTGTAGACATACATGCACACATCACCCAGTCAGCCCCCACCCGATCCCCACCCTGTTCCCTCCCCATCCCTCCTTCCCATGCTTGGCTTAGTGGTTGACATCTAGTATTATAGCAATTTATCCAAAATTAAAAAATGATAATCTCACATAGCAGTTCCATTTGTCTGATACCAAGATTTTGATAACTTAAAGATAACATTTCGATATTTCTTTTTGCTTTCTTTCTTACCAGAGAATATTTTTTTCTTTTTTTTTAGGTAAAACTATCATATATTTATATATTTATTTTTCAGAAAAAAAAATCTATCCTAATATGGAATATGGACTCTAGATACCCAAAACGATCTCGAAAAAGAACAAAGATAGAAGATATATATTTTCTGATTTCAAACCATATAAAGCTACAATAATTGACACAGTGTAGTACTGTTTTAAAAGCAGATATATAAACCATTGGAGTTAAATAAAAGCCTAGAGATAAATCCTTCCATATATTGTCAAGTTATTTTTGACAAGGTTTCCATGAACATTTGGTGGAGAAAATAATAATCTTTTAACTAAATATTGTTGAAAAATAATTACATGAAAAAGAATAAAATTGGACCCTTACCTAATCCCATATACAAATATTAACTCAAAATAGATAAAAGACCTAAATATAAATCTTAAGACTATAAACTTTTAGAAGAAAATCTGGGTCATTAAACCTCACAACATTGAAATTGGCAGTGATTTCTTGGATATGATTTCAATGGCACAGGCAACAGAAGAGTATACAAACTCCCTAAGAAATAAAAAAAATATTTTATATCCAAAGACAATGTAAACAGAGTTAAAAGTTACTGATTGAATGGGATAAAATATTTCTAAATGCTATATCTGAGTATATTTATATTCCAACTAGAAATCCTAAAAATTAACAACAATAAAAGCAAACAATACAATTTAGAGATAGGTAAAAGACTAACATAAGTAATGAATCTCCACTGATAACCAATCTTAGTTGTCTGTTGGATGGAAAATCTTGTTTCTCTGGTTCTGGTGTGTGTTACCTAATTCTTCTTTGTAGTTAATCTCTTTGAGTATTTTCTCTAGCGCTGGTTTTGAAGACATAAATTCCTTTAGTTTTTGTTTGACGTGGAAGCTTCTTATTTCTCCATCTAATTTGATAGATAGTTTTGCTGGGTAGGAAATTTTTGGCTGGAAGTTGTTTTCTTTCAGAGTTTGGAATATGTTACTCCAAGCCCTCTGGCTCTCATGACTTGGTTTGGGAAGTCTGGAGTGATTCTAATTGGTTTGCCTCTGAATGTCACTTGGCCCTTTGTTTTTGTTGCCTTTAAGATTCTCTGCTTGGCTTCCACATTGGTCATTTTGACAATTATGTGGCGTGGGGATCCTCTTCTCCGATCCTGTCTAAAGGGAGTTCTATAAGTTTCCTGGACCTGTGTATCGACCTCTTGCTCTACGTTTGGAAAATTTTCTGCTATTACTTCCTTGAAGAGATTGTTGATCCCTTTGGTTTCACCTTCTTTTCCCTCCTCTATTCCGATTATTCTTAGGTTAGCTCTCTTAAAATGGACCCATATTTCTTCAATGTCAGATTCCTGCTGTCAGATTTTTTTTCTAGATTATAAACTATGCATTCATTTTTGGATTGATCATCTTCTAAGAGCGAGATTCTATTCTCCATGTGGTCTAATCAGTTGTTTGTACTTTGAATTGAGGCCTTTACTTCATTAATTGCATCCTTTATCTCTTTTTGGCTCTCTCTGAATTCTTTTTGAAACACCTCTATTATTTCTACAGTTATTTTCCTGATTTGATCTTCTAGAAATCTCTGAATTTCTGTTTTATTGGGTTCTGATGTGGGGTTGTGGGCATTCATTGCTCCATTGTTATTTCTCTTTCCCATGATTTCAGAAGTTTGTGCCTTCTCTGGGTTCTTCCCTTGGGTCACTATGACTTGATCTTGAGTCTGTGGTATCTCAGACCCCACTACTCCTTTACTGGGTTGTATCACAGAGTTTCAGACCCAGGGAGTCTATAGAGGCTGCTTTAGACTATGGGGGGTGCCAGGTTGAGCATTCTCCTATGGTGTGATATCTCTGCCACCGCCACTCCCCCACTGGGTCAAGTCCCTGGGAGTGCAGTACTGGGATTTCTCCTCTGTGGCCCACAATTTGACTCACTGTTTTTGAGTACACAGATGGAGCTGTAGTGGACTCGGTGAATTTGCTGCTTTTGCCGCCGGTGGCAATATGGCGCCACTGCCATGTCCTCGGCCGTGAGGCTGGCGTATTTCTTCTCTGTTTTTGAGCTCCACTCTGAGTCCCTGCAGCGTGTGCTGAGCTCAGCCACTGGGAGCTTTAGATGCTCCCTGCGCCGAAAAATCCCGCCCGGCTCTTCCGCAGAGGCTCACCTCGGCTCGCTGTAGCCATCCGGTGAACTCGCCGCTGTCACCAGCAGTAAGGCGCTGCTGCCGCGTCCTCGGACATGAGGCCGGTGTATCTCCTCTGTGGCTCTGAGCTCCGTTCTGAGTCCCCTTCCTCTCTGGAGCCTGGTGATTTTTTTGTTTCTCTGGTGATGGTGTTTTCTGGCTATTAAAGGCGTTGATTTTGTGGTAATGGAGATTGGTTGTTAGTGGGGCTCTTAAGCCCCGCTTTTCTCAGTCACTATCTTCCTGGAAGTCCTCCTGGAAGCCCTTCTACCTCTGGGCTGAACTCCCAGACCTATTTTATTTTTGGAAACAGGGTCTCTTAAGCCAGCATGGCTGGCTTTGAACCTGCGTGATCCTCCTGTCTCTGCCTCCCAAGCATGGGGATTACAAGTGTGCGCCACCATGCCCGGCTATTTTATTTTTTATTTTTATTTTTTATTTTTTATTTTTTTTAAATTTTATTTTATTGGTGCACTGTATTCATACATCATAGTGGGATACAAACTTTTGTAGACATACATGCACACATCGCCCAGTCAGCCCCCACCCGATCCCCACCCCATTCTCTCCCCATCCCTCCTTCCCATGCTTGGCTTAGTGGTTGACATCTAGTATTATAGCAATTTATCCAAAATTAAAAATGATAATCTCACATAACAGTTTCATTTGTCTGATACCAAGCGTTTGATGATTTAAAGATAACATTTCAATATTTCTTTTTGCTTTCTTTCTTACCAGAGCATATTTTTTTCTGTTTTTTTTAGGTGAAACTATCATATATTTATATATTTATTTTTCAGAAAAAAAATCTATCCTAATATGGAATATAAATTCTAGATACCCAAAACGATCTTGAAAAAGAACAAAGCTAGCAGATATATATTTTCTGATTTCAAACCATATAAAGCTACAATAATTGAAACAGTGTAGTACTGTTCTAAAGGCAGATATATAGACCATTGGAGTTAAATACAAGCCTAGAGCTAAATTCTTCCCTATATTGTCAAGTTATTTTTGACAAGGTTTCCATGAACATTTGGTGGTGGAAATAATAATCTTTTAACTAAATATTGTTGAAAAATAATAATTACATGGAAAAGAATAAAATTGGACCCTTACCTAATCCCACATACAAGTATTAACTCAAAATAGATAAAAGACCTATATATAAATCTTAAGACTATAAACTTTTAGGAGAAAATCTGGGTCATAAAACCTCACAACATTGAAATTGGCAGTGATTTCTTGGATATGATTTCAATGGCACAGGCAACAGAAGAATATACAAACTCCCTAAAAAATAAAAGAAAATATTGTATATCCAAAGACAATGTAAACAGAGTTAAAAGTTACTAATAGAATTGGATAAAATATTTCCAAATGCTATATCTGAAGGTATATTAATATTCCAACTAGAAATCCTAAAAATTAACAACAATAAAGGCAAACAATACAATTTAGAGATAGGTAAAAGACTAACATAAATAATGAATCTCCACAGATAACCAATCTTAGTTGTCTGTTGGATGGAAACTCTTGTTTCTCTGGTTCTGGTGAGTGTTACCTATTTCTTCTTTGTAGTTAATCTCTTTGAGTATTTTCTCTAGCGCTGGTTTTGAAGACATAAATTCCTTCAGTTTCTGTTTGTCATGGAAGCTTCTTATTTCTCCATCTAATTTGATAGAAAGTTTTGCTGGATAGGAAATTTTTGGCTGGAAGTTGTTTTCTTTCAGAGTTTGGAATATGTTACTCCAAGCCCTTCTGGCTCTCATAACTTGGTTTGGGAAGTCTGGAGTGATTCTAATTGGTTTGCCTCTGAATGTCACTTGGCCCTTTGTTTTTGTTGCCTTTAAGATTCTCTGTTTGGCTTCCACATTGGTCATTTTGACAATTATATGGCGTGGGGATCCTCTTCTCCGATCCTGTCTAAAGGGAGTTCTATAAGTTTCCTGGATCTGTGTATCAACCTCTTGCTCTATATTTGGAAAATTTTCTGCTATTACTTCCTTGAAGAGATTGTTGATCCCTTTGGTATCACTTTCTTTTCCCTCCTCTATTCCAATTATTCTTAGGTTAGCTCTCTTAAGATGGGCCCATATTTCTTCAATGTCAGATTCCTGCTGTTGGATATTTTTTTCTAGATTAGAAACTATGCATTCATTTTTGGATTGCTCATCTTCTAAGAGCGAGATTCTGTTCTCCATGTGGTCTAATCGGTTGTTTGTGCTTTGAATTGAGGCCTTTACTTCATTAATTGCATCCTTTATCTCTTTTTGGCTCTCTCTGAGTTCTTTTCGAAGCACCTCTATTATTTCTACAGTTATTTTCCTAATTTGATCTTCTAGAAATCTCTGATTTTCTGTTTTATCAGGTTCTGATGTTGTGGGGTTGTGCACATTCATTACTCCAGTGTTATTCCTCTTTCCCATGATTTCGGAGGTTTGTGCCTTCTCTGGGTTCTTCCCTTGGGTCACTATGGCTTCACTTAAGGTGCTCTGGATCTCGAGTCTGTATTATCTCAGACCCCACTACTCCTTTACTGGGTTGTATCACAGAGTCTCCGACCCAGGGAGTCGATAGAGGCTGCTTTAAACTATGGGGGGTGCCAGGTTGCACATTCTCCTATGGTGTGATATCTCTGCCACCGCCCCTCCCCCACTGGGTCAAGTCCCAGTGAGTATAGTACTGGGATTTCTCCTCTGTGGCCCGCAATTTGACTCACTGTTCTTGAGTACGCAGATGTAGCTGTACTGGACTCGGTGAATTCACTGCTGCTGCCGCCGCTGGTGGCAATATGGCGCCTCTGCCACGCCCTCGGCCATGAGGCTGGCGTATTTTTTCTTCTCTGATTTTGATTTCCACTCTGAATTCCTGCAGCGTGTGCTGAGCTCAGCCACTGGGAGCTTTAAATGCTGTCTGCGCCGAAAGATCCCGCCTGGCTGTTCCACAGTGGCTCACCTCGGCTTGCTGTAGCTGTCCGTTGAGTTTGCCGCTGCCGCCAGCAGTATGGCGCTGCTGCCGCGTCCTCGGGCGCGTGTGTCTCCTCTGTGGCCCTGAGCTCTGTTCTCAGTCCGCTTTCTCTCTGGAGCCTGGTGGTTTTTTTGTTTTTCTGGTGATGGTGCTTTCTGGCTATGAAAGGCGCTCTTTTTGTGGTAATGGAGATTGGTTGTTAGCGGGACTCTTAAGCCCCGCTTTTCTCGGTCGCCATCTTCCCGGAAGTCTATTTTATTTTTAAACAGGGTCTTGCTAGGTTTCATTATTTGCTGAGGCTGTCCTGGAATCTGCAAGCTTCCTGTCTTAGCCTCCTAGATAGTGGAATTGCAGGCATGTGTTTCACCATGCCTGGCTAGAATTCTTTTCTTTAGGAGCTAGTTAAGGTGAACCATTTTTTTTCTTTTTTTCTTTTCTTTACTTTTTTTTTTTTTTTGAGTGTGTGTGTGTGTGTGTGTGTGTGTGTGTGTGTGGTACTGGAGATGGAACCCAGAGGCTTTCTATCTCCTGGCTACACTCCCAGACATATTTTATGTTTTTTTATTTGGAAACAGGGTCTCTTAAGCCAGCAGAGGCTGGCTTCGAACCTTCGAACCTGCGCGATCCTCCTGTCTCCGCCTCCCAAGAGCGGGGATTACAAGCACATGCCGCTGCGCCTGGCTAGGCGAACCATTTTCTACTTTAATGGGACCTTCATGGAAGTTCCCAGTGATTTGCAGTGGGAGGCATTGTCTGTAGAAGCCACGGCTTATGTCATAAAAAAAAAGGATGCTATTGCCATTTAATGGATGAGGACTGAAATATTCAACTTGTTTGCAGGGATGCAGAAAGTCTTGCACAATGAAGGTGGTACTGCTCAAGTACTGACTGCTTCTCTATCAGAAAACCTATAGAGTTGTGCCTGACAATCAGGCTCCTGAAGTCAAAATCGAGCCGGCCATTCCTGATTGAGTCTGTAATTATCCAAGCTCTCACGTTGCACCAGATGGGAGCTTGAATCCTCCAGACTCTGACTTGCCCAGATTCTGTCATCAAACTGTGGAGGGCCTCCCAGAGTCCAGCAATGGTGGTGAGCTGACCCTGCCAACGATGCACCAGGCACAGGCAGAGAAAATCCCCAAAGCCTCCATACTATAGCCTGCTTGAGCAGAACAGCTCACGGATGTACTAAATTAGGCGTCCAGCATCTTAGATGGTAACTAGGTTCTCATGAGTAAACTCCTTGTTTACAAACCATTTTCACTTCCATAATGTCATTTGATTCTCCCATTTCCCCTATGAAATACTTATTGCAACTCTAATTTTATAAATGAGAGAAATGGCTCAGAATACGAATCACTTGCTCCACATTTCTGGATCGGTAAGTGAAATATGGAGCTGGGCACAGCCCTGTCCTCTGATGCCAAACACAGAGCTCTTTGTAGGCCACCCGTTGCTCTCCCAGCAAAGGTCTATCTTGGACCTGCTCCCCCTGGTCCAGGCTGGGCAATGGCCTCCTCTTTTCCCCATCCTCCTTCTCTCAAGCCACTTGTTTCACTTGGATGAAAACTAACTAAAAAGCAAACAAGGGGATCTCCAGCTTGCTCTCATCATCTGAGGAAGCAGCTTTCAAACACACAATGGCTTTAGAGATAGTTAACTCTGTCACCAGGGGTGTTTAAGAAGACCTTGGGTGACCATCTGGAAGAGCGGTCGTAGAGGAGATTCCTTCCTGATTCGCAAGCTAAAAAGATCCCCGAGGTCTCGTCCAAATTGGAGAGCAGAGGGCTCAGTGCCTAGGGAGGCAGCATGGTCGGAAGCTGTCTGGGCTGAGAGTCAAATCTGGAGAAGGAAATAAAGAAAGAAGAAAAAAATCTGAAAGCGATTGTAAAGACGAAATCAGATTCTTCCCTTCCAAGAAAGAGACTGGAGCCCCAACAGGCACTGGGAGACAAACTGGGTTGGTGCCTAGAGAGGAAGTTAGGGGAAATGTCAGTGTTTCTCAAATAGCCTTGCCCAGAAAACGTGTCAACAAACACCCAGCCAAACTTCACAGATACAACTCAGTCAACACAGCCCAGAAACGGGAGGAGCCATCTCCTGACAGAGAAAAACTTGAATTGATTTAAAAATATGTTAAATCCCCAATCAATCGACCGTGCAAAAGGCCCAGAGAATATCCTTGGACTCATCGTTAAACCTCTTCCATTTCTCTGAAAGGAGGTGGTATGGGATCCTTTTTGAAGCATTATCTGAACCAACAATGGGGTTCGGGGAGCACTGGCCTCCCAGTTGGAAAATGTGCTTTCACCTTTTAAAAAGTACTATCCTGAATGAAAATCCAGAGGGAAATCTGGGGACCACTGCTTTCTTTAAAATGAAAAACAGGTTCAGAATGCATCTTTGCAGCCTGGCAGGCTGGGGTAATAAACAGTTCCAGGTGAAAAACAGATTTATTTTTACAGTATCCTACAAAATGTGTTTCTTCCCCTCTCCTCCCACCTGAAATGCTTTAGAACTCTTGCTCATCTCTTCTCTTCAATCCTGGGTACAAAGACTTAATAAATTTGAGGAAATGTTGCAAAATAACTCCTTTCTTACACATGTAAAACACTGAGAAAATACAGATGTAGCAAAGGAAGGAAATAAGTATTCTCTGTTTTTCCACCACCTCAAAATAAGCATGTTGGTACATTTACCACATTGAAACATTTTTTATTTTAGTTTTTTGAGGGGTTCAAAACCCAAGTGGTATTAAAAAAACATTCCTTGAATTGCTCCTACCCCATCCTCCTCAGTCGTGTCCCCCTCCTGATCCTCTCCTTCCTAGGCAAAGTCTTTTGGGTTGTTTGCATAACCCTCTAGTGTTTTCTAATGCGAATATGGGCATAAACACAAATTTTTATTATAATTCTAACATTGTTCTTACTACAAAAGTAACATACCACAGACATTGTACTTGACTCTTTGCACTTAATATATCTTACTGCAGATTTTAAAAGTATGTATGCAAAAAATTTTCTTTTTACTAAAATGAGGTCAAACTTCTGTAACCTGCTTTCTTTACTTAAAATGTATTTGAACATTTTTACATATTTTAAAATATTCTTGTACAGTATCATTTTCAAAGACTACTGCTATGGCTGTTTTTTGCTTTGGTTTGATTTTCCTCCTCCAGGAGAATCTGAGATAGGAAAGAAGATTGCTCTGGCCCGTGTAGTAAAGAAGATGACTTTTCGCTGAGCCAGGCATCAGCTGGGTGAACTTGGGTTCTGAGCCGCAGGGCCCAATATTTCTATTTCTCACCCACAATAAGGTCAGCCTTTCTTCTTACCCAGGACTTTTAAAAATTAAATGAGACAATGCTTAAGGAAAGATTGTTGAGCAAATACAATGAATCACTAAGTGGGAAGTACTGTAATCCCAGTACTTTAGGGGTTAAAACAGGAAGATCACAGGTTTGAGGCCAGTCTCAGAAATTTATTCAGATCCTGTCTCAAAATTTAAAAAAAAGATTTAAAAGGGGGCTAGGAATGTATCTTAGTGGTAAAATATCCTGGTTCCAAGCCCTACCCATGATAATAAAGTAATAATAATAATAATAATAATAATAATAAGAAGAAGAAGAAGAAGAAGAAGAAGAAATAGAGTAATATATATATATATATATATATATATATATATATATCGTGTGTGTGTGTGTGTGTGTGTGTGTGTGTGTGTGTAACTGGGGATGGAACCTAGGGCTTTCTACCTCTGGGCTACACTCCCAGACCTATTTTTATATTTTGTTTTAAACAGGGTCTCATTAAGTTGCTGAGAGCCTCACTAAGTAGTGAAGGCTGGCTTTGAACCTGTGTGATCCTCCTGTCTCAGCCTCCCAAGTACTGGGATTACAGAAGTGAGCCACCATGCCTGGCAGACCATTGGATATAAAGCAACAAGTGCTAAAATATCAATGTGGACACACAGTACAAACTCACATGTATGCATAAGTACACAAAAGCATCTGGATTTTAATAGAGAACTCTTTGGGATTACTGTTTTCAGTAAATACTTTTTCTCAAAATTTTATTTCTAAAAACATTGTTTATTGTTATGCATTTATATGTATTAAAAAGAAACCAGAAAAGATAAACAAAACTGAAATAATTCATAGTATATTTGTAAAAATTCTTCCAGATATTTCATATGTTTGTAGACATATACTTATATTTGTGTGTATACACAAATATACACACAAATAGATAAAATTTACAAAACTTGTTCACAACATACATAGTTTTTATACTATCCTATTTCTACTCAACAATATATTATTATCATTTTTTAAATTCATAAATGTAATCTTTGTAATTATTATAGCTATATAGAATGTTGTTATATTAGCTGAGTGCTGTCATATATGCCTGTAATCCTAGTACTAGGGAGACTAAGACAGGATTTCAGGCTCGAGGCCAGCCTCAGAACAAAGGGGCAGTCTACAAAACCCTATTAGTATGCCTCAAAATTGGTCAAGGTCTTCAACAAAAGGGGCAGTCTACAAAACCCTATCAGTACGCCTCAAAATTGGTCAAGGTCTTCAACAAAAGAAAGTGGGGAACAGTCACAACCTTGAAGAGTCTAAGGATTCATTATAACTCATTATAATATAGGATCCTGGATGGGAGCCAAAAACAGAAAAAAGGACATTAGGTTAAAACTAAGGAAATCTGAAAAAAATATGAACTTTAGTTAATGTATCAATATGGGTTCATTAAGTGTAAGCAAATGTACTTTACTAAAATAAGATTTTTTTGTGTGTGAATGGTGCTGGGGATTGTGCCCAGGGCCTTATGCATGCCAGACAAGCACTCTACCAGTGTGTTACATCCCCAATCCATAAGATTTTAATAATAGGAGAAAAGACTATGTGGGAATTCTGTCTTCACAATTTGCACTGTATTCACAATTGTCCTATAAATCTAAAAACTGTTCTAAAAATTGTTTATTAGGGAAAATGGCTATAATGTTATACTGAATTCCATAATTGTGAAGTTTAATTATTCTTAAACTGTAAAACTTAACTTGCTAAAGAGTATGTGTTGGGCCGGGCGTGGTGGCGCACGCTTGTAATCCCCGCGCTTGGGAGGCAGAGACAGGAGGATCGTGCAGGTTCGAAGCCAGCCACGCGCGCTGGCTTAGGAGACCCTGTTTCTAAATAAAAATATAAAAATAGGTCTGGGAGTGTAGCCCAGAGGTAGAAGGGCTTCCAGGAACCCCAGTACCACCAAAAAAAAAAAAAAAAAAAAGAGTATGTGTTGGAATTTTATCACGGGAGCACTTGTTCTTCGGGTCATTTTGCCACATCAGGAGATATTCTCCCTGTTCTTTTGTCTAGAACCACCATACTGTATCAGTAATGAGGGTTTCCATATTGTGTTAGTCAACTTCCCATCACTATTACAAATACCTGAGGAAATTAACTTATAAAAGCAAAGGTTTATTTGGCTCATAGTTTTGGAGCTTCCATTCCTCAGGCAGATCTGTGGCTTTTAGGCCTCTGGTGGTTGTGTCAGGTAGCAATGGGTCGGAGGTGGGTGGGGAGTGGGTGGGAGCAATCCACTCACCTCATGGCCAGAAGAAAAAGAGGAAGGGACCGCGAGCCTCAATTCCCAACCATGTACATGTTTCTAGCAACCTAAAGATTTCTTACTAGGCCCCGCCTCTTAAAGGTTCCATTGCCTCCCAAGAGCACAAATTGGGGACCAAACCTTTAACACATGGGCCTTTAGGGGACATTTAAGACCCAACAAAGAAGAAGTGCCGGGGTCCAGCCCTAGCAGAGTCGAGGTTCGTGTGTTGGTGAGGGAAGCTGAGGTCAAAATGAAAGAAGAATTACACGAAATTAGATTCAATCTTCTCCATTTTATTCAGGATTTGTTACAATTTTATACTTTCTTCTTTGGCAGAAAAGCAAGGGCATTGTGATGCAGACAGGATTTCCAAGGACAAGAAAATTTTATTTTCTATAGAGTTCAGGGCAAAGGTGCCAGACATTTAAATAATCATAGTGTGCTTTGTCTCACTTCACAAGGCTGACTCAAACCTGATCTTATACAGTGGCTCAAACTAAGGTCAGTTTGAACTTAATGTTTGGCCCAATAACTTTATCCTTGGGAAAAAAATCTTTGCTGCCTGAGTCTCTCACAAGCCGCTGCCCATCAGTTTTAGTTATAATGCTTATACATAAAATTCCAATTATACATATTAATCCAAATAATCCTAAAATAATTTTTTGAAGAAAGGAATGCTAGACATACTTCATGGGGGGTCTATGCCGTTGCGGATCCCCTGATCGACCTTTCTCAAGATCTGCATGAGATGCTGTAGCAGAGAAGGAGGAGGAGGAGGAGGAGGAGGAGGAGGAGGAGGAGGAGGAGAAGGAGAAACAGAAGGAGGAGGAGAGAAATGAACAGATAAAAGTGAGCTATTCTTGTAGAAATAGGGATGAGGGTCTAGAGCCCATCAAATTGCCCTTGTCCTCCTCTCCCCAACTCTCCATGACATTTAAGGGACTTGCAGGGATCTGAGGAGTAAATTCTGGAGATCTGAGGAGTGAATTTGATCATTCATTCAACAAGTATTTGTTGCGGGGGATACAGTGGTGAACAAATGAGAAAACTTCTCCACCTTCCATTAGAGGTAGTCTGTAAAACTCTGGACTGGGAAAACGCTTCTCAATCCCAGCTGGACTTTAGAATAACCAAGGAAGCTTTAAAAAAAATATCTGAGGGTGGAACCCAGGAATCTTCACACTTTAAATCTGTCCCAAGAGATTCTAAAGTGTAGCCAGGACTGAGAAACATCGACTATATGATCTAAGAACAAACAACTCTAAAACTAGTTCTGTGATCTTTGCCATCATGGAAAAGCAGGAGAAAAGGGCTGAGGCTGGGCCTTTGGGGTGCATCTTCTCCTCCTGTGGGAGCCTGGAAGGAAGGGAAGGTGGGAGCAGAGGTTCCTCAGCTGAAGCAAGGCTGGTGTTGGCAGAAGTGGGGGCGAGGGGAGGGTGCTGGGGAGCGGCAGTGTGTAGCAACCCACGCACTTGCTCGTTTTAGAACAAATCAGCTCTTCTCAGACATATGTACTGAAAAGCCTCCTCCTGGAATTTTCCAGACAGAACTGAGGACTAACCCCCACATGAAAGCATCCAGCCTAGGTTCTGCTGCTCTCGATGCAAATCATCTGGAGACTGGAAGGTCTTTAAGAGGTCATCAAGCAAAGCTCGCTCCTTTCTCTTCTCTTCTTCTCTCTCTCTCTCTCTCTCTCTCTCTCTCTCTCTCTCTCTCTCTCTCTCTCTCTGACAGACACGTGCACACGCACACACACACACACACACACACACACACACATACATACACACACACTACAATAATATTAGTTCCAGGAGCTGTGTGTCAGAACAAGTTTTGCATCTGAACTCACCATGAGGATGAGGATACTGGCACTTTTACAGTCACAAACAGAAATTCATCTTAAGGAAGAGCTGGAAAGTGTGACTGAGCAATAAAGAAAGGGAAGAAGAGACCATCCAGCAGCCTAGAGTTGAACCCCTTTATAACCTAGTAGGGAAAGGATGACTCCCCACTTCAGAGAGGAGGAAGCTGTACTTTAAAGAGTCAAATGTCTTCTCCAGTCAGCTCCCACAAGACATAGCAAGCATTGACTTCACCCTCACAGCCAGTTCATTCTGGTTTTCAGACAAGGAAACTGAGGCAGAAGACATGGAAAGCAAGTCAGTATCTCTCCTCAGTATGGAAGCTGCCTGTGGATCCAGGAGGCACCATCTGCTCCCCCACCCCCACCAGGAAGGCTCTGGAGAGCTCTCTGAACTATCTTTGCAACTTTTCTATACATATAAAAGTATTCCAAAATTAAGTTTATTTAAAAATGACATCGAGTCAATGTCATTGTTCTTAAAACTCTTTTGTATAATATAAATAATATAAAATATTTTTTAAATGTTGGCTTTTCATCTTCAGACATTTTTTGTTATTTTCTGTGGAGTGTGTGTGTGTGTGTGTGTGTGTGTGTGTGTGTGTGTGTGTGTGGTACAGGGGACTGAACGCAGGGGCATCCTACCTCCAAGGTAGACCCTCAGCCCTATTTTTAACCTTCATTTTAAGCAGGGTCTCACTAAGTTTCAGAGGGCCTAAGTAGCTGAGGCTGGCCATGAACCTGTGATCCTCCTGTCTCAGCCTACCAAATACTGGATTACAAGCATTTGCCACTACGCCTGGCTCTGTGGATGCTTTTTGATGTACATAATGTATTCAGCCAGTAATGCATACACAAGCTGTGTTTGTTTTTTAGGGCTGCCATAACAAAATGCCACAAACTGCGTGGCTTAAAACAACAGGTTATTGTCACACATTAAGACTGGAAGCCCAAAGGCAAGATGTGTAGAGGGCTGTGCTCTCTGCAGATTCCAGAGGAGAATCTGTTCCAAGTCTTTCTCTTAGCTTCTGGTGTTGCCAAAATCCTTGGTGTTCCTCAGCATGGAGACACAGCACTGCAGTCTCTGCCTCATTGCCAGATGGCCCTCTCTCTGTGTGTCTGTGTCTCTTCTTATAAGGACACCAGTCATACTGGATTAAAGGCCTACTCCACTTTTTTGTGGTACTGGGGATTGAACCCAGGAAAATTCTACCTCTAGCTACACCCCTAGCCTTTTTTCAAATTTATTTTTATTTGTATTTATTTATTCATTCATTCGTTCATTTTTGGAACTGGGATTGCACCCAGGAGCATTCTACCTCTGAGATACACCTCAGCCCTCTTTAAATTTTGAAACAGGGTTCACTAAGCTGCTAATTTACATCCATTCCACATGCAGAATATAACTAAAGTACAAAATCCCCCCAAATTTTAAGCCATTGCAACATCAACTCTAAATTCAAATTTTCATCTAATTATCCTCAGGTCAAAAAGTCCCAATTTTCATTATCTAAATCAGTTATGAGTGAGGCTTGCGTTATGGTAAATCCTGGGCAAAATTCTTCTCCATTTGTGGATCTGCTACATACTTTCCTTTTTCTTTTCTTTTCTTTTTGTTTTGTGGTACTGGGGATTGAAACCAAGGGCATTCTACATCCAAACTACACCCCCAGGCCCTATTTTTTACTATTTATTTTGGAACAGAGTCTCACTAAGTTTCAGAGGGCCTAAGTAGCTGAAGCTGTCCTTGAACCTGTAATCCTCCTATTTCAGCCTCCCAAGTACTGGGATTACAAGTGTGAGCCACCTCACCCAGCTTTAGTCTGACCATTTTTATATTTGTTTTCAAATTTCCAAAATTAAAAAGCATATACAAAGAAAAAATATCTTCTTTTTTCCAACATAAGAGGTGCAGGCTTATTTTTTATTTAAGGTGAAACTATCATACATTTATTTATTTATTTTTCAGAAAAAAGTATCCTAACATGAAATATGAACTCTAAATACACAAAACAATCTTAAAAAGAACAAGGCTAGAAGATGTACATTTTCTGATTTCAAACCGTATAAAGCTACAATAATTGAAACAGTGTAGTACTGCTATAAAGGCAGATATATAAACCAGTGGAGTAAAATAAAAAGCCTAGAAATAAATTCTTCCATATATGGTTAAGTTGTTTTTGACAAGGTTTCCAAGAAGATATGGTGGAGGAAATAATAATCTTTTCACTAAATATTGTTGAAAAATAATAATTACATGAGAAAGAATAAAATTGGACCCTTACCTAACACCATATACAAATAGTAACTCAAAATGGATAAAAGACCTAAATGTAAATCTTAAACTATAAACTTTTAGAAGAAAACCTGGGTCATAAAACTTCACAACATTGAAATTGACAGTGATTTCTTGGATATGATTTCAATGGCACAGGCAACAACAGAATAAACAAACAAACTTCCTAAAAAATAAAAAAAAATTACATCCAAAGACAATGTAAACAGAGTTAAAAGTTACTGATAGAATGGGATAAAATATTTCCAAATGCTATATCTGAAGGTATATTAATATTCCAAATAAAAATCCTAAAAATTAGCAACAATAAAAGCAAATGATACAATTTAGAAATAGGTAAGAGACTAAAATAAATAATGAATCTCCAAAGATTTATATATAACCAATAAACACATGAATGTCACTCATTATCATAATATAACTAAATTAAGGAAATACAAATAAAAGCTATAGTGAAATACTACTTCACATTTGTTAGAATGGCTGCTTAACATGAATTACCTTGCTCCAGCCCTTTACCTTGAGTTTGTTACTCTCTTTACTTGTAAAGTGTGTTTCTTCTAAGCAGCAGATGGATGGATTCTGGTTTTTAATCCATTTTGCCACTTTAGGTCTTTTTATTGGGGAATTGAGGCCATTTACATTCAGTGTGATTATTGAGAGATAACTTTTTATTCCTAACAAGTTAAGATTTTATTTCTGTTTGAAATACTGTTTATTCTTTGCTTAGTTGTCTTCTGGATGAAAAATCTTGTTTCTCTGGTTCTGGTATGTGTTACCTATTTCTTCTTTGCAGTTAATCTCTTTGAGTGTTTTCTCTAGCGCTGGTTTTAAAGACATAAATTCCTTTAGTTTCTGTTTGTCATGGAAGCTTCTTATTTCCCCATCTAATTTAATAGATAGTTTTGCTGGGTAGGAAATTTTTGGCTGGAAGTTGTTTTCTTTCAGAGTTTGGAATATGTTACTCCAAGCCCTCCTGGCTTTCATGACTTGGTTTGGGAAGTCTGGAGTGATTCTAATTGGTTTGCCGCTGAATGTCACTTGGCCTTTTGTTTTTGTTGCCTTTAAGATTCTCTGCTTGGCTTCCACATTGGTCATTTTGACAATTATGTGGCATGGGGAACCTCTTCTCTGAGCCTGTCTAAAGGGAGTTCTCTAAGTTTCCTGGACCTGTGTATCAACCTTTTGCTCTATGTTTAGAAAATTTTCTGGTATTATTTCTTTGAAGATATTATTGATCCCTTTGCTTTCACCTTCTTTTCCCTCCTCTATTCTG
This sequence comes from Muscardinus avellanarius, assembly GCF_963383645.1. Taxonomy (NCBI): domain Eukaryota; kingdom Metazoa; phylum Chordata; class Mammalia; order Rodentia; family Gliridae; genus Muscardinus; species Muscardinus avellanarius. The sequence goes on from NC_137790.1 coordinate 87,472,678, forward strand.
ATTATTCTTAGGTTAGCTCTCTCAAAATGGGCCCATATTTCTTCAATGTCAAATTCCGGCTGTCTGATTTTTTTTCTAAGTTATAAATTATGCATTCGTTTTTGTAGTGATCAGTTTCTAGGAGTGAGATTCTATTCTCCATGTGGTCTAATCGATTGTTTATACTTTGAATTGAGGCCTTTACCTCAATGATTGCTTCCTTCATTTCTCTTAGACTCTCTAAATTCTTTTCAAAGGTCCTGTATTATTTCGACAGTTATATTCCTGATTTGATCTTCTGGAGATCTCTGAATTTCTTGTGTTATCAGGTTCTGATAATATGGGGTTGTGGGCATTCATTGTTCTATTGTTGTCCCTCTTTCCCATGATTTCAGAATTTTGTGCCTTCCCTGGGTCACTACGACTTCACTTGGGTGCTTTGTATCTCGAGTCTGTGGTAATCTCAGCCGCTACTACTCCTTTACTTGGTTGTATCACAAAGTCTCAGACCCAGAAAGTTCATTGAGGCTGTGTGAGACTGTGGGGGTGTCGGGCTGGGCATTTTGCCATGGAGTGCTGCGATCTAGGGTGAGGTATCTCTTCCACCGCTACTCCTTCGCTGGGGTAGACTGCAAAATCTCAGACCCAAGGAGATTATCAAAGCTGCGCAAGTCCCTGGGAGTGCAGTACAGGGATTTCTCCTTTAGGGGACACAATTTCACTCACGGTTTTTGTGCACGCAGATCTGGAGCTGTTGCAGGGTGTGGTGGACTCGCTGTCGCTGCTGGCAATATGGCGCCACTGCCACGCTCTAGGCCATGAGGCTGGCGTATTTCTTTTCTGGTTTTGAACTCTGTTCTGAGTCCCTGGAAGGCGTGATGAGCTTGGCCACTGGGAGTTTTAGATGTTCTTTGCACTGAATGAACTGCTGAATTACACCCGAATGATCTGCAGCTGCTCACTTCAGCTCCTTGTTTACCTTTTCTCTCTGGAGCCTGGTGCTATGAGGGAAGATGGCACCGGCTTGGCTCCACCGCCGCCTTGCAGGCTTGATTTCTTTTCTGGTCTCTGGATGTTCTTCTAGTCTTTTTCTCTGTGCATTGTGTTTACATTTTTATTTCTCTGCTGATAGTGTTTTCTAGCTATGAAAAGTGCTGATTTTGTGGCAATAAAGATCAAGTTTTAGCAGGACTCGTAAATGTTGCTTTTCTCGGTCGCCATCTTCCTGGAAGTCAGGTGCAGGCTTATTACAGAAAATGCAAATAAACAAACAATAAATAAATATCATTCCTAATTTGATCACCCAGATTGCAATCTACTGTTCACATTTGGTATATTTCCCTACACACACCAAGTTTTTTTAGTTATCAGTGTTCTAAGTTATATCTGCACTACATGGTGAAAGGGGGGAAATATATATATATATATAATATTTAATATATAATATATTTATAATGTATAATATGTATTATATATTATGCATATGAGTCTCCCTACTTTGTGCAAGCAGCTTGTGTTATTTGCCACATAGTCCCTAGCCACTGTTACAATGTTGGAAGAGGCAGTTACAATTGAAGTGGTATCCAGCCACCAGCCACTGAACCCCAATAAAAAAAATGTATGGGGATGGGGAATGTTTTTAAGAATAGAATGGCATAGGGTGAAAATTTACTGTGTGTTTGGGGTGATAGTTACTGGGGATTGAACCCAGAGGTATTCTATGTCCAAGCTACATCCCCTGCTCTTTTTGTTATTTTTTATTTTTTATTTTTTATTTTTTTCGGTACTGGGGATGGAATCCTGGGGCATTTGACCTTCGAGCTACACCCCCAGCCCTATTTTTTTTATATTCTTTATTTTGAAACAGGGTCTCACTAAGTTGCGGAGGGCCTCACTAAGTAGCTGAGGCCATCCATGAACCGCGATCCTCCAGTCTCAGCCTCCCAAATGCTGGGATTACAAGCGTGCACCACCACGCCCAGCTGTTATTTTTTATTTTGAAGCAGGGTTATTGAGGATCTTACTAGTGTACTGAGTCTTGCCTTGAACCTGTATACTCCTGTCTCAGCCTTCCAAGTACTGGGATTATAGGCATATGCTACCATGCCTGACTAGTTTATCTTTTTTAGATGAAAGTCCTGGGTCTTTCATGCTTTCAGTGCAGTGATTTGTTTTCTTTAATTTTGTTTCTGTAGTCAGTTGGCCTGACTATATAATGGAAGTTCTAAAGATGTTAAGCTCTGAAAAATATTGCCACAATAGTTCATGAAAGAAGGCGATCACAAAACTCTTTGAGCTAAGGGATTCTCACTACCAGAATTTATAGAGTTGTTTTGTTTTCAGCATTGAGTTAAAATTCTAGAACTATACATCAACCCAGGAGGAATATTACTCCAACAAATAAATGTGATTTTAAAAAGATCACCTTGCCAGGCACAGTGGTATGTGCCTATATCCCAGTATTTGGGAGGCTAAAACAGGAGGATCCCAGATTCAAGGCCATCCTCAGCAACTTAACAAGACCCTTAACATCTTAGTGAGATCCTATTTCAAAATAAATTATGAAAGAGCTGGAGGTATAGCTTAGAGGTAGAATTCCTGGGATTCAATGTCCAGTACTAAAATAAATACTGGACATAAATAAAAAGATCATCTCTATTTACATGGTGGAAGGGGAAAAACTGGGATTGAATTAAACTGGTTGACAAAACAATGTTAAAATTATTCAAAATCCATCTGCATATTTATATCTCTAAGAACTTGCTCCATAAATCTTCAATTTAGAGTTGGGGGCTAGTAATAACATTTAAGTTCAACTACTTAATAAAATGTTTCATTAAGAAAAAAAAATCACAGTGAATGCAGTAACTGTGGCAAGCTAGCACCAATCAGCAACCCTTCTGTTGCACTAAGCATCCTTTCACTCACAACCGTTTTTATTAACTGGGATATCATCCATCTCTGTGTAACTTTATGAAATGTGTTTTGGCTTGGAGCACAGAAAATCCATTTAGACATTAATAGTCTAGTTGCAAGCTATGTTATTCATTCACAAGAGTAACAGCAGTGTGCTGTGAATTTTTTCCAACATTTTCCCCTTAATTTTATTGGCTAATAAAATCCAAACACTGGAACTTTTTGCCCATAAAGTGGCACTAAAGGAAGCAGCTACCCACCCAGACCCCCAGGGGCTCTCCGAGGAAGACCTGAGTCTTGAGCGAGGCCCCAAGGAAGAGAGGAAGGGCTCCTCTCCCACAGCTAGGCCACAGGGTCAGCCAGGGGTTTGTCTGGGTCTTCCTGAGTTGGGAAAGAAAATGCAGGTCTCCCTGTAGTTTTCAAGATTCAAAATGATAACAGAGATGATTCCTGAAATAAACAAGGTACAGAAAGACAAATAAGGCATGATCTCACTTACATGTGAAAATCTAGAGTTGAACCCATAGAAGCAGAGAGTAAAATGGCAAAAACCAGAGGTTGGGTGGGGGTGGGTGAGAGTTGCAGGACAAAGCATCCAAGTTTCAGTTTACAGGAAGAACATGTTCTTGAGATCTATGGCACAGCAAGGTGACCAAAGTTAGCAATAATGTACGTTTCATTTTTTTTTTCTTTCTTTCTTCCTTTTTCCTTTTTTTAAAAATTCTTTTTCGTGCTTGAGATTGAACTCAGGGGCATTCTACCTCCAATCTACACCCCCAGCCATATTTTAGTTTTATTTTCAGGATCTCAGTAAGTTGCAAAAGGTCTTGCTAAATTGCTGAGGCTGGCCTCAAACCTGCAATGGGCCTATCTCAGCCTCCCAAGTACTAGGATCACAGGCATGCATCACCACATCCAGCTGTATGTATAATTTATGTATATTTCAAAACTAAGAAAAAAAATCAAATGTTCTCAACACACACACACACACACACACACACACATACACACACACACACACACACACACAAAGATAAGTGTCTGAGTGCAGTGGTATATGCCTGTAATCCCAGCTAATCAGAAGTCTGAGGCAAGAAGATCCCAAGTTCCTGGGAAACTTAATAAAACTCTGTCTCAAGATAAAATAAAAAGGACTGGGGATAAAGCCCAGTGGTAGAGCACTTGCCTACCATTCGTAAGGACCGAGTTCAATCTCCAGCACCATCAAAAGAAAAACAAAGTTTGTAAGATGATGGATATGTTAATTAGATTGATTTAATTATTCCACAATGTATAATATATTAAAACATCACATGGTGCTCCATACATATAAAAATTTTATTGTCAATTTAAATTTTTAATTAAAAAATTCTTTTCTGGTCCTGGGATTGAACCCAGGAGTATTCTCCCACTGAGTTACATCCCAGCCCTTTTTTACTTTTTATTTTGAGTCAAGGTCTTACTAAGTTGCCCAGGCTGGCCTCAGATTTTTGATCTTCCTGACTCAGTCTCCCAAGTCCTAGGTGTGCACCACTGCATACTCCCCCCAATTTGTTTTAATGATGGCATTGCTATACCAGATTCCTTCATTTAATTATTTCACTTAAATTTTATCTTTCTTCAAAACCTCAACAGGCGATTTTGAGCAAACACCATATGCCATATCCAATGTAAGATGATGGGTACATAGAAAGGAGCTTAGGGTTCAACGGGGAAGAAAGCCAAGCCAATCAGTAATTATATTAGGTCCTGATAAAGATGACAACAATATATGAGCAAAGTACCTGGGAGCTCAGAGCTGACTGAGCACAATGCAGCTAAACAAAGATTTAAGGAGAAAACCAGCTGCCCAGAAGAACTCTGCAAAAATAATTTTCAGATTCACTTTTATACTATATAAATATGGGCAAATACATACATAAGAACATCACTCAGCCCCATTAGACAAAATCATGATAGACCTAAGTAGGCAACTAACACAAGAATAGATAAATAAATAACCATTTAATTTCTTTTCTTTTTTTTTTTTTGTACTGGGATGGAACCCAGGGGCATTCTACCTCTGACTTATACCCCCAGCTCTATTTTTTTATTCTTTATTTTAAAACAGGGTTTCACTGAGTTGTGGAGAACTTCACTTGTAGCTGAGGCTGTCCATGAACCGTGATTATCCCTACTCAGCCTCCAAAATGCTGGGATTACAAGTGTGTGCCACTATGCCCAGCTCACAAGCCATTTTAAAAGATCCTCTATTCTCTCAGTTTTCAAAGATACAAAATTTAAAACAATAAAAATGAAAATTTATAAAAATCTAGTTCTTGGAAGTCCACAGGACAATTTAAACTCTACTTAATATAGTAGCAAAGTAAATTTGTATAAACTTCTAGGAAGACAACTAGGCAATGTGACACAAGTCAGAATAATAATGACCTCTTTACATTTTGTATTCACAATTTCAAGGAATTTATCTTAAGAAAATAACTAGAGTGAAGAAAAAACTATATGTATAAAGATGTTTGTCATAAACTGGGCATGATGGAACACACTTATAATCTCAAAAATTAGGAGGTTTGAGACAGGAAGATCAAGGTTTGAGGCCAGCCTAAGCAACTTAGTGAGACCCTATTTCAAAGTTTAAAAAATATATAAAAGGGCTGGGGGTGTGGCTTGGAGGTAGGATGCTCCAGGATCCAATCTCCAATATCAAAATAATAATTAATAATAATAATAATAATAATAATAATAATAGGGCTGAGAGTATAGATCAGAGATAGAATCTCCTTGGGTTCAAATTTGACTGGGGGTACACCTCAGAGGTAGAATGCCCTTCAGTTCAATTCTTAGTATTAAAAACTTCTGGATTAAACTCAGGAGTGCTCTACCACTGAGCTACATCCCTAGACCTTTTCTACTTTTTATTCTGAGGCAGGGTCTTATTAAGTTGCCCAGGCTTTTTTTTTTTTTTTGGGAGGGGCTCACTAAAGTGCCCCATATTCTTTCAGTTTTAAAATTATGTACTTTCATAATTCTTTACCTGACTATTAAGTTTAAAACTTTTCTAATAAAGGCATCTGCTATGGACTTCCAAGAACTGTAAGCCACATACACACAAAAAAGAAATGTTTGTCACAGTATTATGTATATTAGTAATAAATTGTACGTAGCATGCACACCTAACACAAAGGAAATATTTCAGATTATAAAAATAATTATAAAGGCTTTTTATAACAGCACAAGAGGTAGTTTGCTTTCTGATTTTAAACTTAATAAAAGGAAAGCACAAAATTACATTTATGTATTAAGTATAACTCTAGCCCTCAGATCCAATTGGAACTCCAGTATCAGAAACCTTCAGCTAGGACACCTTTGAAAGAAATTTGGGGATATTTTTTTTTTCTGTACTGGGATGGAATCCAGGGGCATTCTATCTCCGACCTACACCCCCAGCCCTATTTTTTTAGTCCTTTTATTTTTGAAACAGAGTCTCACTGAGTTTCAAAGGGCCTCACTGAGTAGCTGAGGCTGTCCATGAACCACAACCTCTGTTCTCCACCTCCTGAATGCTGGGATTACAAGTGTGCACCACCTCGCCCGGTGAAATTTTAGGATCTTTAGGCTAGATAATTCCATGGTCAGTGTTAATGAGAGTAGGCACTCCCCACTCTTGTCATCTTCTTATTTCTTTAACTCATTTTAATACTTTTCTTTAGGGTTGGAGCTGTAGCTCAGTGGTAGAGCACTTGTCTAACGAACCCCAAGGCCCTGGGTTTGACTCTCAACAATACGCACATAACAAAGTCTAAGGTTCTTAGACTTCCTCCCTCAATGCACACCATAGAAACTATACCTGTTATGGTCAGATATAGAATGTCCCCTTAAGAACTCAGAGTTGATATAGTAATGAAGATTATTATCTCATAAATCCATCACAGTGGATTTACTGGGTGATAACCTAGCCAAGTGGGGGTATGGCTTGAGAAGATGGGTCCCTGGGGGTATGGCCTTAGGGACTGTGTGTCTTTGAATCCTATTGCTTGCTTGTCCTCTCTCTGCTTCTGGCCTCCATGATGTGAGAGCAAGGCTCCTCTCTCTCTCGTTCTCTCTCTCTCTCTCTCTGTCTCTCTCTCTCTCTCTCTTTCAGCTTCCCACCATGATCCCCTGAGCTCCAGATGCAGGCTCACATGGACTGAATCCAGAATCTCCAAAAACTTGTGAGAAAATAAATTTTCCTTCCTCCACATTGCATGGTCAGTTGTTTCAGATTATATCAGTGAGAATATTGACTGAGACAACTTCCTACTTGTTTTTGTCATCAGCCTTTAACAAGCTCCATAAAGTAATGAATTATTTAACTTAATATAAAAACATTTTGAGAGGGAATTTAAAGAAATAATAATAGTTTTGTTAGGCTGGTTATGTTTTACTTTGCAACCTTTAAAAAAATGTTAGAGCCAATTCCAGGATAGGATTTCACTGAGGTATCTGAAATCAGTCTCTGGGCATTTATGTCCTATATAGGTAAGCAAGTAGATCTGACATAAGCAAGTTTATTTATAAACTTGAAAGACAAGGTCACATTAAACAAAAAAGTAAGGAGCGGAGTGCAGTGACATGCAACTATAATCCCAGTACTTTGGGAGGCTGACAGGAGTATCACATCAATTTGCAAGACCCTATTTCAAAATAAAAAGGGTTGTGGGCATAGCTTGGAGGCAGAATGCCTTTAAATTCAATCCTTAGTACAAAAAAAAGAAAAAAGTGCCTTACTTTATAGATGTGATCACTGCTTTTAAAGCTACAATATTCATGTAACTAAGAATCCTAAGACCTGGACATCTGAGTGTAACAATGTTCATTATCATCACTGCAATGGGCCTGACTTTGATATGCACATAGAGGCAACACAGCCAAGTATTTGATTGTGCTGGCCACCGGCATGTTTTTTTGTTATGAGCAATGATGAGTCTGAAGGGCCACACTTGGCAGAGGAACACAGGCCCTACCTTGGCTAGGACTCAACTTCACAGTGAAGCTTCATTTATTTCCTTTTTTCTGTTGTCTATAATTCTCCAAAATGTTCCAGTTTTATGATATGGCTTTTAAAGGAATTAAACTTGAATAGCACAAAATTGTATAATTATGTTACAATTCCATCACAATTATTAACAAATCCAAGTCTGCTACATCATTATTAGGTAATAATGATGATGATAATAATAATGGCTAACATCCACAATCTGCCACATGCCAGATACAGTGCCGAGCAACTGGGAAGATTAGCCTGCTAGTTTGTGTGTAATAGTTATTTAATATAAAAAATATTCAAAGAATTTCAGGTGTGGAAGCCGATGAGTCATATTTAGCCCCCAGAATATAAATTGATGCACAGGCCCACAGCCCCACGTGGCAACAATGGACAAATACTGAACTTCTGAGGTTCCTTTAAACAGGGCACTTCCTTGTTTACCACAATCTCTACTGCTTCATACCGGACTCATACCCAGCTTTCCTCATTCATCTTTGTAGCTTGTTTGTCTTCCATACATTTGAATTCTCAAGCCACATTTAGATATTATTCCTGCCATCCAGGCATCTGCTACTAAGTGGTACAATGCCAATAGGCAGACATAAAGCTATCAGGGACATTGGCAATCATATGACCCAACAGTTTTTCCAACCTTGGGATGGCAAAGGAATAGTTCTCCTAATAAAATACACAAAGGCCCATCTCTAAATACAAAACAGGAGTTCCTCTGGCTGAGGGTGGGAAACTCTCAAGAAGTGCCCAACTTGCTTGGCTTCCCATCCTTCTCCCCTGCCCTCCTTGATACCTAAGGATGCTGGCAACACAGTTCAATTCCCCATGCAAAGGAGATGACACACCAAAGTGACTGCATCTGTCCTCACTCCTATAGCAGTTAGTGGTGAAACACCCAAGTCTGTAATAAGTAATTCAGTATTTGGCAGCTCCTTCTGTGAAAGATCCTGTTGAACTTGTAGAAGGGGAAAAAATAATAATAACAGTGACTAAGAATAATAGTTATCCATCTACATCTTTTCAAGCGCTCTTATTATTCTATATCATATATTAGCAGGTACTTTTATTTTAAAAGTTTTAAACTTCATAGTGAGGTATAAAATTATAACCATTGAAAGGTTTGTTTGGGTTTTTTTTTCCATCTCAGAAGAAGAGAATGAGAAAGTGCTTAAAACCAGTTCCTGCTCTGAAGTGTTCCAAGTTAATGTCCTGTTCAATATATCAAGTGCTGTTACATCTGGACTCCATGGTCAGAAGCCAGAACTTTCTATTTTAACCAGGTCCTTCATGAAAATCATGAACAGTTAAGATATAAATTAAAGTGGTGATTTCTTTCTGTTTGTGGTTTTCCTTGGTCTTTGAAACACACACTCTCAGCTGGGATATCAAACATCTGTTTACTCCAGAAAGTGCATTTGTAAACTCATAGGAAGATTGTTTGTTCCAGCCTGAACTTTTCTAAGAGAATCCAAGTCCATCTGTGGTCAAACAGCTTGTATTTTTAGATTTCTAATTCATTGTGTTATAGACCAATACGTTTCTAAAATACAATAAAATCAAACTACTAGACAAATGAAATTTTAAAAGATACAAAATAAAATTTTTTTTTTTTTGGTGGTACTGGGGTTCCTGGAAGCCCTTCTACCTCCGGGCTACACTCCCACACCTATTTTTTAACTTTATATGGAAACAGGGTCTCTTAAACCAGCGAGGCTGGCTCTGAACCAGCGCGATCCTCCTGTCTCTGCCTCCCAAGCGTGGGGATTACAAGCGTGCGCCACCACGCCTGGCTTAAAATTTATTCTTAATTATTAGATTCTAAACAAAATTATCAAGTTTCTATAATAGTTTTGTTTAATTATATTGTGGTATTGAGGATTGAGTTTGGGGGCATTCTACCTCCAAGCTACACCACCAGCCCTATTTTATTTTTTATTTTGAAACAAGGTCTCACTAGGTTAATGAGAGTTTTATTTTATTTTATTTTATTTTTATTTTACAGTACTGAGGATTGAATCCAGGGGCAGTCTACCTCCAAGCTATATCCCCAGCCCTATTTTTTATTATTTATTTTGAAAATTGGTCTTACTAAGTTGCGAAAAACCTTACTAAGTAGCTGTTGCGAAAAACCTTACTAAGTAGCTGAGGCTGACCATGAACCTACATCCTCCTGTCTCAGCCTCCCAAGTACTGGGATTACAAGTGTGTACCACCATGCCTGGCTTGATGAGAGTTTTAAATGCCTACTTCCTATCTTTTTTCACAGCATCTTTTGCCAGTAACAAACAATTTAGAGACTAAGCTTATGGCGACTTTAAATATCTCTGGGGCAAAGTACCACTTGGGTGGTTGGCCTGAAAAGAGCACGTTAGTGAGTTCACTCATGGGACGCTTTCTATCATTAAACTCCAGCCTCATCAGCCATTTTGAGATGTGATGTGGTCCCTAAAGTCCTGGGACAGGGTTACCATATAGCTCATGGACATACAAAAGTGGACAACTTCCTGATATTGCACCACTGAGAAAAGAGTAGGGCAGAGTTCAGATGATAGAGGGCTTACAAAATGGACTAAGGACGATGAATGAGGACTTCATCCTGAAATCAATGGGGAGTTGTTAAAAAAAAAAACTTATTTGGGTTTTAGCGTGATTTGGAGGGAAACTGAACCTGTTGTACAATCGTTTCAGGAAAAAGAGATGATATGGTCTGAACTCAGGTGGTGGCAGTAGGGATGAAGATGTAGTTTCAAGAGCAATTTAGGGATTTGGCTATTTATTGGATACAAGGGGTGAAGAACAGGGAAGAGTCAACAATGACACTCATGTTTTGACTTCAACAACTTTATGGCTAGGGGTGCTGTTCACTAGATGGGCAGCCCAGACAAAGGAGGGTGGGTAAAACAATGAGTCTGGTTCTTAGTAATCTATGTGTGAGCCGTCCTGATCCGGCACTGCTGCGAATAGTGGTCTCTAAATGGTACAGCCCTACTCCCATTCATCAAATCTCAACCATAAAAGGGCTTGGCAACGATAAAAGGGCTTATTAAGAACTTTAAGGCAACATGGGAAAATTTATTAAGTAATATTAGGTAAAGTAATAAAAATGCAAATTAAAGGGAGCAAAGTTCTTCCCCTGTTAAACTGGCAACAACAACAAAAAAAGATTTTTAATTAAAATATCTAAAACTGCCAAGGGTATGGGAAAGCTGGAACTCTCACAGGTTGCTGGTGGTAGTATAAATTGGTATAAACTTTTTGGAAGAATTTTGGCAAATGTATTGAGAACCATAAAAAGTTTGTATCCTGTGATCCATTTTTGGAAATCTATTCTAAGAAAATAACCCAAAATGTGGGGAAAAGCACTTCATACACAAAAATGCTTATCTCTGCAGAACCTGAAAACAACCAAAATATCCAATAATAAATATTGGTTAAATAAATCATGATAAATTTATTTGTGAACACTTTTGTATAATGAAAATTATGGCTATGATAACTGATCAGTAATGAAGAAATGTGTTATAAGTTAAATAAAAATGTGCATATATATGTATACAAGATATGCCTGCTATTATCCCTATTATATAAATAATTTATATAAAAAAGGCTAAAAAGAAAATGATAGTAATTATTAAGTTAGGGTGATGGATCTACAGATAACTTCAAAATTTTTCTAAATGACTTTCCCCAAACTTATTATAGTTAAGATGTCTATGTGATCTGGAACAATGAGACTTAATGTGTTAATTAGGAATCCATACTAGGAAGAAAAAAAGGTAGGTAAAATAGACTGAATAAAAAACCATATATGTAATAGAAACCATAATATATTATGAAGAAATTAAAATTTTTTTAATCTTTTAAGCCAGGCTTTGTGGCACATGCTTGTAATCCCCGTGCTTGGGAGGCTGAGACAGAAGAATAGCACAGGTTAGAAGCCAGCCTCAGCTACTTAGTTAGTGAGGCTCTCAACAACTTAGTGAGACCCTGTTTCCAAATAAAACTATAAAATAGGTCTGGGAGTATAGCCTGTAGGTAGAAAGCCCCTGGGTTCCACCCCCAGTAACACACACACACAAAAAAAATCTTTTTAAAATTTTGCTCATGGGGAGGAGGATCAAGATGGCAATGGAGAGACACAGCATATCACACTAGCTAAAGCAAATTAAGTTCAACTACTGAGACAAAAGCATCTTAATAAAGAAAAAATTAAATGTACAACCCAAAACAGACTCGGGGACTAAGGCAGAAGAAATCCAACAACTGAATTGCAAGATTCACCACAACACACAAAGCAGAAAGTGAGCTAAAAACGCAGGCGATCGGCGGAGTGCAGGCGCAGGCGCAGGAGGCTGCAGGGCCACCGGCCCAAATGGGACTTTTGGGTCCTTAACATTCCGAGAGAGGCTCTAAAGTCTGAAAGTGGCCAGAGAGTTCCAATACCTGAAGTTGTGAGCTAACTCGAGCTCCTGAGCAGCACTGTTCGCCCAAAAAATGGCCCAGCAGACACGCCGGGAGATCTGCAGGTACCTGGAAACGGACCTGCTCACCGTGGGTGCAGCAAATCAGCGGGATATGGAAGAGTAGCCAGAAATTCAGAGCCACAGGTTGGACTGCCAGGTTAGAGCGTGAACTCAGAGGAGCCACGGGACCCGGAGAGCACACAGTGACTGCATAACTGTAAGTGCCAGTGTGCGCAGAAAGGGCCACTTCAACTCCAGTATCACAGAAGAGTGCTTAAGGCGTGATACCTGCATGGGGCCACAAGGGGACGCTCCAAGCAAATACAAGACAGTGGTACATTCACCATATATCAGTAACGTAGTAGGACTGGTTTTTTTATTATTATTTTTCTCTCCTTTTATATTTTATTTTTTATTTTTGTGGTTTGGTATTGTATGTTATATTTTTTGGGTCTTTGGGTTTGTTTTGGTTTTTGGTTTTCTGGGGGGATAAGTTTTTGGTTCCTGGACTTCCGGGAAGATGGCGACTGAGAAAAGCGGGGCTTAAGAGCCCTGCTAACAACCAATCTCCATTACCACAAAAACAGCGCCTTTCATAGCCAGAAAACACCATCACCAGTGAAACAAAAAATCACCAGGCTCCAGAGAGAAAGCAGACTGAGAACAGAGCCACAGAGGAGATAACCGGCCTCACGCCTGATGATGCGGCAGATGCGGCAGCAGGGCCATACTGCCGGTGGCACCAGCGAATTCACGGGACGGCTACAGCAAGCCGAAGTGAGCCACTGTGGAACAACCAGGTGGGATTTCTCCGTGCAGAGAGCATCTAAAGCTCCCAGTGGCCGAGCTCAGCACACGCTGCAGGGATTCAGAGTGGAAATCAAAACCAAGAAGAAAAACACCAGCCCCACAGCTGAGGGCGTAGCAGCGGCGCCATATAGCCACCGGCGGCAGCAGCACCGAATTCAGCAAGGCCAGTACAGCTACATCTGCGTACTCAAAAACAGTGAGTCAAATTGCGGGCCACAGAGGAGAAATCCCAGTACTGTACTCCCTGGGACTTGACCCAGTGGGGGAGGGGCAGTGGCAGAGATATCACACCATAGGAGAACGTGCAACCTGGCACCCCCCACAGTCTAAAGTAGCCTCTATCGACTTTCTGGGTCGGAGACTCTGTGATAAAACCCAGTAAAGGAGTAGTGGGGTCTGAGATACTACTGACTCGAGATCCAGAACACCTTAAGTGAAGTCATAGTGACCCAAGGGAAGAACCCAGAGAAGGCACAAACATCCGAAATCATGGGAAAGAGGAATAATACTGGAGTAATAAATGCCCACAAGCCCACAACATCAGAACCCGATAAAACAGAAAATCAGAGATTTCTAGAAGATCAAATCAGGAAAATAACTGTAGAAATAATAGAGGTGCTTCGAAAAGAACTCAGAGAGAGCCAAAAAGAGATAAAGGATGCTATTAATGAAGTAAAGGCCTCAATTCAAAGCACAAACAACTGATTAGACCACATGGAGAATAGAATCTCGCTCTTAGAAGATGATCAATCCAAAAATGAATGCATAGTTTATAATCTAGAAAAAAAATGGCAGCAGGAATCTGACATTGAAGAAATATGGGCCCATTTTAAGAGAGCTAACCTAAGAATAATTGGAATAGAGGAGGGAAAAGAAAGTGAAACCAAAGGGATCAACAATCTCTTCAAGGAAGTCATAGCAGAAAATTTTCCAGACATAGAGCAAGAGGTTGATACACAGGTCCAGGAAACTTATAGAACTCCCTTCAGACAGGATCGGAGAAGAGGATCCCCACGCCACATAATTGTCAAAATGACCAATGTGGAAGCCAAGCAGAGAATCTTAAAGGCAACAAAAGCAAAGGGCCAAGTGGCATTCAGAGGCAAACCAATTAGAATCACTCCAGACTTCCCAAACCAAGTTATGAGAGCCAGAAGGGCTTGGAGTAACATATTCCAAACTCTGAAAGAAAACAACTTCCAGCCAAAACTTTCCTACCCAGCAAAACTTTCTATCAAATTAGATGGGAAAATAAGAAGCTTCCATGACAAACAGAAACTGAAGGAATTTTTGTCTTCAAAACCAGCGCTAGAGAAAATACTCAAAGAGATTAACTACAAAGAAGAAATAGGTAACACACTCCAGAACCAGAGAAACAAGATTTTCCATCCAACAGACAACTAAGATTGGTTATCTGTGGAGATTCATTATTTATGTTAGTCTTTTACCTATTTCTAAAGGGTATTGTTTGTCTTTATTGTTGTTAATTTCTAGGATTTCTAGTTGGAATATTAATATACCTTCAGATATAGCATTTGGAAATATTTTATCTCATTCTATTAGTAACTGTTAACTCTGTTTACATTGTCTTTGTATATACAATATTTTTTTATTTTTTAGGGAGTTTGTATACTCCTCTGTTGCCTGTGCCATTGAAATCATAACCAAGAAATCACTGCCAATTTCAATGTTGTGAGGTTTAATGACCCAGATTTTCTCCTAAAAGTTTATAGTCTTAAGATTTATATTTAGGTCTATTATCTATTTTGAGTTAATATTTGTATATGGGATTAGGTAAGGGTCCAATTTTATTCTTTTCCATGTAATTATTATTTTTAACAATATTTAGTTAAAAGATTAATATTTCCACCACCAAATGTTCATGGAAACCTTGTCAAAAATAACTTGACAATATAGGGAAGAATTTAGCTCTACGCTTTTATTTAACTCCAATGGTTTATATATCTGCCTTTAGAATAGTACTACACTGTTTCAATTATTGTAGCTTTATATGGTTTGAAATCAGAAAATATATATCTTCTAGCTTTGTTCTTTTTCAAGATCGTTTTGGGTACCTAGAGTCCATATTCCATATTAGGATAGATTTTTTTCTGAAAAATAAATATATAAATATATGATAGTTTCACCTAAAAAATAGAAAAAAAATATGCTCTGGTAAGAAAGAAAGCAAAAAGAAATATTGAAATGTTATCTTTAAGTCATCAAAAGCTTGGTATCAGACAAATGAAACTGTTATGTGAGATTATCATTTTTAATTTTAGATAAATTGCCATAATACTAGATGTCAACTACTAAGCCAAGCATGGGAGGGAGGGATAGGGAGAGAATGGGGTGATGATTGGGTAGGGGCTGACTGGGAAAAGTGTGCATGTATGTCTACAAAAGTATGTATCCTACTATGATGTATGAATACAGTGCACCAATAAAAATAAATAAATAAATTTTAAAAAAAGAAGTCAAAAAACAAACAAACAAAAAAAAGTTTTTGGTTCCTTATTTTTTTTACTTATATATGGTGTTTAGTGTTTTGTTTTATTTTACTCTATTCTCATCCTGTTTATTCTCTTAATCTTTTCTGTTCTCTCTTAGCGGTATTTTTTTTCTTTGTCGAAGTTGCTGTCTATACATGATGTATAAAAGTTAGCCTTTGTGCCTTATTTTGTTTCTTTATCTGTTTGTCTTTGCTCCTTTTCCCCACCCCTTCTACAAAATCTTCAATTTAGGTTATATACTATATTCCCTCAAAACTTTCTCTCTGTCCCCTAAATGTATCTCTGTGCTTAATACACAAAATTTCTCACATCTACATACTTATATATTCCAATAAATACAACAGCCTTACTATCTAAACTTCTCCCCCATTCTCAACCAGATACAACCTCATTATATGTAAATTCTTCCACAACCTAGCCATATTTTCTACCTTACCTGACTCCTGCACCCATCACCCTAGCTACTCCACCATCACCCAACCCTCACCTCTCGTAAAAGTACTGCTTACTGGTTGACTTTTCTAAATTCCTAACACCAAGACTGGGCTAAAAATAATACCCACTAACGATGGGAAGACAGCAGAAAATCAGGCCTGAGATCTTAAAATATGAGAACCAGGAATAGTGGAGAAATGACAGAAGTCATGAATACTGACCTACAAGAAATGCAAGAAGGGGAGTTCCGAATCTTGATCTACAATATGATGAAAGGATTTAAAACAAGTTTAGAGGAGATTAAAGATGAGTTAGAAATACTAAGAAAAAATCAGAAAGAGGTCTGGAATGAAATGAAAGAGTCAATAAATGAAATGAAGTCAGCAATAGAAAGAAATTCTGGAAGATTAGATGAAATGGAAAGTAGAATATCACTGTTAGAAGACAGTTCATCCAAAACTGAAAACACAGTCAATAGTATACAGAAGTCATTACAGCAACAAAACCTAAACATACAGCAAATTTGGGACAACATGAAATGCCCTAACTTATGGATAAAAGGCATTGAAGAAAGGATAGAGGTACAGACCAGGGGCATCCATAATGTTGTCACAGAAATAATTTCAGAGAATTTCCCAAACATGGAAAGAGAGATAGATCTTCATGTTCAGGAGACATACAGAACACCATTAAGACAAGATCAAAGAAGGACCTCCCCCACGCAACATAATAGTCAAAATGACTAACATAGAGGCCAAGGAAAAGATCTTAAAAGCTGTGAGAGCAAAAGGTCGGGTGACATACAGAGGCAAAACAATAAGAATCACCCCAGACTATACAACACAGGTAATGAATGCCAGGAGAGACTGGTATGACGTGATCCAGACCTTGGAAGAAAATAACTTCCAACCAAAACTACTTTATCCAGCAGAACTACTATTCAAAGTTGATGGAGAAATAAAAGTATTTCAAGATAAACAAAATCTCAAAAAATTTATGAATTCAAAGCCAACACTAGAGAAAATACTTAAAGAAATAAACCATAAAGAAGAAAAATGAAGCATACTTCAGAACCAGAGAAGAGAGGAAAGTGATCAGAGGGGCTTCTAAGTAAAGAAGAAAGAAAAAGCTACCAAACAGATGACAGAACACAAAATGTCAGAAAGCAAAAAATCATATTTCAATAATAACTCAACATCAAAAGTACTTAATTCACCAATCAAAAGACATAGACTGGCAATGTGGATCAAAAAAAAATAAATAACCCAAATATATGCTGTTTGCAAGAAACTCACCTAACAGCCAAAGACATTCACAGATTGAAAGTGAAAGGATGGAAAAAGATATACCATGCTACTGGAGAACAAAAAAGGGCAGGGGTAGCAATCCTGATATCCAACAAAACAGACTTTAAACTAAGACACATCAGAAGAGACAAATCAGGGCACTTCCTTTTATTAAAAGGAACAATACACCAAGATGATATAATGATAGTAAATGTTTATGCCCCATATGTGAATGCAACCACATTTGTAAAACAAACCCTTCGGGACATCAGATCCCAAATATACCCAAATACAATAATTCTGGGAGACTTTAATACACCTCTCACACCACTGGATCAATCTTCAAGGCAAAAGATGAATAAAGACTCTTTAGAACTAAATAAAACTACAAACCAAATGGACCTAATAGACATATACAGAATATTTCATCCAGAAACTACAGAATACACATTCTTCTCATCAGTCCATGGAACCTTCTCCAAAATATATCACATTCTGGGACACAAAGAAAGCACCAGCAAATTCAAAAGATGTAATATAATTCCTTGCATCTTTTCAGACCATAATGGAATTAAAGTAGAAATCAACAACAGGAAATTCAAAAGAAACTATGCAAATACATGGAGACTGAATGATACACTATTGAATGATGAATGGGTAAAAGAGGAGATTAGGAAAGAAATAAAGAAATTTTTGGAAATAAATGAAAACAGAGACACAACTTACCAAAATCTATGGGACACTATGAAGGCAGTATTAAGAGGAAAGTTTATAGCATTGAGTGCCCACATAAGAAGGACTCAGAATCACCAAGTTCAGATCCTAGAAAGTTTGCAACAGTCCAATCCCAAAGCCAATAGAAGACAGGAAATTATTGAAATTCGAGCAGAAATAAATGAAATAGAAAACAAAACAAAAAAAAAATCAAAGAATCAACAAAACAAAAAGCTGGTTCTTTGGAAAGGTTAATAGAATTGACAAACCCCTGGCCAACCTAACCAAAAGAAAAAGAGAATCAATGCAAATTACTAAAATCAGAAATAAAAAAGGAGATATCACCACAGATAGTGGAGAAATTCAAAGGATTATCAGAAACTACTTTAAAAATTTATACTCCAATAGACAAGAAAATATGAAATAAATTGATAGATTCCTAAACACAGTTAACCTACCTAAACTGAACCAAGAGGACATAGCAAGCCTAAACCAACCAATAGTAAACAATGAAATAGAAATGGTGATAAAAATTCTTCCATCAAAGAAAAGCCCAGGCCCAGATGGGTTTCCAGCTAAATTCTACAAAACCTTCAGTAAAGAACTAATACCAATACTGCATAACTTATTCCAGGAAACTGAAAGTGACTGAACTCTCCCAAATTCCTTCTACGAGGCCAGTATCACATTAATCCCCAAACCAAATAAAGATACCTCAAGAAAGGAAAACTACAGACCAATATCCTTAATGAACATAGATGCAAAAATTCTAAACAAAATACTAGCAATACGCATTCAAAACTATATCAAGAGAATAATACACCACGACCAAGTTGGTTTCATCCCGGAAAAACAAGGCTGGTTCAACATATGCAAATCAATACATGTCATTCACCACATAAGTAGAATCAAGAATAAAAACCATGTCATTATAGCAATAGATGCTGAAAAAGCTTTCGACAAAATCCAACACCCATTCATGTTAAAAACACTACAGAAAATTGGAATAGAAGGAACACACCTCAACATCATTAAGGCAATATACAACAAACCCAAAGCCAACATTATACTGAATGGGGGAAAACAACAAGAATTTCCCCTAAAATCGGGAACAAGACAAGGATTCCCACTATCACCACTCCTCTTCAATATAGTCCTTGAGACTCTTGCCACAGCAATAAGACAAGAGAAGGAAATCAAAGGAATTCAAATAGGAAGAGAGGAATTAAAATTATCTTTATTTGCAGATGACATGATCCTCTATCTGGAAGACCCTAAGAACTCAACCAAAAGACTTCTGGAGTTAATTAACAAATTCAGCAAAGTTGCAGGATACAAAATCAACCTAAGGAAATCAGTGGCTTTTCTATACACCAACAATGACTCCACAATGAAAGAAATAAAACAATCAATTTCATTCACTATAACATCAAAACCAATAAAATACCTAGGAATAAACCTAACCAAAGATGTAAAAGACCTCTACAACAAAAACTATAAAACATTAAAGAAAGAAATTGAAGAAGACCTTGGAAGATGGAAAGACCTCCCATGCTCGTGGATAGGCAGAATAAATATCATCAAAATGGCCATTCTGCCAAAAATGATTTATAGATTCAATGCAATTCCCATTAAAATACCAACGACATTCTTCACAGACCTAGAAAAAGCAATCATGAACTTTATATGGAGAAAGAAAAGACCCAGAATAGCCAAAGCAATTCTCAGCAATAAGAATCACGCAGGAGGCATCACAATCCCAGACTTCAAACTATATTATAGAGCAATAATAGTAAAAACAGCATGGTACTGGCACAATAACAGGTACACTGACCAGTGGAACAGAATAGAAGATACAGAAACAAATCCACATAGCTACAGTCAATTAATCTTTGACAAAGGAGCCCAACTCATACGCTGGAGAAAAGACAACCTTTTTAACAAATGGTGCTGGGAAAACTGGCTATCCATTTGTAGAAAGATGGAATTAAATCCTTACCTCTCACCATGCACAAGAATCAACTCCAGATGGATCAAAGACTTAGAAATTAGACCAGAGACTGTGAAGTTATTAGAGGAGAACATAGGCTCAACACTACAACATATAGGCACAGGAAGTAACTTTCTCAACAAAACCTCCAAAGCTCAGGAAATTAAAGCAAGAATCAACAAGTGGGATAGCATCAAACTAAAAAGCTTCTTCTCATCAAAGGAAACCATCAAGAACCTAAAGAGGAAGCCTACAGAATGGGAGAAAATCTTTACCAGTCACCACTCCGATAGGGGGCTAATATCCAGAATTTACAAAGAGCTCAAAAGACTCTACACTAGCAAAACAAACAACCCAATCAAGAAATGGGCAATCGAATTGAATAGACACTTTACAAAAGAAGAGATACAAATGGCCAATAGATTCATGAAAAGATGTTTGTCATCATTAGCCATCAGGGAGATGCAAATCAAAACTATGCTGAGATTCTAACCCCAGTCAGATTGGCAAGCATAAAGAAATCAAGTAACAACAAATGCTGGTGAGGATGTGGGGAAAGAGGAACTCTTTTACATTGTTGATGGGAGTGCAAACTAGTTCAGCCACTATGGAGATCTGTGTGGAGATTCCTTAGAAAACTGGGAATAGATCCACCATACGATCCAGCTCTACCACTCCTGGGTATTTTTCCAAAGGGGTTAAAAACAGAGAACTACAGCAACATATGCATACCTATGTTCATAGCAGCACAATTTGTAATAGCCAAATTTTGGAAACAACGTAGGCCCCCATCAACAGATGAATGGTTTGCAAAGTTATGGGAAATACACACAATGGAATTCTATTCAGCTGTAAAGAAGAACAAAATCATGTCATTTGTAAGAAGATGGAAAGTGCTGGAGAGCATTATGCTAAGTGAGATCAGCCAAACACAGAAAGAGAAGGGACATATGTTTCCTCTAATATGCCCAAAATAGTAAGCATAGGGGATACCAGAGGGAATCCAGATAATGGATGGGAAATCTCAGCAAAGTTTGAATGGAAAGCTAAGAGAGGAAGGAGGCTGAACTTGATAGATTAAGGGCTGCTTCCAAATAGGTGTAAAAGTATAAATATAGCAAGTTTAGCCTGGGTACTAATTGTCAGGAGGGGGGAAGGGAAAACGAGGAGGAGGGAGAGGGCACCAAATACATATTAAATGTATAACACTTTCAATAAAAAGTAAAAAAATTAAAAATAAATAAATAAATAAATAAATAAAATTTTGCTCACGGTTGAGCAAATGCTAAGCAAAAAAGTAAAATAGAAAAATTTAATCAGATAACCCTCAGTTGTTTTATTACTAATTTATCATTTTATTTTCTAATATTAATTTTATATGTTCATATTTGTTATTAATATATCTTTTTCTTTGTTCAATTTATTGTGTTTTTTTTGGGGGGTTGGTACTGGGGATTGAGCTCAGGGGCATTCTACCTCCAAGCAACAACTCAGCCCTATTTTATTTTTATTTTTGAAACAGGGTCTCATAGGCTGATGAGAGTCTCACTACTTGCTAAGGCTCCAACCTACGATCCTCCTGCCTCAGCCTCCCAAGTACTAGGATTACAAGCATGCACCAACACACCCGGGTAATGCTTTTTTTTTTTTTTTTTTTTTGGTGGTACTGGGGTTCTTGGAAGCCCTTCTACCTCCGGGCTACACTCCCAGACCTATTTTTACATTTTTATTTGGAAACAGGGTCTCCTAAGCCAGCAGCGTGGCTGGCTTTGAACCTGCGCGATCCTCCTGTCTCTGCCTCCCAAGCGTGAGGATTACAAGCGTGTGCCACCACGTCCGCCATTTCATTATATTTTTAAATACCACAAAAATGCATTTCCTAGTGTAAAAAAGTAGAAAAGAAAATTTTATCTACATTAGTTACAAATAAATTTGCATGTTTGATCATGGACCAAGAATGTAAAAGAACATAGATAAAAGGAAACAGTTGCTGGGCGTGATAGCACATGCCTGTAATCCCCACACTTGGGAGACTGAGACAGGAGGATTGCACAGGTTTGAAGCCAGCCTCACCTACTTAGTGAGGCTCTCAGCAACTTAGTGAGACCCTGTTTCCAAATAAAATATAAAATAGGTCTGGGAGTATAGCCCGGAGGTAGAGAGCCCCTGGATTCTACCCCCAGTACCACCAATTTTTTTAAAAAAAAAAAAAGGAAACAGTTGATTTGTATGGGTAAAGGATTTTCAAAATTCTTCATTTTAATTACAATATTATTTATGAAATTATATGCATTTCAAGCCATCTACCCAATTTCTAAAAGCCCTCACAAAAACTTCCTCATTTCATAAGATTTTTCTTATCTTCTGACCAAACTTATTGGTTCTTCTTTGAACCACCATGGACTTTGGTTTTGGTTCTTGTTTGATTGGGACCCAGTAGTTCTCAAACTTTAGTGTGCATCATTAAATATCTGGGGTGATTGATGGACATCATCCCCAAAGTATCTAATTCAAGA
Organism: Muscardinus avellanarius; assembly: GCF_963383645.1. Lineage (NCBI taxonomy): Eukaryota > Metazoa > Chordata > Mammalia > Rodentia > Gliridae > Muscardinus > Muscardinus avellanarius. Next base: position 87,495,338 of record NC_137790.1, read on the forward strand.
AATCTGGGGTGAGATCCAAGAATTTGCACTTCAATTTCCCTGGCAATGCAGATACTGCTTTTCTGGGGACCATACTTTGAAAACCATTGTAGTAGGAGGTACAGACACAATTGAACACCACTTCAGGAGCAATGTCTATTCTCTTTTGTCAACTTTTGCCCATGCTGATCAATCCAAGAGTAGAGATAATTAACCTAAAGTGTACTATCCAAAATACAGCATGCCAATGGACATATAATTGGTCCAAAGGGCAGGCAAGCTACTCACAGAAAAACAATCAAAGCCCTTTCTCATGATTTTTCAGAGCCATTAAAATGTATATGTGAAGCCTATCACAAGCTTTCCTACAGTGGAATAAATGTACAGGGAAACAGATGAAATTCAGAATCTGAAGATGCTTGTTTATACCTAGTTTGTACTAATTTGTATTCTTTTAGATGAAAGTACCAGACACTGAACTCAAACCATAAGCAAAATTTAAAAACAATAATTAAATAAAATGTCTCCAATAATCAGAGGTAAGTTAGTCACCTGAGCTGGCTGATAGAGTTGCTAAAAATGTCACCAATGATCTATGAGTTTTTCATCACTCTGCTTTTCTTGGACATCGTGATTGGCTTAGTCTACTCACTGGAGTAGGACCTAAAAGGACTCTTGGTACAAGAGTCAGACAGGCAAACGCAGAAAGTTTAATCAGCACAGCCTCAAACTATGTTATGGATTCATTCACAAAGATCCCACGGGATCCAAGAGTTGTCCTTGAAAGTTGTTCAACTCTTTGTTTGATTCTGTGATTCCCTAGTCCAGCATCATTCCTTTTTCTTCCCCCTTCTTAACTTCTTGTGGGTTGTGATCAATTATAGATCAGATCTCTATTATCCTAGTCAACCTTGCAGGGTTTTGTTTTGTTTGTTGGTTTGGTTTGGTTTTTTGGTACTGGGGATTGAACCCAGGGGCATTTTACCTCCGTGTGTGTGTGTGTGTGTGTGTGTGTGTGTGTGTGTGTGTGTGTGTGGTTGGTGTGTGTGTGTGTGTGTGTGTGTGTGTGTGTGTGTGTGTGTGTGTGTTTTACTGGGAATTGAACATTGAACCCAGGGATGTTTTACCTCTAAGCTACTCCCAGCCCTATTTTATTTTCTATTCTGAAACAGGGTCTTACAAGGTTTCTAGGGGCCTTACTAAATTGCTAAGGCTGACCTCAAACCTATGATCTTCTGTCTCAACCTCTGAAATTCTGGGATTATAGGCATGTGCCACCACACTCAGCTGAATATCTTATTGTCACCAGTTTTCATTCACCTTTCAGTTTTCTTTGACACCATTCTGCTGCCCAGTCTTCAGTCTCTGGTTTCATCTGAGGTCCTACTCCTGGTTTAAAGATGGGGCCTGCACCCTAGACCCACACTCATCAGTGTATCATTTCCTCTTGTTTATCACTGCAATGATTGGTTGAGAAATGGCCGTGTGACCTGGCTAAAGTCAATGATGCATTATGAGGCTTTTGCAAATGATCCTGGGGAAAAATTATTCTTTATTTCCCATTAGACATGAGCTTAATAGATAGCCCAATAGATCTGGAAACTCTCTTACAGCCATCTTACAAGCCTACCTGAGAATGGAGTCAACCAAAAAGAGAAAAACAGATCCAGTTTTTTTTTTTTTCTCCTGGCTGGTTTGTTTTGTGTTTGTTTGTTTCTGGTATTTGTGATGGAACCAAGGGGGCACTGTACCTCCAAGCTACACCCCCAGTCCTATTTTTTTAGTCTTTTTAATTTTGAAACAGGGCCTCATTGAATTGCGGAGAGCCTCACCAAGTAGCTGAGGCTGTCCGCGAACCACGATCCTCCGTTCTCACCCTCCCAAATACTGAGATTACAAGTGTGCGTCCCATACCCGGTTGGAGGCAGAATTTTCATCAAACAAAAGAATATTAACTGACCAAGTCCTATTGCTCACCCTTCCTGTTGCATCTTATCTGCAGATGTGTTCCAGTGGTCACAGTGGTGCCTGGCACATAGTAGATAATGAAGCAGTTTCTTGGTTGGACTTGCGGCTGCCTCCATAGGACATTTCTAATCAGGTTCCAGAGGTCTGGATAGCTAAGAGAGCCTTTTCCCCTTCACCAGGCAGCTATTGATGCAAGCTCAAGAGCCTTCCTGGATCATCAGCAGAGCTGCACCGGTTTGGGTCATGAGCGAGGCTGCAGTTATGACTGAATATTAAACTTGAAGTTCCCACTTGGAAGTGTAGAGGCCAGGTACTTTCACCTCCCTGTTCTCCTTCCCCAAACTAGGCCTTGAAACTCAGCAGTTTCCTCAAGATCTGTTTATTTTGCATCTAAGCAAGGAGCCCTTCTTGCATATTTTGCAGGAGAGCCTAATATTAAACCTGAGAAGGTTAAGGACCCCACAACAGCTACGGTCCTTGTTTACTAGAACTGTCAGGATTCTCACATTCCCGCAGAACTTCCTTTCTGGCAGAGCCTGAGGCTAAGAGCAGAGAGTGAAATACTGGATCAACTTGAACTCCCTTAGAGGCTAGTGGACAGCTTTTCAGTCCTCTCCATAGGCTCTGACCTAAGACTCCTCCAGCTTGTTTGCAAGGGCCCTGGGCCTTTCAATTCCCAGGTGTTGCTGACCCATCAGAAGTGCTCAACTGAGAACTTCACTTTCTAAAAACACACCAGCCAGGAAGGAGTGCTCAGCCTACGCCTTCAGGGGGAGAATGTTTAACTGTTTGTTTTTCCAAAGAGAGAAAAATGCCTTGGCCTCGGATAGCATCTCAACATTGTGGAGCCTCAGGCTGCTTTAATTTCTGCCTCTGCTGCTAGGAGGTGAGTCAGCTTGATTATACCAATGTGGGAACAGAGAAGATAGGAAAAGAAGTGAGTAAACTGCTTAAGCTGCTCTAGTTAATATTGCGTTGATGAAGCTGGAGGGCTGCAGAGCTAATCCTGGCCTACGATTGGTAGATGTTAGTAGGTGATCACCAGAAACTGGACAAAATACAAGTCTCACCATGTCACTCCATATTTCTCCCTAGAAACATGAAGGCCCTACAATACCTGGACCCTTGTCCCTCTCCAGTCTCATCTCTCCCATGACCTGTCTCTTACCTAAAAGTTTCCTGGAGTTGATCACGTAAAGCAAGCTACCTATTTCTCGATGCCTTTCCTCACACTGTCCCTCTGCCCAGATCATCCTCCAACCTGTATCCTTTACCTGTCTATACCTACCCCAAACCCTCTCATATTCAAAGCTTAGCTCTATGCCATCGTCTTCTTTATCAATATCTCTTTCTTCTCTGAACCACCAATAATCTTTCAGTTATAAATACTTGTGGTTGCTTGAGGCTCTATGGATTATACTTGCTGCTTTTCCTGATTCCTATAGATTCTTTAATGTTCAATTCAGCTATCACCTTGATATAGTTTGGAATTATTTTTGTGTTGTTGTTTTTTTCCCTTACATCTTTTTTTTGTGTGTGTATGTTTTTGTGAGGTACTGGGGATTGAACACAGGGGCATTCTACCTCTGAACTATACCCCCAGCCCTAGTTTTTATTCTTTATTCTGAAACAGGGTCTTACTAAACTGTGGAGGGCCTCACTAAGTAGCTGAGGCTGGCCACGAACCTGTGATCCTCCTATTTGAACCTCCCAAGTACTGAGATTACAAGCACGTGACACCATGCCCAACTTATAGCTTTGATTTAAAAGTTCCACAGATCTCATGCCTATGGAGGCAGCCATGTTCAGAACTGAATCCCTAGGGGTGTGGACTTTTTTTATTTCTGTACTCCCCACCGTGATGCCCTAAGAACTGTAGTACCAGCTCCTGCTTGGCAGTCAGTGTAACATGGACTATATACATCTGGGTTAAAATCTCCATCTTCATAAGCAAATAAATTTTTCTCTCTCTAAGTTGTGATTGTTAGGTATTTGGGGTCACAGTGGTAAGAATACTGACTGAAACAGATTTCTTTCAAGAAGCCTAATCTGATGCTCCCAGGTTTGGCTGGGGATCATTCCTAACTTCTCCCCCTGAAGGTAGGAATACCTGCATGAGAGGGACAGAGTCTCAGTAATGTGTACATCCCCAGAGTCCAACACAGGGTCTGCCATGCACTGGGGATAACTATTGTGAATTTATTGGGCTGAAGTGCCTGCCAACTGGGACACCTCAGAGACAGATACATTCACAGAGTGCGGTTACCCATGACAAACAAGGTGGCATTTACCCAGTGCCTATTACCCAGTATGCTGCATTTTTTTTTTCTGAAATTGGGGAAAGCAGAATAAGTGAGCCTGACACAGTTAAAAACTGGCTTCTCGCTGGCATCATGGGAGTTTGCCCATTAGCTTGCAAAAATTCAAATAAAGTAGGATATGCTGAATAAGGCACTCGGTGGGGAGTAAAAGGCACATCATTATAAATAAAGCAAACTCTTGTCCCCCACATTTCCTATGGCACACAAATGAATACAGTACACAGATCCCAAGGAAGAAAAATGAGGGGAAATCAACTTTGCTTGGGAAAAGTAGAAAAAGCTTCACAGAAGGAGTGATATTTGAACTGGTTCCTCAAGGATGATGAGGAGCCTACCCAGCAAAGATGGGCTTGAGGGAGAGCAACCTAGGCAGAGGAGCCAGCCTGGGCAAAGGCTCATGGGCTGGAATGGAGGAGGCACATCTAGAGGCATATATCTAACCCACTGGCATTAGAGGCCTCATGGAGAGTAAAGAATGAGAGGAGAGAGGGGTAGTATAGCCTGTATGGGCTTGAGCACTGTGCTAAAAGGTGAGGTTTTTATTCGATAAGTGCTGGGGAGCTTTGAATAATTTTATACATAAGGGTAAAAACTGCCAGCAGTGTTCAGGACACATAAAAGGGTCAAGGAGGTGTATCCAAAAGCATGCCTCTGATTGATGAAGATGACAAGAGCCAGGACAGGGCGCTGTGCTAGGAAAGAAGGGGGAGGGATGGCTTGAGAGATGCTGGGGGGTGGAAGCACAGGGAGCCAAGCATCCTGAATCCTTCCAAATCCTTTTTATGTGCCACCCACATGGACCCCCACTCTCCAGCTCCCCAGCAGATCCTTCTTCCCTCCTTGGCTGTTAAATTCTAAGGCAAGGAGAGTCCAAATGCTGACTACATCTTCCTTGGCCCATATCAGCTTTTGGCAAATAAATTGGTGCCATTCCCCAGAAAGCTTTTCTTGAACTTCATAAAGTTAGCAAAGAGGAGAAGTGTTAACAGTATGATCTGTTGAGTCCCAAATTCTAATCCCAGCCCTAACACTAACCCAGCTTTTTCACTCCCCGAAGCTCTGCCAAAATCAAAAGAGAAGGTCTGTGCCAGATACAAGTAATTTCAGCTGAACAAGCGCTCTGAGGGTCACAGAGCACTGCTAAGCTCACAAAATGTTCTGCTGCTTCAGAACCAGCTTTGGGACTGCTGGCAGAGGTGCGTGTGGATCACACAGAGAAGAATGCAAAGTATTTTTCTTGATAAATAATTATTGCAGTGTAGGTACAGAATTAAATCAGAAGCTACAAGAACACAGGAATCATTTATTCATTCAAAGAATGGAAGAAAGGGAAAGCATGATCCTGGACTGCACCCTTCTCATGAGAGGCAAACACGTTTATGTCCAACAGCTACAGAAAAGTCAAGTTTAGGGGAACATGCAATGCACATTCTGGAATGTCTACTTTGTGCCTAATTCTTTACAAATACTATTGCAGCTGGGAATGGTGGGACACCTGTAATTCCAGTACTTGGGAGGCTGAGACAGGAGGATCGAAGGTTCAAGGCCAGCCGCAACAACTTAATGAGATCTTCAGCAACTTACAGAGAATTTAGAAAAAAAATTTAAAAGAGCTGAGATTTAGCTTGGAGGTAAAATGCCCTAGGTTCAATCTCCAGTACAAAATTAAATACAGACAGACAGACAGACATACTATTGCTTTTAATTCCTACAGTCATCCTAAAAAGCAGGTGGAATTAGGCCCATTTCTCAGATGGAGAACCGAAGTTTTAAAAAATAGGCATGTGTCCAAGGGAATGTGTAAGCAAATTCTGCTACAGTGAAGTACAGACTGTATAAAATATTCTTACTTTAAGAAACAAAAGGAAAACATGATATTTATTTATTTGCATCTATATAGGACCCTAGAGTTTGCAGCATACATTCAAATGTGTTATTTTTACATCAGACTCAGAATGGCTTTCTGAGGGGGTAGTAATATACTCATTGTAAAGATGGGTTGACTGAGTCAGGGATTAGAAGGAATTTGACAGCTAAAAACTAAGACTTAAATACAGAACTGAGTTTAGGCCTAGTTCCTTTTCCATACGGGTTTTTTTTTAAAGACATGAAAGAGAAGAACATTCCTTAGGGGTAACTCATGGCATACGATAAAGAGTCTAAGATCCACACAGTTGGGTTACACTATCTGCAATGTGCCACACCCGGTGCCACACTGCCTAGACTTGAACCCAGATTCTGCTCGCTAGCCCATGCCTAAGTTTCATCTACTCTAAGTGATGACAAAAATAAAAATACCTCCTTCATGGAAGGAGAAAGTACTTCAGGGAGAGTACTTATAAGAGAGTCAGAGGTATCTGGGCATGGTAGCACATGCTTGTAATCCCTGCGCTTGGGAGGCAGAGACAGAAGGATCGTGCATGTCTGAAGCCAGCCTTGCTGGCTTAAGAGACCCTGTTCCCAAATAAAAATATAAAATAGGTCTGGCAGTGTAGCCCAGAGAAGGGTTCCATCCCCAGTACCACCAAAAAAAAAAAAAAAAAAAAGAGGGTCAGAGGCGCATCTCTCTCTCTCTCTCTCTCTCTCTCTCTCTCTCTCTCTCTCTCTTTCTTTCTTTCTTTTTTCTTTCTCTAGTTGGAGAGATACTAGGAATTGAGTCCAGAGGAATTCTACTTCTGAACTATACCTCTAGTTCCTTTTATTTTTATTTTGAAACAGGGTCTCACTAAGTCTCTAAGGGTCCCACTAAGTAGCTAAAGCTGGTCTCAAGCCTGTGATCCTCTTGTCTCTGCGTCACAAATACTGGATTTATAGATGGGTGCTATCTCCTGAGTTCCATGTAATATTAATGAAGGTTATCATTAGTGTCATCATATGACTATTGATGACATTTCTTGCACTGGAGAGTCTTGGGATGAGGCTGGGCCATCAAGGGAAATATTAGAATTTCAGGTTGCAAAGTTTAATAGAAAAGTAATCGGAGGCTTACTAGCTTGCAAAGGGCCTTGCTAAGTTGTCGCGGCTGACTTCGAAACTGCAATCCTCCTGCCTCATCCTCCCAAGTACTGGGATTACAAGTGTGCACCACCATGCCCAGCTTATTATTAGCAGTATCATTATCATTATCATTATTTGTTCTGCTGTTTGAAACATTTCAACACCACAACTGTGGCATTGACAACCATAAATTTCATTTCTGGATTTCTTTTATTTTCTTTTTCTTCTTCTTCTTCTTCTTCTTCTTTTTTTTTTTTTTTTTTTCAGTACTGAGAATGAGACCCAGGGGCATTCTACCTCTGAGCTACACCCCTAGCCCTTTTTTTTTTTTTTTTTGAAACAGGGTCTCACTGAGTTGCAAAGGGCCTCACTAAGTAGCTGAGGCTGGCTGCTAACCTCGATCCTCCTGTCTCAGCCTCCCAAATGCTGGGATTACAAGCGTGTGCCACCACACCCAGGTCATTTCTGGATTTCTACAGGAAAAGTGCAGCTGCTGGGGTTCTTGGGAGAAAGCAAACATAACACTTTCGGTACACATCTGTCTACCCCTGGCAGGTGGAGAATGGGGGTAAAGAATTAATATTCATCCACTCTAGGTTACAATGGGAAGAAAACCAACTTTGAGGAATGATCTCAGGTGTGCTCTGCAATTAATGGGCAACTCAAGTTTCTGAGCTGATTTCCTCACTGATCTAACACAGCTGATAAGACTCTTGCCTCAGGAGACAGTTGTGGTGATGAGATAAAGAACTTAAGTCCTTTGCACCAGGCAGGTGCTCCGAATAGCAGCTGCCAGTGTCCTATTCTGTTCCTCATAGGAACCTGCCAGGCCTCTGCTGGCTACAGGCTTCTAGGGATGCTCAGGGAAGGAAGAAGCTAGGAGCTGACCCCCAAGGGGGATTTTAGCTGAATGGTTTTGAGGAATTTTTGCCTTAGTACACATCTTTTTCAGCAGTCTGATTTGACTAAAACGGAAAGAAAATGCACATAGTTGGGGTGGCCAGAGCAATCTAACTCCCTAAGCTAATCATGTTCAGTGTGCACAAGTTTAACCCCATCTCCAAACACAATGTCTGTTTCTTGCCAAAAGAAGGCCCCAGAAAGCCTGAACTGTCCACCTCATCAAGTGGTACACTTGCTTGGATGGGGTCCAAGCATATTGGAGTCCTGGCCAGCCCAAAGCACCCCAGCCACTTTTGGAAAAAGCAGGCGGAAGTGAGGGCTCTATTTTCATGTTAAATCCCCATTTGGCCTTGGAAATGATAAAAATAAACTTTCACCTGCATCTGATTTCCCTTTGTTATTGCAGCTATTGTCTGTTTGAACAAAGAGGTAGTAAGAGCCTCTTTGGGCAGTTCGTAGAGTTCAAGCCAGAGCCCAATTTGAGGGACACAGATGTTAATGAACAAGGGAACCAGCAAGAGTTCCTCTGGACACAAAAACTCTCCGGGGATTTTCAGGCATTTTTCAGGTGTCTGATGGCAGGCTAGGGTTGCTGACCCAGTTCTTCTCCGCCAGCCGCCCCACCTGGCTCATAGGAGAAGGAACTGGTAATTGCCTGTGGATTTTCCCATAAGCAGAGTGAGATTATGATCCAGTCCCCTGCCCCATGATTCCAGCTCCTACTCACATCACGGAGGCTCTCATCAGATGGGGTGTAGTTTACAATACAAAAAATAAAAACCACAAAATAGGCACTATAGAATTTATTGGTTACATTGGGATCAGTAATGTCACAGAGTGGGCTTGGGAGCTGGGTAAACTTGAGTTCAGATTCATTACTGTCATAAGCCGGGTGTGGTGGCTCACGCTTATAATCCTAGCATTCGGGAGGTGGAGAATGGAGAATCACAGTTCGGAGCCAGCCTCAGCTACTTAGTGAGGAACTCAGTGAAATTCTGTTTCAAAATAAAGAATAAAAAATAGGGCTGGGGGTGTGGCTCAGCGGTAGAATGCCCCTGAGTTCCATTCCCAGTACTGCCAAAAAAAAAAAAAAAAAAAAATTCATTACTGTAAGCTGCATGACCTTGGGCAAATTACTTGACCTTTATGAGCCTCAGTTTGCATCTTTATAAAAAGGGCATAAAATACTGTATTGGTTAAGGCAATGCTGACTCTGTAATAAACACATATGTACAATGTAAATTGCTTCTAACACTATGGAAATTTATTTCTGGGTCACACAAAGTTCTAAACGAGTGTTTCTCATCTGTGGGCCACTCTCCTCCAAGATGGAATTTAGTGTCTGGGATCCACCCTTTCCCTAATTGTGGCTTTCAAGGTCACCAGGCTGGTGCACCTGGACCCAAAGACGGAGAAGATGATGGAGGACTGCAGCAAGCAGAAGAGCTGTACGGCAGGCCTAGAAGTGTCACACGTCACTTCCACTCTCACCTTAACGCTAGTAACTCAGTCACACAGCTGCAGTTAATTGCAAGAAGACCTGGAGAATGAGGCCCAGCTGAGTGCCAGGGAAGAGGGGGAACAGGCTGGGTAAACATTTACTACATACACACGCACTGCAAAGAGGCAATAGGCTTCCATGAAATGGTGACTATGAAAGTCCAATTTCCAACAAATATTTCATTTGAAATATTTCACTTCATTTCCAACAAATATATCATTCTCTCCCCCCATGGCCAAACATTTGCAGGAAGCATTTGCAACAGCACCCTATAGGAACAGCAGCTCTCTCCGGCTACTTCATCCCCCTGGCTGTTGCCCTGTTGCCAAAGGAGGGGCGCCTGGAGTCCTGTTCCGGCTCCTTTCCTCATGATTAGGCCATCGCCCCACTAGAGGTACAGCTTCGCCACACTCCTACCCTGCCACAAAATCAGAAGGCTCCAGGCTTGAGTCCTAGGATCAGGAAACCACCATTTTAGGAACAGCTAAAAACGTTTAGCCTTTGGATTTTTTGTTGTTGTTGTTGTTTCCAGGACTGGGGATCGAACACAGGAATATTCGACCACTGAGCTACATCCAAGCCCTTTTTACTTTATTTTGAGGCAAGGTCTCACTAAATTGTTTAGGCTCGCCTCCAATTTGCTATCCTCCTCCTTAGCCTCCTGAGTAGCTGGGATTACAGGCAAGTGTCACCACACCCAGAGCAAATTGCATTTTGTTGTCACTACTGAATTTCTATTACAGTTGATTGTGCCTCCCACAGGTATGTGTCTCCCAGTTGCCTGTTGGCATAACCACCCCCTCTCCTCTTTGCCGTCTGACATCTGGCCTGCTTCCTTCATTTACCAGCCTCCTCTCGGAAGCATGTGGATTTGATCCCCACAAGGCCTCCTGGGGGCTCCCTAGAATCACAGATAGGGCATCTATATTCTACCCAGTGACCCCTTCTTGCCCACCAGCCAGCCATTTGTACCTCATGGCTTTCCTGTACCCTGAGGAACACTTTGGCTCTGCTTTTTTTTTTTTTCCTGTACACATACAATAATTTTTTATCTTATTTTATTTTATTTTTTGCTTGGTTTGGTACTAGAACTCGAACTCAGGGGCGTTCAACCTCCAAACTATACCTCAAGCCCTTTTTATTTTGAAACAGAGTCACACTAAGTTGCTGAGAATCTCCCTAGAGTTGCTGAGGATGGCCTCAAACCTACGATCCTCAGCTTCCCAAGTACTAAGATTACAGGTGTGAGCCACTGCAACCTCTCTCTCTCTCTCTCTCTCTCTCTCTCTCTCTCTCTCTCTCTTTCTCTCTCCTCTCTCCTCTCTCCTCTCTTTCTCTTCTTCTTCTTCTTCTTCTTCTTCTTCTTCTTCTTCTTCTTCTTCTCTCTCTCTCTCCTCTCTCTTTCTCTTCCTCTTCTCTCTTCTTCTTCTTCTTCTTCTTCTTCTTCTTCTTCTTCTTCTTCTTCTTCTTCTTCTTCTTCCTCTCTCTCTCTCTTCTCTCTCTCTCTCTCTCTCTCTCTCTCTCTCTCTCTCTCTGAAAAGAAATCTTACTATGTCGCCCAGGATCATCTCTAACTTCTGGGCTCAAATGATCCTCCTGCCTCAGTTTCCCAAGTATATAGGACTCCAGGCATGTGCCACCACCTGGACCACATAGAGGAGTTCCATGAATGACACCTCCCTCCTGAGTATTCACCCCAGTGCTAGTTTCATTTTTCTTTTGAGTATGTATCTGGGAGGAAGAGCTAACAAGAACATCCTATTGAAAGCTGTGGTTTACAGTCTAAAAGTAGATGTGGTTTCACAAGCTTCTGGAGGGCTAATCTTTATATAGTCCCGCAGGTGAGCATTTATACAGTGTTTCTAAGAAAATATCTCTAAATTCCAAACAAGTGAACTCTGAATGAATATAATAATCCAATTCTTTCATAACTAGATAAATTATTGAGCTGAGTTCTGCTATGATGGAAAACTTAGCCTTTGGAGGCAAACAGACTCAGATTTGAACTCTGGCTCTGCTACCTAATGGCTGTGTCACTTTGGGCAACCTACACTCTCTGAAGTTATGTTTCTTTATCTGTAAAATCAGAAGATAACTTTGCTTACAGTGGTAGTAGAAAGATTGGAAGAAAATATGTATATATATATATATATATTTCTTAGTAAGTAGCTAGAATGTAAGTAAGTAAGCAGCTAGGATGTAAGTTAGTAAGTAGCTAGGAATGTAAACATTCCTAAATAACAATTGTTTGTCACTAGGTTGTGGTGTTGCATGCCTGTAATCTCAGTATTTTGGGGGGGAGAGGGTGAGACAAGAGATTCGCAGGTTCAAGGCCAGCCTCAGTAACTTAGCAAGCCCCTCAGCAACATAGAAGAACCTGGTTTCAAAATAAAAAATAAAAAATGGCCAGGAGTGTTGCTCAGAGGTTGAATGTTCCTGTGTTCAATCCAAAGTAATACAATTGCCATAGGAAGAATTAGTAAAATCTGTAATATTTATTTAATTTTAAATAAATATTTTAAAATAATTATTTTCTTTGCATAAAAGTTCAACAGAAAAGTACTATTTTTATGATGAAAAACTGTGTAGAAGAAAATAGAAATCAATCAAAATTTTGCTATTAAGTGAAAACCCTATTAATATTTTAGTGCTGTCTTCCCAATGTCTTACTATGTATATGTATAGCTTAAATATGTATAGTTTATACAATTGAAATTAGGATCAATGCCTTTCTTTCTTTCTTTCTTTCTTTCTTTCTTTCTTTCTTTCTTTCTTTTTTCTTTCTTTCTTGCAGTACTAGGGACTGAACCCAGGGGCATTTTACCTCTGAGCTATACTCCCAGTCCTTTTTTTTTTCTTGGCAGTATTGGGGATAGAACCCAGGGACATTTTACCTCTGAGCTACACCCCCAGCCCTATTTTTTGTTCTTTATTTTGAAACAAGATCTCACTGAGTTGCAAAGGGCCTCACTAAGTAGCTGAGGCTGTCTGAAAACCATGATTCTCCTGTCTCAGCTTCCCAACCCAGTCCTATTTTTTATTCTTTGTTCTGAGACAAAGTCTCACTAAGTTGCAGAAGGCCTCACTAAGTACTGAGGCTGGCCTTGAAACTGTGATCCTCCTGCCTCAGCCTCCCAAGTACTGGGATTACAAGCATGTGCCATCATGTCTGGCTATTATTGTATGTTAAATGTATAGTTTGGCACTGGAATTGAACCCAGCACATTATCATGCTAAACATGTACTCTACCACTGAGATCTACACCCTTACTACAATATTAATTTGTCCAGTATTTTTCACTTCAACTCTCTTAATTTTGTTCAGTAAAAATACAGTAGCCCAGTTTTCCTTGAGTGATGTGTCTGTGCCTGGTGTAGGTACCACAGACCCCCCAGCCTTTTAAAACAGGGTCTCACTAAATTAATGAGACTGGCCTTTAAACTGCTACCTTCCTGCCTCAACCTACCAAGTTCTGGGATTATAGGTGTGTGCCACCACACTCAACCCTAGTAGAGTCTTAATGGGACTTCAAGCATCCCTGGGGCAGGAGAGAGAAGGACTGACAATGGTGGCTGGGGACACAGCTGCATTACGTGAGGAGCTGGGCTCCTGGGCAGAGAGTGGACCCTGTGCTCTGTGTTCTTGGGACAGGGCTTGGGGCCCTCTACCTAGAAGGCTCACTCTGGACCTAAGGGCTCTCTCTATGTGTGGAGACAGACTGAGTAGAACCTGGTTTTTCTTTCCTTTCAAAAGCAACAACTCAGGCCCAGAGAAGGCGCTTACTCAAAGTGCCAGGCCCAGAGAAGGCGCCTGGCACTGCTGCTGGCATGACCATGGAGGGTGATTGAGAATATGAAAGCCAGAGACCAAAGGGCTGTGAGATGCATCACGTGACCATCTCCTTTGGCTCCAAAAAAGCCCTGCCTGGGATGCTGTCGCCATCCTTTCTCATGCTAGCTTGCCCTGCCATCTAGTGCTGAGTAGAGGAGATGGCAGGAGTCGGGGGTAAGGGGACACCCAGAGCAGCCCGGTGGGCACATCAGAACCTGGGAAACCACGCAGCCAAGGAAGGAACTACTATGGAGAACAATGACCGCAGGATGCGGTTGCACACACCTGTAATCCCAGGACTTGGGAGGCTGAGACAAAAGGATTACAGGTTCAATGACAGCCTCGAAAGTAGACACTCTGTTTCAAAATAAAATATGAAAAATCTAAAGGCATTGGCCAGTGGTAGAATGCCCCTGGGTTCAAACTCCAGTACCAAAAACAAAACAAAAAAAAAGTTGCAGTTGCTCTGTGAGTACTTCCTGTCTGCCAAAGTTGATGTGAGGTGCTTTTCTTTTTTTCAATCTTTTACTCCTCCCTGCAGCCCTGGGCAGGGTGGGGACACCAAAGTCAAGCAACCTGGCAAGTTTATATTAGCAGTGACAGGAGCAGTCAAATCTAGCATTATCTGACTTCATGGCTGGGGTGCACAGCTTCATTTCCACGCTCTGTACCTAAGTTTCCCAAGTCTCTACCCATAGAGAAGATTTTCCCCCTCTGGAAATTACTGAGAGGATGTGGCGTCAGGGGTCCTTTGTCCACTGTTTCTCATTAAAATGCCTTGGAGTAACTTTTATTTTCTTTGATATGAGGAATTTAACTCAGGGTCACTTTACCTTCAAGCTACGCCCAGGCTTTTTATTTTTCATTTTGAAACAGGGTCTCCCCAAGTTTCTGAGGACAGCCTGGGATTCTCTTCTCAAAGTCTCCTAGGTACTGGGATTACAGGCATGAGCCAACATGCCTGACTTTTGGTGTTTTTTTTATGTAACATAGAGGGCCCTAAAATGTGTGGATGTGTGGACTCATTTCAGATTGTAAAGTTTGGTTCTAAATCCTGAAAGTAAGCCAGAGAAGTGGTGCACACCTGCAATCTTGGTACTGGGACGCTGGGACAAGAGGACTGCAGGTTCAAGGTCAGCTTCAGCAACTTAGTGAGACTCTGTTCCAAAATCAAAATAAAAAGGTCTGGAGATGCAGCTCAAGTGTTGAATTTTCTAAAATTGCCAGTACAAGAAAACAGAAAACCTAACAGGACTCATACTTTCCAGGAAAAACCGATGGGGTTGGCCCATACACTGCCTTGTTCCAGACAGAATTAACCTGCCACTCCAGGAAACAGTCAGCTGGGCCAGGGGGACCTCAGGTCTGAAGTCCTCCACTTGGAGAACCCTGAGGTTTTTTAAGGAATAGTAGCCATCCTTCCTCCTGGCCCACCCAGATGAATAAGAATCTACCTATATTTAATTAAAGTGGCTTTATTTTTCTTTCCCCTTTTTAGCAATTCCTCCAGGCCTATTTCCCAAGGCTGAGCACTTACAGTTGACTTGAAAAGGGCTGTGGCCCTCAAATGCACTTTGTAATTTCTCCCCAGTAATAAAAGTTGTCTATAACAGCATCATTTATTTAACAAACATCCCTTGACGCCTTAAAAGACAAAGAAGAGGGGGTGTATTTAACATCACCAAGACCCATTGTGTGAAGTCAGATCCTAGGCCACTACCTCCTCTCGCCATTGGCTCCCAGAACCATGCGTCACCCACCTCAGGCGACTGAGAGCTCCCTGCCTCTTCTAGAAGTGAACACCTCTAGCTCTTAACGTATCAGCTGCTCATTCTTACCCACCCACCCCCAACCTATGTGCCTGTCTAGTTCTCTTTTCTTATAATGATATGGTCAATTATCTTTATTAACTCATTTACTCAATCAACATCCATTGATTACCTATTATATACCAGGAACTAGGATAAAGAAAAATACAAGTCATTCACAGCCAGGAACAACACCAGTAAATAAGACAATCACAATATTGTATAAAAAATGTTAAGGCAGAGCTAGTCCAAGGTATCACAGTTCGTTGAAATGAAATCACCCATCTTAGGAACCTCAACTATACATAACAAAGAAGGTGAAAAGAACTTCCAAAGTTTGTCTAAGACATTTGACATTTCTTGACAGTGGGCAGGGATTCCATCACCATACCCCCTCGCGGTCATCTGTGGCCTCGCCTTTTCACTTCCCACCACCCAGGCCTGGCCTCCAGCTTCCTGCTCTTCACCCACTGCAGCACCTCTGCATTGCACATGGAGCTGAAAAGACGGATGGCTCCTCCAGCTCTGGCATGGTACAAACCCAACCACAGGCTGGGAGGACCATGGCATCCTTGGTGAAGGTACCACACCAGTAAGAAAACACTAGGCGGTCAGAGACGTCCACAGAGGTGCCCACATGAGGGTGCTAAGAAAACGCTTATGGAACGCATAAAGGAAGAATAGATGAATGCATGCATGGGTCACTGAATGGTGATTCACCAGATGATTTAATGAATGAATCAGAATAACTCTTACCCTTGAAGCAAAACTGAGTTTGACACTTTCCAATGATTATTTATTCATTGAACACCATGTTCTCCAGAAAGTGCTCTGCAAAGATGTTTGTTTATGTGTTTGTTTTTTATTTGTGGCACTGGGGGTTGAACCCAGGGGCTTTTCTACCTCCAGGCTATATTTCCAGACCTATTTTATACTTTATTTGGAAACGGGGTTTCACTAAGTTGCTGAGAGCCTCACTAAGTAGCTGAGGCTGGCTTTGAACCTGTGTGATCCTCCTGTCTCAGCCTCCCAAGCACTGGGTATGCCACCACACCAAGCCAAAATATTTGTTTAAACTCAAGTTGTTTAAAACTTCACTGGCAATATTTGCAATGCACTAAAGAAAACAAAACTGCCTAGGGGAACTGCAGAACTGTAACACCCTTCATTAGAATGGCCCTTCATAGTGCTTTCATCAGCATTTCCTCATGGGATTACCCCAGCAGGCCTCTGGAATATTCCACTCATGGCCCACCTGGCCCTCCGTGTAGGTATCGAGGTCCCTCTATGCTGGCTCCTGATGTTCCTCAACTGGCTAATGTCCTATCTATCCTTCTCCTCTTCTTGCTTATATATTTGCATTTTTCCTTCAAATGCAATTTGCATTTCCTTCAGGGCCAGGGCCACACAACCAGAAATGGCACCTGTCCCACCTGCCAAACTGCCTTCTGCCACCTTCCATAAAACTCAAAACCTTTCTGACACTAATTAGATCAGTGATTGTCCCCGCTGAAGATTCAAAGTTCATTTCTACGTAGATGATCCAGTATTATCTGTCTTTAGACTCCCGAGAGAAACGGTGACCTCACAATTCCATTGGACCTTGAAAAATTTACTGGGCATTAGCCATTTACATAAAACCATGATGGTCACATGTCATATATAATAATAAAAACTCAAAGATGGAGACGAAGAAAAGCGGGGCTTACGAGCCCCGCTAACAACCAATCTCTATTACCACAAAATAAGCGCCTTTCATAGCCAGAAAACACCATCAGCAGAGAAACAAAAAATGTAATTTCAAGGGACAGAGAAAAAGAGGGCTGGAAAAATGAGACACCAAAAACCAGACCACAGTGCTGCAACCGGAGCTGTGGCGCAAAGCGGTGGGTGCCATTTTCCCTTGCAGCACTAGGCTCCAGAGAGGAGGGGAGCTCATAACGGAGCTCAGAAACAGAGAGGAGATAAGCCGGCCTCACGCCTGAGGACGCAGCAGCAGCGCCTTACTGCTGGCGGCAGCGGTGAGCTCACCAGACGGCACCAGACCAATGCACTCAACAGCCCACCACGCTCCAGAGAGGAGCTGCGAACAGTGAGACGAGGTGACCCGCTGCAGATCAGCCAGAAGGAATTCGGCAGATTTCTCGGCACAGTGAGCATCTTAAGCTCCCAGAGGCTGGGCTCAGCACACCCTTCAGGGACTCAGAGTGGAGCTCAAAAACAGAAAAGAAATATGCCAGCCTCACAGCCAAGGGTGTGGCAGCAGCGACATATTGCCACCGGTGGCAGCAGCAGCGAATTTACCGAGTCTACGACAGTTCCATCTGCGCACTCAACAACAGTGAGTCAAATTGCGGGCCACAGAGGAGAAATCCCAGTACTGTACTCCCAGGGACTTGACAGTGGGGGAATGGTGGTGGCAGAGATATCACACCATAGGAGAACACCCAAACTGGCACCCCCCATGATCTAAAGCAGCCTCGATTGACTGCCAGGGTCTGAGACTCTGCGATACAACCCAGTAAAGGAGTAGTGGTGACTGAGATACCACAGACTCGAGATCCACAGCAACTTAAGTGAAGTCGTAGTGACCCAAGGGAAGAACCCAGAGAAGGCACAAACTTCCAAAATCATGGGAAAGAGGAATAACAATGGAGCAATGAATGCCCACAACCCCACAACATCAGAACCTGATAAAATAGAAATTCAGAGATTTCTAGAAGATCAAATCAGGAAAATAACTGTAGAAATAATAGAGGTGTTTCGAAAAGAATTCAGAGAGAACCAAAGAGAGATAAAGGATGCAATTAATGAAGTAAAGTCCTCAATTCATAGTACAAACAACCGATTAGACCACATGGAGAATAGAAGCTTGCTCCTAGAAGATGATCATTCCAAAAATGAATGCATAGTTTATAATCTAGAAAAAAATATCCGACAGCAGGAATCTGACATTGAAGAAATATGGGTCCATTTTAAGAGAGCTAACCTAAGAATAATCGGAATAGAGGAGGGAAAAGAAGGTGAAACCAAAGGGATCAACAATCTCTTCAAGGAAGTAATAGCAGAAAATTTTCCAAACGTAGAGCAAGAGGTCGATACACAGGTCCAGGAAACTTATAGAACTCCCTTTAGACAGGATCGGAGAAGAGGATCCCCACGCCACATAATTGTCAAAATGACCAATGTGGAAGCCAAGCAGAGAATCTTAAAGGCAACAAAAACAAAGGGCCAAGTGACATTCAGAGGCAAACCAATTAGAATCACTCCAGACTTCCCAAAACAAGTCATGAGAGCCAGAAGGGCTTGGAGTAACATATTCCAAACTCTGAAAGAAAACAACTTCCAGCCAAAAATTTCCTACCCAGCAAAACTTTCTATCAAATTAGATGGGGAAATAAGAAGCTTCCATGACAAACAGAAACTGAAGGAATTTATGTCTTCAAAACCAGCGCTGGAGAAAATACTCAAAGAGATTAACTATAAAGAAGAAAAAGGTAACACACACCAGAACCAGAGAAACAAGATTTTCCATCCAACAGTCAACTAAGATTGGTTATCTGTGGAGATTCATTATTTATGTTAGTCTTTTACCTATCTCTAAATTGTATTGTTTGCTTTTATTGTTGTTAATTTTTAGGATTTCTAGTTGGAATATTAATATACCTTCAGATATAGCATTTGGAAATATTTTATCCCATTCTATCAGTAACTTTTAACTCTGTTTACATTGGCTTTGGATATACAATATTTTTTTATTTTTTATTTTTTAGGGAGTTTATTTACCCTTTTATTGCCTGTGCCATTGAAATCATATCCAAGAAATCACTGCCAATTTCAATGTTGTGAGGTTTTATGACCCAGATTTTCTCCTAAAAGTTTATAGTCTTAAGATTTATAATTAGGTCTTTTATCTATTTTGAGTTAATATTTGTATATGTGTTAGGTAAGGGTCCAATTTTATTCTTTTCCATGTAATTATTATTTTTCAACAATATTTAGTTAAAAGATTATTATTTCCTCCACCAAATGTTCGTGGAAACCTTGTCAAAAATAACTTGACAATAAATGGAAGAATTTAGCTCTAGGCTTTTATTTAACTCCAATGGTTTATATATCTGCCTTTAGAACAGTACTATACTGTGTCAATTATTGTAGCTTTATATGGTTTGAAATCAGAAAATATACATCTTCTAGCTTTGTTCTTCTTCGAGATTGTTTTGGGTATCTAGCATCCATATTCCATATCAGGATAGATTTTTTCTGAAAAATAAATAAATAAATGTATGATAGTTTCACCTAAAAAAAAAAGAAAAAAATATTCTCTGGTAAGAAAGAAAGCAAAAAGAAATATTGAAATTTTATCTTTAAGTCATCAAAAGCTTGGTATCAGACAAATGAAACTGATATGTGAGATTATCATCATTAACATTGGATAAATTTCTATAAAACTAGATGTCAACCACTAAGCCAAGCATGGGAAGGAGGGATGGGGAGGGAACAGGGTGGGGATCGGGTAGGGGCTAACTGGGCAATGTGTGCATGTATGTCTACAAAAGTATTTTATTTATACCATTATGATGTATGAATACATTGCACCAATAAAAAATAATAAATAAATAAAATAATAATAATAATAAAAAAATAATAACTCAAGAGCAACCTACAGGTCCAGCAACAGAGGAGGAGTAAACTGAAGTGTGGTACATTGACTCTAAGAATACTAAGCACTCATTAGAATTATTTTTGAGGTTTAGCAAAGTAGGAAAATTGTCATAATATAGCGTGAGTGAAAAGGCCACATATAAAATGGCACATTTAGTGTTATTTTAATTTTATTACATAAATGTGCACATACGTATAGTATGTACTGGGAAAAGTTAGGGAACAAAACCTAATCTTAACAGTGGCTATCTCTGAGAAACTGAACCATAGGTGATTTTCATTTTCTCCTTATAATTTTCTGAGTTTTCTCCACTAAGAAATTATTATTTTTAAAATCAGAAAAATAATGAAAACTTTCAGTGACATTAGAAAGAGAAAATTCTGTGTGAAAAACATGAAACTTCTAAAATCTCCGTCACCTGGTGTCACTCTTTCATTCTGCAACTGTGATAACTATCATGCCTTAGTCAAATAAGGGATTTTTTTTATTATAGCTTTTTTGAGCACTTTTGAGATTTAGACTGTAGTGTCTCACTTGCTAAGTAAGGCAGCCATCTTCCCCAGGGGTTAGAGAGTTTCAGACAGTTCAGAGCTCCTGGTGGAAGTTTGAGCCAGTATCACCAGTCTTTAGACTCCAGAGTTAAACTGTGGCTTCACAATTCCATTAGACCTTGAAAACTGTGACAGGGATAAACAATTTATATAAAATCATGATCATCACATGTCATTTATAGTAATGCACTCACTGAAAGCCTGCATTCACTAAAACAGTCTAGTAACCTCCTTTTGGTCAAAGATGAGAAAGGGCAGAGTGGGCTGGTGGGATAGGAGTGCTGTCAGACTGGGAAGGCCCCTCGTGGCCAGATGCATCCTTCCCCAGAATTAGCATAGTGCCTGAGTTCCACCTCGGGGCTGCCTTCAAGTCAGATTAAGGTATTAAGACAGCATTCACCACTCTGTAGAACTTCCTGTCTCTCAGGCCCTAAAATGTCTGGTGCCAGAGAAGTCTCTGCTGAATTAGGAAATAACACAATGTACTAAGAGGAGTCAGAGACCAGGTATGCAGCTGAGATGCTCAAAAGGTACTTAGCTATCCAAAAGGTATCTACACCATCCTCTGTGAATACGCACAGATATCCCATATTCCCACACTCCTTCCCTTTTCCCTCCTTTTTCCTTACAGAACTCAAACTCAACACAAAGTGAGTAGAAGACTCTAATGCACGTGTCCTGAGAGAGGAGTCACCAAAAAAAAAAGCTGCACCCCGCAATAAGGGGCATGCATGGCAGACCTCTTGTGAGACCATCTTTGAGTGGGTGTCTGCTTTTTGGGCTTGGGATAAATTATTTCCCTGACAAAAATGTATGTGCTTTCTTTCTTTCTTTTTTCAGTACTGGGGATGGAATCCAGGGCACTTTACCTCCGAGCTACACTCCCAGCCCTATATTTTATTTTTTGTTTGTGGGGTTGTTTTTGTTTTGTTTTGGTGGTACTGGGGTTCCTGGAAGCCTTTCTACCTCCAGGCTTTACTCCCAGACCTATTTTATACTTTTTTATATTTGGAAGCAGGGTCTCTTAAGCCAGCATAGGTAGCTTCACACCTGTGCAATCCTCCTGTCTCTGCCTCCCAAGCGCAGGGATTACAAGCGTGCGTCACCACGCCCGGCTTTATTGTTTATTTTGAAACAGGGTCTCATCAAGTTGTAAAGGGCCTCACTAAGTAGCTGAGGCTGTCTGTCAACTGCAATCCTCCTATCTCAGCCTCCCAAATACTGGGATTGCAAGTGTGTGCCACCAATCCCAGCTTATGTGCTTTCAATGAGATACCCAGATGTGGGTTTCTGGCTGAATTAACACCTACAGTAGTTTTTCCAGAATAAAAAGATCTTGTAGTCTCCTCATAACTCTAGTGCTTGAGGCTAAATGAGAAATCTAAACCCTCCAAGACTCACCCGACCAAGAGCTGGTGATGAAAATAAGAATCAACCTTCCATTCCTAACTCTAGGAAGCATTTTAGAAGAGGAATAGGCAAACTTGTTTATTTGTTGTGGAGGACTAATCTCAGGACAGTCTACCTCCCAGCTATAACCCTAGTCTACTTTATGTTTTATTTTGAAATGGTCTTGCTACATTGTTGAGGACCTTGGATTACAAACATGTGCCCCTGCACCCAGTTTGAAAATCTTTTTCTTAATGGACAGGATGGAAATAATTTAAGCTTTGTGAGTCATACGGCCTCTATTGCAACTCTACAACTCTATCATTGTATCATAAAAACATCCCACTCTCCATTTCTTCCTCTCATCAACACCTGCTGGGGAAATGGCTGATAAAGCACAACATCACTAGTTCTCCTTATTGGTCTGTCAAGTTCTGTCCTAGCCATGCTCTATCCTGGGCCATTCCAGCATGTATAGTATGCTCAGGACTGAGAGCTGTCTGAGCACCAGAGCCAGTGCCAAGCACCATCGTGCATTCCTTGTGCCATCTTCATGGCAGCTCTTCGAGGGAGATAGAACATTCTTTTAACATAGTTGGAAACTGAGGCTTAGAATAAGAAACTGATGATATTCTGCACACAGATAAGAGCAGAGCTTGGATTTACCTACTCCCCATGGTGCCTCTGGGTCATTGCATGGATTGCAGAATTTCTCCAGACTAGCCCCATTGCTCTCTTCTGCCTGTACACAATCTTGTCCTCCCTCAAGCATGTCTTCAAGAGCACTTCTTCCATCAAGCCTTCCACTCACCCCACGCTGGTCACCCAGAGCAAAGATAGTCTAGAGAACTCAAATAAACACCACTGTACTGTTGGGCTTTGGAATACTCAGAGACTTCATGTCCACAGCATTTTCACCCTGATTCTACAGGAAACTGCTCAAAGATGGTACTGGGTACCTGAGACATGTCTATGCTGTGTCAAACACCACAGTAGGCCCTTTAACTAGGCAACTGCTATCTATGGCTTGGATGTAGTTTGCTCTCTGTAATTTTCACCAGAGCGCTGAGGCAGATCCTCACATCTGAGGACTGACAAATAAGGCAGCTCTGACAGGATCAGCAGGGAGTTGACAACAGGAGTCAGGAGGATGTACAAGTTGTCCTTCCGTCTTCAGATTCTAAGTTTTTCCACCCAAAAGTAAATTTACTTTAACCAACGAATTCACCGGAGGCCAAAGAAATAAATCCATGTGGGAGGGATTTGGCCACATTAACCAATGAAGAGCGAGTCATAGGACTGGAATCTTCTTCCATGTCTCCTGACAGTCTGAGCTCAACTTTGCATAAAAGTGCCAAAACTCTAATGTATTTCGAAGTTTTGGGGATGTTAGCCAAGGTGATGTGTTGGGATCACACCAATGACTCCTATGAACTCACCTTTCCATCTCGAACATCCTTCCCCAGAATCTTGGACAAGACATCAGCGTATTGTGTTGTTACTGCTTCTGCACCAAGGCCTACATCCTAGCCTACAAACTCCTCAGAAGACTGAAAATGCTACAAACAGCTGCTCCAGTATCAGCAGCAGAGAAGCCATGCATCAATACATACCCCATGGGCAGTCCTAGTTTAAGAAAAAAAAAAAAGCCGGGCGTGGTGGCACATGCTTGTAATCCCCGCACTTGGGAGGCAGAGACAAGAGGATCGCGCAGGTTCGAAGCCAGCCTTGCTGGCTTAGGAGACCCTGTTTCCAAATAAAATATAAAATAGGTCTGGGAGTGTGGCCCGGAGGTAGAAGGGTTCCATTCCCAGTACCACCATAAATAAATAAATAAACAAATAACAGCTAATTATATCACGTTTGGTGGGTCCACCAGGCTGAACCAATCAACCACATGTTTGCAAGGTGTGCAAGGCAACTGCTATGGTTTGGATGTAGTGTGTCTCTGAAAGGTCCATGTGCTGAAGTTTGGTTTCCAAAGTGTCCAGGTTAAGCTGGGCGTGGTGGCGCACGCTTGTAATCCCAACATCCAGAAGGCTGAGACAGGAGAATCATGGTTCGCAGATAGCCTCAGCTACTTAGTGATGCCCTTTGCAACTCAGTGAGATCCTGTTTCGAAATAAAGATAAAAAATAGAGCTGGGGGTACAGCTCAGAGTTAGAGTGCCCCTGGGTTCCAATCCAAGTACCGCAACAACAACAACAACTAAAGTGCCCAGGTTAAGCAGTAGCACCTAGTAGGATCATAGAGAGCACTACCTTTGAAAGAAACGAAGGTCATTTTGTGGGACCCGGAGTTAGTTCTCACAGGGCTATTAAAAAAAAGATCCTATGCCGGGCATGGTGGAACCCGCTTGTAATCCCCACGTTTGGGAGGTGGAGATAGGAGGATAGCGCAGGTTCGAAGCCAGCCTTGCTAGCTTAAGAGACCCTGTTTCCAAAATTAAATATATATAAATATATATATAAAAAATAGGTCTGGGAGTGTAGCCCGGAGGTAAAAGGGTTCCATCCCCAGTACCACCAAAAAAAAAAAAAAAAAAAGATCCTAGCTGGGCTTGGTGGCGCACGCTTGTAATCCCAGTGCTTGGGAGGCTGAGATAGGAGGATCGCACAGGTTCAAAGCCAGCCTCAGCTACTTAGTGAGGATCTCAGCAACTTAGTGAGACCCTGTTTCCGAATAAAGTATAAAATAGGTCTGGGAGTATAGCCCAGAGGCAGAAAAGCCCCTAAGTTCCACTCCCAATACCACAAAATAAATAAATAAATAAATAAATAAATATCCTACGATGTGTGATTTTTATAAAACTGGTCCCATGAAGTTCACTCCAGAACCTAATAGTCTCTGAGCTTGTACTTTCTATTCCTTTACTTGAGAAAGAGTATTAGAGTTACCCAAGGCGTAGTATTGCACATTTCAGGGAATGAGATGGGCCTAGGTACCAAGAGAAATTTAAGGCATCACCTCTCTTCACCCAGAGCAAGTCTAATTCATAGATTATAGACTCTGTGGAGTCTATAGGACCTGGGAAGGCCTGTCTTTCAGGGGGTCGTGGTCACTTAGGCTCTAATTCGTGTGTGTGTGTGTGTGTGTGTGTGTGTGTGTGTGTGTGTTAGTAACTGAGGATGGAACCTAGGGGCATTCTGTCTCTGAGATATACTCCTAGCCATTTTTTATTTTTTTTCTTTTGAAACAGGGTCTAAGTGGGTTGTTGAGAGTCTCTTTAAGTTGCTGGGGCTGCCCTTGAGACTGTGCTCCTCCTCTCTCTGCTCCCAAGTGCTGGGATTACAAGTAAGCACCAATCACTACAGCCACTTGAGGCTCGATATCTGCCCATGGCATCCAAGTCTTCCTCCACCGTCGCTGAAGGTCAGATGGAGGAGCAAGAAGAGGCCCTAGCAGATAACTTGTCCAGCTTTCCCATTTAACAGAAGAAACCTGAGGCCTGATTTAAAAGCCACATACTCACAAAAGGAGGTTCAAGGACAGCCTCAAGGGATGAGCTAGAAGGGATCTTCGGAAACCAAGGCTTGAGATCAAAATCCACCTACTTACATAAGGAGGGCCAGCATGGTAAGACCGGCAGGTGACCCTTTCTGCTTCTGGTCACAGTTCCAGTTCTGCGCCCTCTCTAGAGGCACTCTAGGACAAGCTGGTATCCTCTTAGCTCTTCACACAAAGCTAAGCACATAGAGGTGCTCAGAGGATGGGCAAAGTGAGGAGGAGCAGGAAAGATGGTGGCAGACATTGCCAAGCGCCTGGGGCTGAAGCACGTGGTGTTCAGCGGCCTGGAAAACGTCCATCGTTTGACTGGGGGCAAGCTGCAGGTGCCGCACTTCGACGGGAAGGGAGAGGTGGAGGAGTATTTCTGGTCCATTGGCGTTCCCATGACTAGTGTCCGCTTGGCAGCTTACTTTGAAAACTTTCTCACGCTTTGGAAGCCGGTGAAAGTCCCTGATGGAGATTACTACACCTTAGGTGAGTGGAAGGTTATGGTGACAGGTAACCAGACACCTGGCCGCCTTCCCCTCCCTCTCTCCCACCGCCCTTTCCTGCTCCTCCTCACTTTGCCCATCCTCTGAGCACCTCTATGTGTTTAGCTTTGTGTGAAGAGCTAAGAGGATACCAGCTTGTCCTAGAGTGCCTCTAGAGAGGGCGCAGAACTGGAACTGTGACCAGAAGCAGAAAGGGTCACCTGCCGGTCTTACCATGCTGGCCCTCCTTATGTAAGTAGGTGGATTTTGGTCTCAAGCCTTGGTTTCCGAAGATCCCTTCTAGCTCATCTCCTGAGGCAATCCTTGAACCTCCTATCTATGCCTCCCCAGTATGGGGACTATAGCATGGGCCACCAAGCTTGGCCAGAGAATGGATTGTACACTAAAAAAGCAATTTCATGTGTCCTCATGCTGATTACTGCTCTCTAAAATGAACCATTTTAATCTGTTAGCTGATTCTTCTTAATAAACAAAAGTCCATATGCCCCTAATTCTCAATTTCTTTTTTAATATGAGATATCTACTAACTTCCCAAGGATTTAGTATTCTCTGTCTTATACACACAGACAAACACACACAGTCCTCTCCTACCACAGAAACCATTACATATTACATAATTCTCTTCACTCTTTTTTTGTGTGTGTATGTGTTACTAGGGGTGGAACCCAGAGGCTTTCTACCTCTGGGCTACACTCCCAGACCTATTTTATACTTTATTTGGAAACAGGGTCTCATAAGGTTGCTGAGAGCCTCACTAGTAGCTGAGGAGGATCTCTGCAATCTGTCTCAGCCTCCCAAGCACGGAGATTACAAGCGTGCGCCGCTTAATTCTCTTCATTTAATCATTACAATATTGTTGCTTTCGGCAGATGATATTCAGTGCTTACACATAGTTGAAGTTCAGCCATGGGATCATCCATAGTTATACCTCCATTTTTTTAACAGTTTCATTTTCCCTGAGGTTATTACTGTGGGTTTATTTCCTTGCTTATTTCTTTTTCTACATACCTTTTACTATTTCAACCCCAAACTATCTGCCTCAAGTGTAAATATGCTCAGTATGATTTATTCTCCCCATTTCACTCTCAGAGTAACCTTGACTTCTATGGGGTAACCTTGCTGCCATCCATTTGCCACCTAGAAGCACTGAGTGAGAAGTGAGGAGTGGAGAATCAAATGACTGGCCTGACATCTCAAGCATCACTCGGTGCTATATGCCACTCATTTCACAATAAAGGCACCTTAGCCAGTGCCCACAGTACAGGTGTTCATAAATGTCAGAGGAAGCCGGGCATTGTGCACACAGCTGTAATCCCAGGACTTGGAAGGATGAGATAAGAGGATCGCAGGTTCCAGCACAATCTCAGCAGCCAAGCGAAACCCTGTTTTAAAATAAGAAATAAAATAGAGCTGGGTGTGTAGCTCAGATGTAGAATGCCCCTGGGTTCAATCCCCAAAAACACACACACAAAAACAAAATCCAGAGGACATTGCAAAGTGTGGCTTACCATTCTGCCCAGATTGAAGGCCTGTCCTCTGCCAGGGAAGACAGAAGCAGGGAGGGACAGCAAGGGCTCCCAAGGGAGAGAGATAACACATAGTTCCCACCTGACACACTTCCTTGTCTTTGCTGAGATGGTCCCAGAAGTTGGTCACCAGAAAGGCCCCATAGGCCCCTGTGAAGGCGGCCTCCACAGAGCCCGCGTCACCCAGGTCACATCATACCACCTCAGCGCCCAGGTCCCGGAGCGCTAGGGCTGCTGGTTTGCTCACATCCCTGGTCAGTGCTCTCACTGAGAAATGCTGGCTCTCCAAAAGGGCCCTGGCCACAGAGCCACCCTGAGCTCCTGCGGGGTGGGGAAGAGGAAACACAGGGAGAGAGTTCAGCAGTAGTCCAGCAGGCCACTGCACACAGGAAAGCACCAGGCCCTTGTGGTACTTCATGTGTCCACCTGGCTCTCAGACAGGCTGCCTGCAGCCTCTGTGGGGCTGCCTTGGAGGAAGCCATGAGAAAACAGAAGAGTGGGAGAGGCTGGAGGCACCGAGAGGCTGTGTGAACAGGGTGCCAGACTCCACGACCCAGATTCAGCGGGGGCAAAAAGGTTATAAAACTGTCCTTGGCTTTACAATGATAAATAAAAAAGGAGAAAGGTCTTGGAGGAGAGGCAAAAACCCAGATTGAGGATCTTAGGGAAGGTTTTTCAGAGGGGAGAACACCAGAGCTGGCCTGAAGAGCCCAGGAGAAGAGTAGAGAAGGGCAGTATTGCAGGCAGGAGAACCCCTGCGCAGCCAGGGCCACCATGCCACAGGACCCGCGAGCCTAAGATAGACCAGGTGAGCAGACACCTGGAGGGAGCGATGGCGCACGCCTGGCAACCCAGCGACTCCGGAGGCTGAGGCAGAGATCACACGTTCAAGGCCAGCCTGGGCTACTCGGCCAGACCCTGTCTCAAAATAAAATAAAAAATAAGAAGGCTGGAGATACAGCTAGTGGTACAGCACTCACCCGCATGCACAAAGCCCTAGCTTCCATCCCTCGAACAACAACAAATGACTCTTCCAAGCAGGTAGGGGAGGCCAGGGCAGGAGCAGAGCTCAGGGAGAAGTGAGCTCAGAGTTGGAGCTGTTGGCTTTGAGCTTACTGAGAGCTCGGGAGGTAAGGAAGCAAAAGCCAGTGTAGGTGTCTGTAAAGAGGCCTGGGGTGAAGGGAAGGTGAGGGGCCATAGTCAAAGATGAAATGAACTTTGTTCTACAAAGAAACGCCTAAAAGCATCTGTGCGTTAAGGTGTCCCTCCTTGTCCCCGTACTCTGCTTTCTCTTTCTTCCTAGCACTTACAACATGGCATGTTATTGCATGTTTACTGCTCATATATTTATGTTCTGTTTCCCACTACCCCATCCTAGACTGTAGCTCCATGAAGGTAGGGACTTTTTTTTTCCCTTTGGTACTGGGGATTGAATCCAAGGATGTTCTGCCTCTGAGCTAGACTCCCACCCCTATTTTATCTTATTCTTTATTTGAAACAACATCTCCCTAAATTGCTGTGCCTGGCCTCAAACCTGAAATCCTCCTGTCTCCACTTTCCAAGAGTAAAAGGGAAGGGGAAAGAGGGAGATGCTTCCGACCCTGCCTGCTAATAGACAGCTGGTTTCAAAGCTGGTGTTTCCCCTCTTTTGTCTCCCCTCCCATTTCCTTCCCCTTCTGTTAGCAAGCAACATGTTCTTATCTGTTTACTGACAGAAAGGGACCTGCCACCTATGGATGTGAACTGACTCAAGGAAGACTTAGACATAAACTGTGTCCCTGAGAAATGAACCAGCATGGCCCTGACCTGTAGATCTGAGAGTACCAACTAACTCAAAGAAGACTTAGGCATAAACCACGTCCCTCCTGAGAAATGAACAAAGATGACCCTGGCCTGTGGATCTGATAAGAACTGACTTGATGAAAACTTAGACATGAACGGTATCACTCCTGAGAAATGAACCATCATGACCCCGGCCCCTGGATCTGAATTAGAATGAATTCAAAGAACACTTAAACAGAATTACATCCCTTCAAGTAAGATATCAACATGACCCTGAAGAGCTAACTCTTAAAAGGAGCTTGATCCCTTTGTCTGGGGAAAATCCAGGGCTTCTTTCTGAATGCTTAAATTCACTGGTTTCTCCAATTGGCTCTCAACTCAATAAATTTCCTTTTTCTTCTTCCCAAATCTTTTCCCAATTATTTAATTTGGCAAATTGGGGCAGGTACTGGGATTACAGTTTTGTCTCACCACACCTGGCTGTTTTTTTTTTTTTCTCCAATTCCCTCATTTATGTCCCTGATGCTTCCAGTTGTATCTGGCACATAGTAGCAACCCATGGCCTCCCCTCCATTTCCCACTCAGATTGCCTGTTCCCGCAGGCTGGCTTCAACCCTGTGCCATCCTCCTGTCTCAACCTCCCAAGTGCTGGAATTAACAAGCGTGCGCTACCAAGCCTGGTTAGCCTCATTTTTTTAAACAGGGTCTCTGAGCCAGGTATGATGGTAATCATGCCTGTAATCCCAATACTTGGGAGGCTGAGACAGAAGAATTGCAGGTTCGCAGCCAGCCTGAGCTATTTAGTGAGGCCCTCCACGATATAGTGTGATGACCCTGATCCAAAATAAAAAATACTGCTTGGAGATTGAATGCCTCTGGGGTTGAATTCCCAGTAAAGGAAGGAAGGAAGGAAGGAAGGAAAGAAAAAGGGAGAAAAAGAAAGTCAGTCTCCCTAGAGTGATGAGAATTTCACCACTTGCTGAAGCTGACCTCGAACTCCCATCCTCTTGTCTCAGCCTCCAAAGTACTGAGATTACAGGTGTGTGCCACCATGCCCAACATTATATCTCTTGATTATATCACAAGGCAAGTGGAGTGATTAGCCCATCCATCTATGTTTGAGGAAGTACACTCTACCATGTTCACAAAACAAAATTGACTAGTAATACACATTACTTAAAATATGGTTCTATCGCTGAGTGACACATGGCTGTATATTACTGAGCAAAAGAGTAAAGGAATGTCAAACATACAATTTAATTTATGTAAAATCCAAAATCAAAGCCAGGTGTGGTGGTACACACTTGTAATCCCAGCATTCAGGAGGCTGAGACCAGAGGATTGCGGTTCGCGGACAGCCTCAGCTACTTAGTGAGACCCTCTGCAACTCAGTAAGATCTGGTTTCAAAATAAAGAATAAAAAATAGAAGCTGGGTGTGGTGGTGCACGCTTGTAATCCCCGCGCTTGGGAGGCTGAGACAGGAGGATCGCACAGGTTCGAAGCCAGCCTCAGCTACTTAGTGAGGCTCTCAGCAACTCAGTGAGACCCTGTTTCCAAATAAAATATAAAATGGGTCTGGGAGTATAGCCTGGAAGTAGAAAGCCTCTGGGTTCCACCTCCAGTACCACCCAAAAAAAAAAAAAAAGAATAAAAAACAGGGCAGGGGGTGTCACTCGGAGGTTGAATGCCCCTGGGCTCCAGCCCCAAACCCGCAAAAAAAAAAAAAAAAAAAATCAGAAGAAACTAATTTATGGTGATAAGTATTGGAATAGTAGTTAATTTGGTAGGGAGTAAGTGGACAAGTTTAAGGGTGCTTCTTAGGGGCTGGTGATACTTTCTTTCTTTCTTTCTTTCTTTCTTTCTTTTTTTTTTTTTTTTTTTTTTGGTGGTACTGGGGTTCCTGGAAACCCTTCTATCTGGGCTACACTCCCAGGACTATTTTTTTATATTTTTATTTGGAAACAGGGTCTCTTAAGCCAGCAAGGCTGGCTTCGAACCTGCACGATCCTCCTGTCTCTGCCTCCCAAGCGCGGGGATTACAAACTGTGCCACCTCGCCCAGTTTACTTCTTTCTTTATATGTGTATGTATGTGCGTGTACGTGTGCGTGTGGTATGTGACCCACCTTAGCAGCTGCACACTATCTGTCTACAGTTACTACCAAATGATAACTCCATCAATGCATTTATCCACTAAGATTAGAGCCCTGATTCAAATATTTCCCCTTTGAATATTGTTGCCTTGCCAACACAGGAGCTTTTCTGGGAACACCCATATTCAAACCATGGCTGGGGAATGTAGAAGAATATACCAAGTAAATGGCACACACCATTTTCTGCAGTTTTGGAAATTGAACCAAAGAGCTTCATGCACACATGCCCGAACTCCACTTCTGAGCTCCTTCCCCATGTCTTTCTTTCTTTCTCTCTCTCTCTTTCTTTCTTTCTTTCTTACTTTCTTACTTTCTTACTTTCCTTCTTTCCTTGGTGGTGCTGGGGATTGAATCAAGGGGCATTCTACCTTCGAGCTACACCCCAGCTCGATTTTTTTATTCTTTATTTTGAAACAGTCTTGCTAAGTTGCAGAGAGCCTCACTAAGGAGCTGAGGCTGGCTGCGAACCTGTGAACCTGTATCGCCCTGTCTCAGCCTCCCAAGTACTGGATTATAGGCATGCACCACCACGCTCAGCTTCCCCAAGCATTTCTAATTCTCTTGCAACACTGCATGGGGCAGCTCTTCAGTCAAGCCATGACCTTTTTTTTTTTTTTTTTTTTTTTTTTCTGTCCTGGGAAGAGAACCCAGGGGCAGTCTACCTCTGAGCTATACCCCCAGCCCTGTTTTTTTATTCTTTATTTTGAAACAGTCTTACTGAGTTGCAAAGGGCCTCACTAAGTCTTAGCTGAGGCTGGTCTCAGCCTCCCTAATGCTGGGATTACAAGCATGCGCCACCAAGAGTAGTCTCCACCTGACTACACTGCCAGAGCTGCAGAGTGGGCACTGGAGGAGGCTCCCAGCCTACGTTTCCTCTTCCCATCAGTATCCCATTTTCCTTTGGGTGATGTATCTGTCCCTGGTGTAGTTACACCCCCAACTCCTTCTCCCCCACTTTTTTTTAAACAAGGTCTCACTAAGTTGATGAGGCTGGCCTTTAAACTGCGCTCTTTCTGCCTCAGCCTACCAAGTTCTGGGATAATAGGTGTGTGCCACCACACCCAGCCCTAGTATATAATCTTGATGGGACTCAGGGTTGCAAGGGTTCCTGGGGCAGGAGAGAGGACAGAGAATGGTGACTGGGGGACACATCCACATTACGTGAGGAGCTGGACTCCTGGGCAGAGAGTGGGCCCTGTGCTGTGTTCCTGGGACAGGGCCCAAGACCCTCTGACTCACCTTGGACCTAAGGACTACTTCTGTATGTGGAGACGGACTAGACAGAGCCTTTGGTGAAGACCCTGGTTCTTTATTTCCTTTCATTAGCCACAAATCAAACACACAAAAAAGCACTTAATCCCAGGGCCAGGCCCAGAGAAGGCACCTGGCACTGCTGCTGGCATGTACTTGGAGGGCAATTGAGAGTCTGAAAGTCCAAGACCAAAGGGCTGTGAGATGCACCATGTGACCATCTCATTTGGCTCCAAAAAAGCCCTGTCTGGGATGCTGGCACCAGCCTTTCTCAAGCTAGCTTGCCCTGCCATCTAGTGGTGGGCAGAGGAGATGGCAGAAAAAGCCCCTGGTGTTGGCCACCCGCAGGGAAGATTTTCTTCCCCTGGAAATTACTGAGAGTATGTGGGGTCAGGAATAGGGGTCCCTTGTCCACTCTCACCTTTTAAAATATCTCAACCTGCCGGGTGTGGTGGCACATGCTTGTAATCCCCATGCTTGGGAGGCGGAGACAGGAGGATCGATCGCACAGGTTCGAAGCCAGCCTCACTGGCTTAAGAGACCCTGTTTCCAAATTTAAAAAGTATAAAAATAGGTCTGGGAGTGTAGCCAGTACCACCACCATCACAAAAAAAAAAAAAAAATCACAACCTGAACTCTACACTCTTCCTCTTGCGATGGGCCGAGTTCTCCCTTGAACTTGTATCCCTCACTTTCCTAAATAAATCGCTGGCTTTGGCTGGTACATGCTGAAATTCTTTTCTGTCATGGAAGCCAAGAACCCCATGGGATTATCATGTTTTCCCATGACATAAAATTTGGCAACTATGAAGGGACTTCAAAGACATCGACATTGGTAAGTCTATTAAATGTTTTTTTATCCATCCTTGTTTTTAGATATTTCACTTATGTGTGTGCATGTATTATGTGTGTATATATGTGTAAAATTCCTGCCCTACATTTTCAAGAACCAAAAGAGCATACACTGGGTCTGCCCTTCTTTCCATGGCTCCCCATGTGTGACTGGCAAAGGAAATTCAGCCATTAATGGTCCCTATTTTTCCTTCTTCTTTCCCCTTTCCTTCTCTCTGTTACAGGACTTCCTATGGGCTTATGGTGTAAAACTATGCCTAAAATTTAAGAGACATCTACCAAACCCCTTTAGAGACTGAGGGAAAGGGGTTGCTTTTAAACCCAGCCATTAGCTATAGGATTTATGAAAATCTTTATCTCTCTCTCTCTCTCTCTCTCTCTCTCCTTTACTGGCCAAACTCACTCCCCCTTAGAAGAAGACTGCTTAAAAGCACTGAAGATAAGGCCTACCCTTTTAGGCTAACATACTCTGTTCTTGGGTCAGAGGTAACTTAAGTGGCTCCGCCAAAAAAAATGCACATGAGGATATTGCATTTTTTGGTTTTTTGTTTGTTTGTTTTTGTTTTTGTTTTTGGTGGTACTGGGAGTGGATCCCAGAGGCTTTCTACGTCTGGACTATACTCCCAAACCTATTTTGTATTTTATTTGGGAACAGGGTCTCACTAAGTTGCTGAGAGCCTCACTAAGTAGGATGGCTTCGAACCTGTGTGATCCTCCTGTCTCAGCCTCCCAAGCGTGGGGATTACAAGCGTGCATCACCACGCCCAGCTTCTCCTGTGTTTTGAGAACCCCCACAGCTCATCAACTGTGGGATTCTTCTGAGACACACATTGAGGGGAACTGATGTAAAAAGTCAGGAGTGCTTCCTTCATTAAATCACCACATATTCAGGCAGCCACACTGCCAGGCCTGGGGCTGCAGGCTGGGCCCAGGCACACAGGAGGCCATGCAGATTTGCTCAGGGACAGTTAGTATTCAATGCTCATGCGTCAGAAGACACGCATTCTCACCTCTGGTTCTGCTCTTTTTTTTTTTTGCAGGTCTGGGGATGGAACCCAGGGGCATTCTACCTCCGAGCTATACACCCTGCCCTATTTTTTATTCTTTATTTTGAAACAGGGTCTCACTAAGTTGCATAGGGCCTCACTAAGTAACTGAGGCTGTCCATGAATTGTGATCCTCCAGTCTCAGCCTCCCAAATGCTGGGATTACAAGCATGTGCCACCACATCCAGCTTGGTTCTGCCACTTCGTAATTGACTTTCACTCAGTCTGTTTCTTCATCAGTAAAATTGAGACATCTTTTTACTATCTGTGGAAACTTACCCATAATTCATCTTTCCTTACTGCAGTGTTAAGAATAATACCAAAGTAAAAATATATGAATGAATATCCTAAAAAAAAAAAAAAAAGAAAGACTGTACTCTTCTACATCCTTCTTCTTATTCAGATTCCTCTGGAATAAGCAGAATTGCAGATGGATTCAATGGAAATTTTCTGATTATTGTTACAATATCTGTTCTATGAGACAGTCAGACTTAAAATATTTTGATAACAAAGATGATGATTCTGCTACTGAGATATCAAATGACTTACCAAAATTTACAGATGGAATCAAGACTAAAAACAGAAATCAGAACTACCTGGCTTCCAGTACTGTGCTTAGAATTCTAGACCACAGGCCGGGCGTGGTGGCGCACGCTTGTAATCCCCGCGCTTGGGAGGCAGAGACAGGAGGATTGCGCTGGTTCGGAGCCAGCCTCGCTGGCTTAAGAGACCCTGTTTTCACATTAAAAAAAAAAAAGTTTAAAAAATAGGGACTTCTGGGAAGATGGTGACTGAGAAAAGCGGGGCTTAAGAACCCCGCTAACAACCAATCTCCATTACCACAAAATCAACGCCTTTCATAGCCAGAAAACACCATCACCAGTGAAACAAAAAAATCACCAGGCTCCAGAGAGAAAGCAGACTGAGAACAGAGCTCAGAGCCACAGAGAAGATACACCGGCCTCACACCCGAGGACGCGGTAGCAGCACCATACTGCCGGTGGCAGCGGCAAATTCACCGGACGGTTACAGCAAGCCGAGGTGAGCTGCTGCGGAACAGCCAGGCGGGATTTCTCACCGCAGGTAAAATCTAAAGCTCCCAGTGGCTGAGCTCAGCACACGCCACAGGGATTCAGAGTGGAAATCAAAACCAAGAAGAAAAACACCAGACCCACGGCCGAGGGCATAGCAGCGGTGCCATATTGCCACCGGCAGCAGCAGCAGAGAATTCACCGAATCCAGTACAGCTACATCTGCGTACTCAAGAACAGTGAGTCAAATTGCAGGCCACAGAGGAGAAATCCCAGTACTGTACTCCCTGGGACTTGACCCAGTGGGGGAGGGGGCAGTGGCAGAGATATCACACCATAGGAGAACGTGCAACCTGGCACACCCCACAGTCTAAAGCAGCCTCATTCAACTCTCTGGGTCGGAGATTCTGTGATAAAACCAAGTAAAGGAGTAGTGGGGTCTGAGATACTACTGACTCGAGATCCAGAACACCTTAAGTAAAGTCATAGTGACCCAAGGGAAGAACCCAGAGAAGGCACAAACATCGGAAATCATGGGAAAGAGGAATAATACTGGAGCAATTAATGCCCACAACCCCACAACATCAGAACTCAATAAAACAGAAAATCAGAGATTTCTAGAAGAGCAAATCAGGAAAATAACTGTAGAAATAATAGAGGTGCTTCGAAAAGAACTCAGAGAGAGCCAAAAAGAGATAAAGAATGCAATTAATGAAGTAAAGGCCTCAATTCAAAGCACAAACAACC
This sequence comes from Muscardinus avellanarius, assembly GCF_963383645.1. Taxonomy (NCBI): domain Eukaryota; kingdom Metazoa; phylum Chordata; class Mammalia; order Rodentia; family Gliridae; genus Muscardinus; species Muscardinus avellanarius. The sequence goes on from NC_137790.1 coordinate 87,531,638, forward strand.
AATTAGACCACATGGAGAACAGAATCTTGCTCTTAGAAGATGATCATTCCGAAAATGAACGCATAGTTTCTAATCTAGGAAAAAATATCCGACAGCAGGAATCTGATACTGAAGAAATATGGGCCCATTTTAAGAGAGCTAACCTAAGAATAATTAAAATAGAGGAGGGAAAAGAAAGTGAAACCAAAGGGATCAACAATCTCTTCAAGGAAGTCATAGCAGAAAATTTTCCAAACATAGAGCAAGAGGTTGATACACAGATCCAGGAAACTTATAGAACTCCCTTTAGACAGGATCGGAGAAGAGGATCCCCACGCCACATAATTGTCAAAATGACCAATGTGGAAGCCAAGCAGAGAATCTTAAAGGCAACAAAAACAAAGGGCCAAGTGACATTCAGAGGCAAGCCAATTAGAATCACTCCAGACTTCCCAAACCAAGTCATGAGAGCCAGAAGGGTTTGGAGTAACAGATTCCAAACTCTGAAAGAAAACAACTTCCAGCCAAAAATTTCCTACCCAGCAAAACTTTCTATCAAATTACATGGAGAAATAAGAAGCTTCCATGACAAACAGAAACTGAAGGAAATTTTGTCTTCAAAACCAGCACTAGAGAAAATACTCAAAGAGATTAACTACAAAGAAGAAATAGGTAACACACACCAGAACCAGAGAAACAAGATTTTCCATCCAACAGTCAACTAAAATTGGTTATCTGTGGAGATTCATTACTTAGGGAGTTTGTATACTCTTCTGTTGCCTGTGCCATTGAAATCATATCCAAGAAATCACTGCCAAGTTCAGTGTTGTGAGGTTTTATGACCCAGATTTTCTACTAAAAGTTTATAGTCTTAAGATTTATATTTAGGTCTTTTATCTATTTTGAGTTAATATTTGTATATGGGATTAGGTAAGGGTCCAATTTTATTCTTTTCCATGTAATTATTATTTTTCAACAATATTTAGTTAAAAGATTATTATTTCTACCACCAAATGTTCGTGGAAACCTTGTCAAAAATAACTTGACAATATAGGGAAGAATTTAGCTCTAGGCTTGTATTTAACTCCAATGGTTTATATATCTGCCTTTAGAACAGTACTACACTGTTTCAATTATTGTAGCTTTATATGGTTTGAAGTCAGAAAATATATATCTTCTAGCTTTGTTCTTTTTCAAGATCGTTTTGGGTATCTAGAGTCCATATTCCATATTAGGATAGAGTTTTTTCCTGAAAAATAAATATATAAATATATGATAGTTTCACCTAAAAAAATAGAAAAAAATATTCTCTGGTAAGAAAATAAAAAGAAGTATTGAAATGTTATCTTTAAGTCATCAAAAGCTTGGTATCAGGTATCAAGAACTTCCGGGAAGATGGCGACCGAGAAAAGCGGGGCTTAAGAGCCCCGCTAACAACAAATCTCCATTACCACAAAATCAGCGCCTTTCATAGCCAGAAAACACCATCACCAGTGAAACAAAAAATCACCAGGCTCCAGAGAGAAAACGGACTGAGAACAGAGCCACAGAGGAGATAACCGGCCTTGCGCCCGAGGACGCGGCAGACGCGGCAGCAGTGCCATACTGCCGGCGGCACCAGCGAATTCACGGGACGGCTACAGCAAGCCGAGGTGAGCTGCTGCGGAACAGCCAGGCGGGATTTCTCCGCGCAGAGAGCATCTAAAGCTCCCAGTGGCCGAGCTCAGCACACGCTGCAGGGATTCAGAAGAAATCAAAATCAAGAAGAAAAACGCCAGCCCCATAACCGAGGGTGTAGCAGCGGCGCCATATTGCCACCGGCGGCAGCAGCAGAAAATTCACCGAATCCAGTATAGCTACATCTGCGTACTCAAGAACAGTGAGTCAAATTGCGGGCCACAGAGGAGAAATCCTAGTACTGATTCCCAGGGACTTGACCCAGTGGGGTAAGGGCAGTGGCAGAGATATCACACCATAGGAGAACGTGCAACCTGGCACTCCCCACAGTCTAAAGCAGCCTCTATCGACTCTCTGGGTCGGAGACTCTGTGATAAAATCCAGTAAAGGAGTAGTGGGGTCCGCCATACTACTGACTCGAGATCCAGAACACCTTAAGAGAAGTCATAGTGACCCAAGGGAAGAACCCAGAGAAGGCACAAACATCGGAAATCATGGGAAAGAGGAATAATACTGGAGCAATTAATGCCCACAACCCCACAACATCAGAACCCGATAAAACAGAAAATCAGAGATTTCTAGAAGAGCAAATCAGGAAAATAACTGTAGAAATAATAGAGGTGCTTCGAAAAGAACTCAGAGAGAGCCAAAAAGAGATAAAGGATGCAATTAATGAAGTAAAGGCCTCAATTCAAAGCACAAACAACCGATTAGACCACATGGAGAACAGAATCTTGCTCTTAGAAGATGAGCAATCCAAAAATGAACTCATAGTTTCTAATCTAGAAAAAAAATCCGACAACAGGAATCTGATATTGAAGAAATATGGGCCCATTTTAAGAGAGCTAACCTAAGAATAATTGGAATAGAGGAGGGAAAAGAAAGTGAAACCAAAGGGATCAACAATCTCTTCAAAGAAGTAATAGCAGAAAATTTTCCAAACATAGAGCAAGAGGTTGATACAAAGGTCCAGGAAACTTATAGAACTCCCTTTAGACAGGATCAGAGAAGAGGATCCCCACGCCACATAATTGTCAAAATGACCAATGTGGAAGCCAAGCAGAGAATCTTAAAGGCAACAAAAACAAAGGGCCAAGTGACATTCAGACGCAAACCAATTAGAATCACTCCAGACTTCCCAAACCAAGTCATGAGAGCCAGAAGGGCTTGGAGTAACAGATTCCAAACTCTGAAAGAAAACAACTTCCAGCCAAAAATTTCCTACCCAGCAAAACTTTCTATCAAATTAGATGGAAAAATAAGAAGCTTCCATGACAAACAGAAACTGAAGGAATTTATGTCTTCAAAACCAGCACTAGAGAAAATACTCAAAGAGATTAACTACAAAGAAGAAATAGGTAACACACACCAGAACCAGAGAAACAAGAGTTTCCATCCAACAGACAATTAAGATTGGTTATCTGTGGAGATTCATTATTTATGTTAGTCTTTTACCTATCTCTAAATGGTATTGTTTGCCTTTATTGTTGTTAATTTTTAGGATTTCTAGTTGGAATATTAATATACCTTCAGATATAGCATTTGGAAATATTTTATCCAATTCTATTAGTAACTTTTAACTCTGTTTACATTGTCTTTGGATATACAATTTTTTTTTTTTAGGGAGTCTGTATACTCCTCTGTTGCCTGTGCCATTGAAATCATAACCAAGAAATCACTGCCAATTTCAATGTTGTGAGGTTTTATGACCCAGATTTTCTCCTAAAAGTTTATAGTCTTAAGATTTATATTTAGGTCTATTATCTATTTTGAGTTAATATTTGTATATGGGATTAGGTAAGGGTCCAATTTTATTCTTTTCCATGTAATTATTATTTTTTAACAATATTTAGTTAAAAGATTATCATTTCCACCACCAAATGTTCGTGGAAACCTTGTCAAAAATAACTTGACAATATAGGGAAGAATTTAGCTCTACGCTTTTATTTAACTCCAATGGTTTATATATCTGCCTTTAGAATAGTACTACACTGTTTCAATTATTGTAGCTTTATATGGTTTGAAATCAGAAAATATATATCTTCTAGCTTTGTTCTTTTTCAAGATCGTTTTGGGTACCTAGACTCCATATTCCATATTAGGATAGATTTTTTTCTGAAAAATAAATATACAAATATATGATAGTTTCACCTAAAAAATAGAAAAAAATATTCTCTGGTAAGAAAGAAAGCAAAAAGAAATATTGAAATGTTATCTTTAAGTCATCAAAAGCTTGGTATCAGACAAATGAAACTGTTATGTGAGATTATCATTTTTTAATTTTAGATAAATTGCCATAATACTAGAAGTCAACTACTAAGCCAAGCATGGGAGGGAGGGATAGGGAGAGAATGGGGTGGGGATTGGGTGGGGGCTGACTGGGAAAAGTGTGCATGTATGTCTACAAAAGTATGTATCCTACTATGATGTATGAATACAGTGCACCAATAAAAAAAAAAAAAGACCCTGTATCAAAACAAAAGTCAAAAGGGCTGGGTATGTAGCTTAGAAGTAGAATTAAAAAAAAAAAAAAAAAAAGCTTGGTATCAGACAAATGAAACTTTATGTGAGATTATCATTTTTAATTTTGGATAAATTGCTATAATACTAGATGTCAACCACTTAGCCAAGCATGGGAGGGAGGGATGGGGAGAGAATGGGGTGGGGATCGGGTGGGGGCTGACTGGGCGATGTGTGCATGTATGTCTACAAAAGTTTGTATCCCACTATGATGTATGAATACAGTGCACCAATAAAAAAAATAAAAATAAAAAACAAAACAAAACAAAAAAATTAAAAATAATTAAATAAATAAATAATAGGTCTGGGAGTGTAGCCCGTGGGAGTGTAGCCCAGAGGTAGAAGGGCTTCCAGGAACCCCAGTACCACCAAAAAAATAAAAAAATAATTCTAGACCACACTGCCTTTTCAACAGAAAAATCTGCTGATGTTGAAATGTGTGATGAGGAATATGACACACCTGAATCAGTCAACCAGCAAGCTCCCGAGGAGAGACCCATGGAAGTCCACACTGCTGAAGATGTTGTGATTGCTGTAGAAGTGTGTGCAATTTCTGAGGATTACGATGTAGAGACAGAAAACATTTCCTCCAAAAGCCTCCAAGACCAAACTGATGAAGAGCCACCAGCTAAACTTTTAAAAATTCTTGACAAGATCCAAGCTTTGAATGTGACTGTCCAGCAAAAATGGCCTTTACTGAGAGCTAATAGCAGTGGCTTTTATAAATGTGAACTTTGTGAGTTCAATGGTAAATATTTTTTTACTTAAAACAGCATATTATCCTGAAGCATAAATGTATTGAGTCAAATGTGTGCCATATATACAAGAAAAGTTTCTCTACCAACATGCTTCTGATTTAACATGCCAAACTACATGAAAAGGATCCCTATATTTGTAAATACTCCAACTACAAGACAGTTACTGCGGGGGGCAGGGGGTACTGGTGATTGAACCAAGTACATTCTACCTCCAAGCTACACGCCCAGCCCTTTTTATTCTTTATTTGAAACAGGATCTCACTAAGGTGTGGAGAACCTCACTAAGTAGCTGAGGCTGGCTGCGAAACTGTGATCTTCCTGTCTCACCTCCCAAGTACATTTACAAACATGCGCCACCACACCTGGGTCACAACAGTCATTTTTGAGAACCTCAGGCAGCACATTGCGGACACCCACTTCAGTGACCACCTCTATTGGTGTGAACAGTGTGACGTGCAGTTCTCCTCCAGCAGTGAGCTCTACCTGCATTTCCAGGAGCACAGCTGTGATGAACAGTACTTGTGTCAGTTCTGTGAACACAAAACTAATGATCCAGAAGACTTGCATAGCCATGTGGTAAATGAGCATGCGTGTAAATTAATAGAATTAAGTGATAAGTATAACAATGGAGAACATGGACAGTACAGCCTCTTAAGCAAAATTACCTTTGACACATGTAAAAACTTCTTTGTATGTCAAGTCTGTGGTTTGCAGAGTGGACTTCATACCAACGTTAACAGGCATGTTGCTATTGAACATACTAAAATATTTCCTCATGTTTGTTATGACTGTGGGAAGGGCTTTTCAAGTATTCTAGAATATTATAAGCATTTAAATTCACATTTATCGGCTGGGCATGGTGGCACACACTTGTAATCCTTGCGCTTTGGAGGTAGAGAAAGGAGGATTGTGCAGCCAGCCACGCTGGCTTAAGAGACCCTGTTTCCAAATAAAAATGTATAAGAATAGGTCTGGGAGCATAGCCCAGAGGTAGAAGGGTTTCCAGGAACCCCAGTACCACCAAAATAAATAAATAAATAAATTCATATTTATCTGAAAGGTTTTATTTATGTCAATATTGTGAATATTCAACAGGACAAGTTGAAGATCTTAAAATGCATCTAGATTTAAAGCATTTGGTTGACTTACCTCATAAATGTAGTGACTGATGAGGTTTGCAGATTAAAGGAAATTAATAAGTTATATTCCAGGACTTTCGGGAAGATGGCGACGGAGAAAAGCGGGGCTTACGAGTTCTGCTAACAACCAATCTCTATTACCACAAAATCAGCGCCTATCATAGTCAGAAAACACCATAAACAGAGAAACAAAAAATGTAATTACAAGGGACAGAGAAAAAGAGGGCTGGAAAAACGAGACACCAGAAAGAAACCAGACCACAGTGCTGAGGCCGGAGCTGCGGCGCAGAGCGGCGGGCGCCATATTCCCTTGCAGCACCAGGCCCCAAGGAGGGGGACTCAGAACAGAGCTCAGAGCCACAGAGGAGGAACACCGGCCTCACGCCCGAGGACGCAGCAGCAGCGCCTTACTGCCGGCGGCAGCGGTGAGTCCACCAGACGGCACCAGACCAACGCACTCAACAGCCCACCAGGCTCCAGAGAGGAGCAGCGGACAGCAAGCTGAGGTGAGCCGCTGTGGCACAGCCGAACGGGATTTGGCAGATTTTTTGGCGCAGGGAATATCTAAAGCTCCCAGTGGCTGGGCTCAGCACACCATGCAGGGACTCAGAGCAAAGCTCAAAACCAGAGAAGAAATATGCCAGCCTCACGGCCTAGGGTGTGGCAGCAGCACCATATTGCCACCGGCGGCAAAAGCAGCAAATTCACCGAGTCCACTACAGCTTCATCTGCGCACTCATCAACAGTAAGTCAAATTGCGGCCCCTAGAGGAGAAATCCCAGTACTGCACTCCCAGGGACTTGACCCAGTGGGGGAGTGGTGGTGGCAGAGATATCACACCATAGGAGAACGCCCAACCTGGCACCCACCATGGTCTAAAGCAGCCTCGATAACTCCATGGGTCTGAGACTCTGTGATACAACCCAGTAAAGGAGTAGTGGGGATGAGATACCACAGACTAAAGATCCAGAGCACCTTAAGTGAAGTCTTAGTGACCCAAGGGAAGAACCCAGAGAAGGCACAAACGTCCTAAATCATGGGAAAAAAGAATAACAATGGAGCAATGAATGCCCACAACCCCACAACATCAGAACCTGATAAAACAGGAATTTAGAGATTTCTAGAAGATCAAATCAGGAAAATAACTGTAGAAATAATAGAGCTGTTTCGAAAAGAATTCAGAGAGAGCCAAAAAGAGATAAAGGATGTAATTAATGAAGTAAAGTCCTCAATTCAAAGTACAAGCAACTGATTAGACCACATGGAAAATAGAATCTCGCTCCTAGAATGATCATTCAAAAAATGAAAGCATAATTTCTAATTTAGAAAAAAAAAATCCGACAGCAGGAATCTGACATTGAAGAAATATGGGCCCATTTCAAGAGAGCTAAACTAAGAATAATTGGAATAGAGGAGGGAAAAGAAGGTGAAACCAAAGGGATCAACAATCTCTTCAAGGAAGTAATAGCAGAAAATTTTCCAAATGTAGAGCAAGAGGTTGATACAAAGGTCCAGGAAACTTATAGAACCCCCTTTAGACAGGATTGGAGAAGAGGATCCCCACGCCACATAATTGTCAAAATGACCAATGTGGAAGCCAAGCAGAGAATCTTAAAGGCAACAAAAACAAAGGGCCAAGTGAAATTCAGAGGCAAACCAATTAGAATCACTCCAGACTTCCCAAACCAAGTCATAAGAGCCAGAAGGGCTTGGAGTAACAGATTCCAAACTCTGAAAGAAAACAACTTCCAGCCAAAAATTTCCTACCCAGCAAAACTTTCTATCAAATTAGATGGGGAAATAAGAAGCTTCCATGACAAACAGAAACTGAAGAAATTTATGTCTTCAAAACCAGCACTAGAGAAAATACTCAAAGAGATTAACTACAAGAAGAAATAGGTAACACACACCAGAACCAGAGAAACAAGATTTTCCAGCCAACAGACAACTAAGATTGGTTATCTGTGGAGATTCATTATTTATGTTAGTCTTTTACATATCTCTAAATTGTATTGTTTGCTTTTATTATTGCTAATTTTTAGGATTTCTAGTTGGAATATTAATATACCTTCATTTGGAAATATTTTATCCCATTCTATCAGTAACTTTTAACTCTGTTTACATTGGCTTTGGATATACAATATTTTTTTAATTTTTAGGGAGTTTGTTTACCCTTCTGTTGCCTGTGCCATTGAAATCATATCCAAGAAATCACTGCCAAGTTCAGTGTTGTGAGGTTTAATGACCCAGATTTTCTTCTAAAAGTTTATAGTCTTTAGATTTATATTTAGGTCTTTTATGTATTTTGAGTTAATATTTGTATATGGGATTAGGTAAGGGTCCAATTTTATTCTTTTTCATGTAATTATTATTTTTCAACAATATTTAGTTAAAAGATTATTATTTCCTCCACCAAATGTTCGTGGAAACCTTGTCAAAAATAACTTGACAATATATGGAAGGATTTATCTCTAGGCTTTTATTTAACTCCAATGGTTTATATATCTGCCTTTAGAACAGTACTACACTGTTTCAATTATTGTAGCTTTATATGGTTTGAAATCAGAAAATATATATCTTCTAGCTTTGTTCTTTTTCGAGATTGTTTTGGGTATCTAGAGTCCATATTCGATATTAGGATAGATTTTTTTTCTGAAAAATAAATAAATGTATGATAGTTTCACCTAAAAAAAAATATTCTCTGGTAAGAAAGAAAGCAAAAAGAAATATTGAAATGTTATCTTTAAGTCATCAAAAGCTTGGTATCAGACAAATGAAACTGTTCTGTGAGATTATCATTGTTAATTTTGGATAAATTGCTATAACCACTAAGCCAAGCATGGGAAGGTGGGATGGGGAAGGAACAGGGTGGGAATCGGGTAGGGGCTAATTGGGTGATGTGTGCATGTATGTCTACAAAAGTTTTTCATCGGGGCCCACTCGGCTGGACCGAGACGGCACCCAGGCTTGCTGCCAGCGTGGACTCAAGATGGCGCCTAGGCTTGCAGCCAAGTCATGAGACTCACAAGATGGACGTCTCCTTGAGCATGCGCAGTGTGCCATGCTACGTGCCTGCAGAATGATCAGTGACACAGCACCTCATGCTACCACCAGCCTGCCTATGAGAGAGTCAGAAATGTGCTTGCCCTAGCCGTGGGAAGCTTGGGGTTGGTAGGGAATAGAGGGAGGGATTATGATGCTGATATATATTGTGCTTGCTGTACGCAGTGACAGACATATTAGGAGACATATTAGGACATATTAAGAGACATATTAAGGATCCATTAAAGAAGAATTCATGTTTCAGCTGAAGAGGTGTCTGTGTCATTCTCTAAGCCCCTGCGGGTCAGAGTCTTAGGGGACGATAGTTTTTTTTTTATCCCATTATGATGTATGAATACAGTGCAACAATAAAAAAAAGTTGTATTCCAGTCCATGAGACAACTTGATTTTTCTCTTTATTTTTAACTTACATAATGTTTATATAAAATAATAAATTCAACTTTTTTGCAGATGTTAAAAATGGATAATTTTAAACATAACTTATGAGATTTGCCTTATAACAAGTAAGTTTTTAATGTCCATTCTTCTTAGTACTGTTACATTTTTCAGTATATTATATATAGTGGTATTATTTTTTTTACTTTTATACTCTCATTGGTGCATTATAGTCTCACATCATAATGTAAATCATATTGATGGTGGTATACATGCACACAGCTCTTGGTAGGCTTTCCCTGGACTTTCTTCCTGCCCTTACCCATACAGGGCATTGAGATGGACACCAGTATTCTCACATATGGTCATAATGTAGATGGAAGTAATTTCTTCATCGATCCTCCCTCTCCCCCTCCCTAAACCACCTCTCTGGCTCCACCGAAGTTTCTCCTCCATTTTCTAAAGTCTCCCTGGTATCCCAATTACTCCCTAGCTTCTGCATATTAAAGAAAACATATAACCCTTCACTTTCGTGTGTGTGTGTGTGTGTGTGTGTGTGTGTGGTACTGGGGGTAGAACCCAGAGGCTTTCTACCTTTGGGCTATACTCCAGACCTATTTTATATTTTTATTTGGAAACAGGGTCTCACTAAGTTGCTGAGAGCCTCATTAAGTAGCTGAGGCTGCCTTTGAACCTGTGCGATCCTCCTGTCTCAACCTTCCAAGAGCAGGAATTACAAGCGTGAGCCACCAAGCCCAGCATGACCCTTCACTTTCTGTGACTGGCTAATCTCACTTAACATAATGTTGTCCAGGTCCATCCATTTTCCTGCAGGGGATATAATTTGGCTCTTCTTTATTACTGAATAGAATTCTATTGTGTGTATACCCCACAATTTTATAAATCCATTCATCTGTTGATGGACACCTAGGTTGGTTCCATAATTTAGCTACTCTGAATTGTGCTATGAACATGGATATGCATATATTGCTGTAATTCTCTGATTTCAATCCCTTTGGAAAGATACCCAGGAGTGGTATAGCTGGATAACTGTGGTATTTTCAACTGCATGGTAGTTTGCAGTTTTGATCACTCTTGGTGACTATCATCTGGTATTGTACATTGCTCCAATTTCATGAGTTGAAAAGAAACAGATGTACTGAAGGAAAAAAAACACCACATATTCAGACCTGATACATTTTACTGGCCAGTCTGTGACAATACTAGCTTTTGTTATAAATGTGAACTTGTGTGTGTGTGTGTGTGTGTGTGTGTGTGTGTGTATGTGTGTGTTTTACTGGGGATTGAATCTAGGAATATTCTACCTCTGAGATATACATATCCAGCCTTTTTTTTTTTCTCAGTACTAGGAATGGAACCCAGGTGCATTCTACCTCCAAGCAACACCCCCAGCCCTATTTTTTATTCTGTGTGTGTGTGTGTGTGTGTGTGTGTGTGTGTGTTACTTGGGATGAAACCCTTCTACCTCCAGGCTACACTCCCAGACCTATTTTATATTTTATTTGGAAACAGGGTCTCTTAAGCCAACAAGGCTGGCTTCGAACCTGCGCGATCCCCCTGTCTCTGCCTCCCAAGCACAGGGATTACAAGCGTGCGCCACCACGCCTGGTTTATTCTTTTTTTTTAAACAGGGTCTCACTGAGTTGCAAAGGGCCTCACTAAGTAGCTGAGGCTGGCTTCAATCTTGTGCGATCTTCCTGTCTCAGCCTCCCAAATGCTGAGATTACAAGCGTGTGCCACCACACCCGGCTCCAGCCCTATTTTTAATTCTTTATTTTGAAATGGTCTCACTAAGTATCAGAGGGCCTCACTAAGTAGCTGTGGCTGGCTGCAAAACTGTGATCCTCCTGTCTCAGCTTCCCAAGTACTGGAATTATGAGAGTGAGGCACCATGCCTGGCTTAAATGAGAGCTCTAAACTGTCTTTGGGGAATTGTTTTGTCTTGTGCTCTAGCTAAGCTGGTCTGCCTATGTAGTTATTGTCAGGAAGGGGGCACTCTCCAGATTTTGCCTTGACTAAAGTATGCTTGTTCATGATATTTGAGAAAATAAGTGGGTGCAATTTTGTTTTTTAATTGGGTATAGAAAAAATGTTTTTCTTTGATCACTTACCTCAATTAAAGAAAAATTACCCTGCTTATACTGTTTAATTAAACGGGAACAGCTCCACCTCTAGGAGGAAAAAAACTTTTTTACTTAAAATGTGCTTTTTTTTACAACAGACCTTGCCAAAAGGCATTCATCCTTCCTAGTCAAGAACAAGAAACACCAGGTTAATAAAATATCTTATTAACATCTAATTTTGTCTTATCTAGGAAATGTCCTCAAGTCCTCAAAGAAAAACTTTTGCTACTTTCGTTTATTCTCTTATGAATTATTTGCTGGCGTGCTTCTATGTATAAGGTTATAAATTTTAAGAACACTCATAGCTGGGGTGTGGATCTCAGGCATTTTCTCTTTAAGGATTCTCTTTTTCTTTTCCATGAACCCCAAGCTAGCTTGAAGGATCTGGTAGGGAAGCACCCTGAAACATAAGGGCTAACAGAGCACCTTGGGAACTACATATTGGAGTCAAGAATTCTCGAATCACTAATAATTTGCAGATGGAATGACCAAGGAATATTCATTCAGATTGGCCTGCAACTCCATGGCAGTGATGCCTAGCCACAGGTAGATTGTCAGTGTAGACAGACCAAAAGTCTGAGTCTGGTAGAAAGTCTCCTCCTCCTCCTCCTCCTCCTCCTCCTCCTCCTGCCAACCCCTTCCTCCTCCTCCTTCTCCTCTTTGTGTCTTTTTTTTCTTTTCAAAATAACACAAGAAACCCCTTAAATCATGCAAAATTACAAGATCATGGTTAATTCAGTAGCTATCCCTGAGAACTTCCCCCTTGAGTGCATATTAAATAAGTGAAAGGCAAAATATTAAGAATAAATCAGCCGGGCGTGGTGGCGCATGCTTATAATCCCCGCACTTGGGAGGTGAAGACAGGAGGATCACGCAGGTTCGAAGCCAGCCTCGGGGGCTTAAGAGACCCTGTTTCCAAATAAAAATATAAAATAGGTCTGGGAGTGTAGCCCAGAGGTAGAAGGGTTTCCAGAACCCCAGTACCACCCTCCCCCAAAAAAAGAATAAATCAGGCTGGGCATGGTAGTGCACACTTGTAATCCCAATCCCAGCATTCGGGTAGTGGAGACCTGAGGATTGTGGTTGGTGGACAGCCTCAGCTACTTACTTATCCTTCTCAATTCAACTTAGTGAGAACCCGTTTCAAAAATAAAAAGACTGTAAAATAGAGCTGGGGGTGTAGCTCAGAGGTGCAATGCCCCTGGGTTCCATCCCTGGTACCACACACACACACACACACACACACACACACAAAAAAAAAAATCAGAGAAAACTTGTTTTTTATAACCTGGCTTAGCCCTAATGTAAATTAGAAAATGGAGGCTTGTTCTGTTCAGTGGGAAGGAAAATGGGCAGAGTTCTACATATTTGGGTTTTCCACCTGAAGAACATATTGTGATGTTTGATGCAGATCTGCCACATGGTGACAGTGACCACCTGAACTCTCTGTTTCAGTGTAAGCCATGATTGGCAGTCCCTGCTCTACACTCCCTACTACATGGGCTTGCACGTTTATGTCCTCTATTCTATAATCTATTATTCATTGTATCAAATAACAGACATCTGTAATAGGTTATATTTTTATTTTGGGGACTCTACATCTAGCTCTCTGTCCCCTATCTATTAGTTAGCATTTATTGATTACCTATTATGTACCAGGCACTGGGATAAAGAGAAATACAGATCACTTACAGCCAGGAACAACACCAGTAAGTAAAACAATGAAAATATGTTATAAAAAAATGTTAAGGCAGAGCTAGTCTAAGGTACCATGGTTCTCTGAAATTAGACTGTGCTTTTTTAATTAATTAATTTTTTGCAGTACTGGAGATGGAACCCAGGGGCATTCTACCTCCAAGCTACATCCCCAGCCCTGTTTTTTATTCTTTATTTTGAAACACGGTCTCTGAGCTGCTGAGGACCTCACTAAGTAGCTAAGGCTGGCCGCGAACCGTGATCCTCTTGTGTCAGCCTCCCAAATGCTGGATTACAAGTGCACACCACCATGCCCAGCTCAAGAGATTGTGCATTTTAAGGACCTCAATCTTACATAACAAAAAAGATGAAAAGAACTTCCAAAGTTTGTCCAAGACATTTGACATTTCTTGGCAGTGGGCAGGGATTCCATCACCACACCCCCTCGAGGTCATCTGTGGCCTCGCCTTTTCACTTCCCACCACCCAGGCCTGGCCTCCAGCTTCCTGCTCTTCACCCACTGCAGCACCTCTGCATTGCATGTGGAGCTGAACAGACGGATGGCTCCTCCAGCCCTGGCATGGCACAAACCCAACCACAGGCTGGGAGGACCATGGCATCCTTGGTGAAGGCACCACACCAGTAAGAAAACACTAGGTGGCCAGAGACATCCACAGAGGTGCCCACATGTGGGTGCTAAGAAAACGCTTATGGAATGCATAAAGGAAGAATAGATGAATGCATGTATGGGTCACTGAGTGGTGATTCACCAGATTATTTAATGAATGAATCAGAGTAAACTCTCAACCTTGAAGCAAAATTGAGTTTGACAGTTTCCAATGATTGTTCATTCATTGAACACCATGTTCTCCAGAAAGTGCTCTGCAGAGATATTTGTTTAAAATCAAGTTGTTTAAAACTTCACTGACAATATTTCAATGCACTTGAGAAAATGAATCTGCCTAAGGGAACTGCAGAAGTGGGACTTTAGATCACTCACCCAGGAGAAAGAGGAGAAAGCTGAGTGGCCTTCCATTCACGTTAGGAAGGATGCTCTGAGTTCCTCAGGCCAGAGCCTTTTGAGGGGACATGGTTGTTGGGGAGAGAGCTATAGAAGGTGACAGAAGAGGCTAGAGATGCCATTCAGAGGTACAGTATGTGCTCAGCATGGACAAGTCCCTTGGTTTGATCCCAACAGGAAGGAAGAGGAGGAAAGGAGGAGAGGAGAAGAAGAGGAAGAGGAAAGGAGGGAAGGAGGGAAGGGAGGAAGGAAGGAAGGAAGGAAGGAAGGAAGGAAGGAAGGAAGGAAGGAAGGAAATAAGTTTGGCTCTTCTTACTTAACCAAATAGCTGGGCCATCATTATTACTAGCTAAAAAAATATGAGAATCAAAGTATTATGTCAAATCACCAATGCAATGTTTCCTGCTAAAGAGAGAACTAAAATAATAGTGGAAATAATTGCATTCTGACATGTTTGTTCTGTAGCTGTGGGGGCTATATCACAAAGATGAGCAGGATCAGAGAGACTATGTGGTCAGGGCCTGTCTCAGCCACTGATTTTTCTACAAGTCTTTAAAGGCCCCTTTGCTCTCCAAAATAAACTGGCTGAAGCTTTTGACTTTGGGGTTTAGACAATGAGTGAGCTTCACATCACGATCCGGCTTCATTTGAAGGAAACGACACATATCAGCCAATTCTTTTGCTGCAGGGAATCCCAGCTTCTCATAAGCTTCTGGAGTGATCTTTGATGAACAAGTAGAAAATCAGAAAATACTATAGCCCACATTTTTTTTTTTTGGTGGTACTGGGGTTCCTGGAAGCCCTTCTACCTCCGGGCTACACTCCCAGACCTATTTTTATACATTTAAATTTGGAAACAGGGTCTCTTAAGCCAGCGCGATCCTCCTGTCTCCGGCTCCCAAGCGTGGGGATTATAAGCGTGTGCCACCACTATAGCACACATTTTATATAGCTTGAAAAGGTGATATTCAGCCTAGTATGGTGGTGCACGCTTGTAATCCCAGCATTTGGGAGGCTGAGACAGGAGGATTACAGTTTACAGACAGCCTCAGCTACTTAGTGAGGCCCTTTGCAACTCAGTGAGACCCTATTTCAAAATTAAAGAATAAAAAATAGTGCTAATGGTGTAGCTTGGAGGTAGAATGCCTCTGGGTTCCACCTCTAGCAGGACAAAAAAAAAAAAAGAAAGAAAGAAAAGAAAAAAAGGTGATAGTCACCTTAATAATGGTCCACATCCACAGTTTGTTTGTTTGCTACGGTACTGGTGATAGAACCCAGGGGCAATTTTCCTCTGAGCTATACCCCCAGCTCTGTTTTATTTCTTATTTTGAAACAAGTTTTCACCAAGGTGCTGAGGGCCTCACTAGGTTTTGAGACTGACCGGAAGCCAACGGTCCTCCTGTCTCAGCCTCCCAAGTACCAGAATTACAGCATGAGCCACCAAGGAGTCAGGATGGTATATGTGACAAGTTGACCCTCTGTCTTCAGATTCTAAGTTCTTCCACCCAAAAGTAATTTTACTCTAACCAACGAATTCACCTTAAGCCAAAGAAATAAATCCATGTGGGAGGGATTTGGCTGCATTAACCAATAAAGAGAGATTCATAGGATTGGAATCCTTTTCCATTTCTCCTGACCGTCTAAGCTCAACCTTGTCTAAAAGTCGCAGAGTCTAATGTAATTTGAAGTTTGTGAGATGTTAGCCAAGGTGGTGTGTTGGGATCACACCGTGCCTCCTAAGAACTCACCTTTCCATCTCGAACATCTTTCCCCAGAATCCTGGACAAAATATCAGCATATTGTTGTATTGTTAGTGCTTCTGCACTGAGGCCTATGGCCTTGCCTATAAACTCCTCTGGAGAATTGAAAATGCTGGAGACAACTGCTCCAGTATCAGCAACAGAGAAGCCATCCATTGGTACATCTTCCATGGGCAATGCTAGTTAAAAAAAAAAAAAAAAAAAGGATAGAAACAACTAATTATATAATATCCTTGGGTAGGTCCACCAAAGTGAATCAATCACTACTTGAACACAGGGTATGGGAGAAAATTGCTTTGGTTTGTAACCTGAACATCCATGTGTTGGAATTTGGTTCCAATATGACAATAATAAGAGGTGACGATTAATAAATGGAGCTTAGTGGCAGTTCTTTGCTGTTGGAAGCAATAAAGGTCTTGTGGGCACCAGAGGCTACCTGGGGCTGTTATAAAAAGAGCAAACTGAGGCCGGGCATGGTGGCGCACGCTTGTAATCCCCGCGCTTCGGAGGCGGAAACAGGAGGATCGCACAGGTTCGAAGCCAGCCGCGCGTGCTGGTTTAGGAGACCCTGTTTCCAAATAAAAATATAAAATAGGTCTGGGAGTGTAGCCTGGAGGTAGAAGGGCTTCCAAGAACCCCAGTACCACCCAAAAAAAATTTTAAAAATTTAAAAAAGAGCAAACTGATCCCACCCAATTCACTCTTAATTTTCTCTTGGCACCTAGTAGTCACTCAGCAAATACGAGCTCTTCCTATAGTGGAGAATAAGGCTCAGGGACACCTAAGACCTGGTTTCTCACATCTGGTAGCCCCATATGGACTCGGTATCAAATGAAAAGTAAGGCATCACCTCTTCACCCAGGGCTATTCTAATCCACAGATTATAGACTCTATAGATTCTATGTATGGAGGATCTTGGGGCCTGTCTCCTGGGGGCTGCTAGTCACTTGAAGCTCTAATTCTGACCAGTGAATCCAAGTCCTTCTAATGAAAGTCAGGAGATGAGCTAGAAGGGATCTTCGGAAACCAAGGCTTGGGATCAAAATCCACCTACTTACATAAGGAGGGCCAGCATGGTAAGACCGGCAGGTGACCCTTTCTGCTTCTGGTCACAGTTCCAGTTCTGCGCCCTCTCTAGAGGCACTCTAGGACAAGCTGGTATCCTCTTAGCTCTTCACACAAAGCTAAGCACATAGAGGTGCTCAGAGGATGGGCAAAGTGAGGAGGAGCAGGAAAGGGCGGTGGGAGAGAGGGAGGGGAAGGCGGCCAGGTGTCTGGTTACCTGTCACCATAACCTTCCACTCACCTAAGGTGTAGTAATCTCCATCAGGGACTTTCACCGGCTTCCAAAGCGTGAGAAAGTTTTCAAAGTAAGCTGCCAAGCGGACACTAGTCATGGGAACGCCAATGGACCAGAAATACTCCTCCACCTCTCCCTTCCCGTCGAAGTGCGGCACCTGCAGCTTGCCCCCAGTCAAACGATGGACGTTTTCCAGGCCGCTGAACACCACGTGCTTCAGCCCCAGGCGCTTGGCAATGTCTGCCACCATCTTTCCCTGAGGGACAAAGGGAAATCCTTTGGATGGACTGCTCTCTTTGCATATAGACTAGAGGGGAGGTGCCCGGTCTCCTCCACCCCCTGTACATCTTCTCATCCCTGTGTAGAGGAAACTTCCAGCATCAAAATACATCCCAGTTAGGTTGTGAGGAGCCATAAGGACTCCTCAGCCTGCTCCCACAGGGGCAGGAAGACCAGGGACACTGGGGGTGGGGGTAGAACAGGAAAGAGGGTTAGAAAGGAATCCCAGCAACCATCTGGAGCTGAGAGGCAACCCGGCAGAACAGCCAAGGGACAGCTAGACACTTCCTCTGGCCTCTCAGTATCTTTGTGCTCACTTGCTACCACACACGCATGCACACGCATACACACACACACACACACACACACACACACACACATACACTAATTTCTTCTGATAATAGGCTATATATGAATATTATTTGGATACTGAAGACATAGTAAATAAATACACACAAACACAAATGTATATATATTCTCTGTTTTATGTTTTTAGTTTGATTTCCAAAGGACCTTCTAACTTCTCCCTCCACACACACACACACAGCTTGCCCCCAAAGAGTCCTCTTTCACCACCACCATCACACATATACACAATTTTTTATTTTTTTTATTTATTTATTTTTTTGGTGGTACTAGGGTTCCTGGAAGCCCTTCTACCTCCGGGCTACACTCCCAGACCTATTTTTACATTTTTATTTGGAAACAGGATCTCCTAAGCCAGCGCGCGGCTGGCTTCGAACCTGCGCGATCCTCCTGTCTCTGCCTCCCAAGTGCGGGGATTACAAGCGTGCGCCACCACGCCCGGCTACACAATTACTTTCATTTGTTCATTCCAATACCATTGCTTTGGCCAAATAATATTTATGCTTATGCACAGCTGAAGATGAGCCGTGGGACCATCTATGGTTATACCTACTTTTTATATATGTTTTCATTTTTCCTAAAGTTATCACTGTGGTTTATTTGCTTGTTTATTTTTTCTCTACATACCCATTACTATTTCATCCTCAAATTTTCTGCTTCAAGTATAAATATACTCAGTACATTTTTTAATTTTTTGTTGGTGCATTGAATTTATACATCATGATGAAGCAAAAAACTTGTGTAGACATAAATGCACACATCACCCAGCCAGCCCCTACTCAGTACATTTTATTCTCCCCATTTCACTCTCAGAGTAACCTGGACTTCCGTGGGGTAACCTTGCTGCCATCCGTTTGCCACCTAGAAGCACCGAGTGAGAAGTGAGGAGTGGAGAATCTAATGACTGGCCCGACATCTCAAGCATCACTCGGTGCTATATGCCACTCATTTCACAATAAAGGCACCTTAGCCAGTGCCCACAGTACAGGTGTTCATAAATGTCAGAGGAAGCCGGGCATTGTGCACACAGCTGTAATCCCAGGACTTGGGAGGATGAAATAAGAGGATCGCAGGTTCCAGCACAATCTCAGCAGCCAAGTGAAACCCTGTTTTGTTTGTTTGTTTGTTTGTTTGTTTGTTTGTTTGTTGTGGGACTCGGGGTGGAACACAGGGGCTTTTAATCTCCGGGCTATACTCCCAGACCTATTGTATACTTTATTTGGTAACAGGGTCTCACTAAGTTGCTGAGAGCCTCACTAAGTAGCTGAGGCTGGCTTTGAACCTGTGCGATCCTCCTGTCTCAGCCTCCCAATCGCTGGAATTACAACCGTGTGCCACCACGGCCAGCTGACCATGTTTTAAAATAAGAAATAAGCCGGGCATGGTGGCGCACGCTTGTAATCCCCGCGCTTGGGAAGCAGAGACAGGAGGATCACGCAGGTTCGAAGCTAGCTGCTCGCGCTGGCTTAGGAGACCCTGTTTCCAAATAAAAATGTAAAAATAGGTCTGGGAGTGTAGCCCGGAGGTAGAAGGGCTTCCAGGAACCCCAGTACCACCAAAAAAATAAATAAATGAAAATAAAATAAAATAAGAAATAAAAATAGTTCTGGGCGTGTAGCTCAAAGGTAGAATGCCCCAGGGTTCAATTCCAAAAACACACAATAAAAAAAAAAAAATCCAGAGGACATTGCAAAATGCAGCTTACCATTCTGCCTAGATTGAAGGCCTGTCCTCTGCCAGGGAGGACAGAAGCAGGGAGAGACAGCAAGGGCTCCCAAGGGAGAGAGATAACACATAGTTCCCACCTGACACACTTCCTTGTCTTTGCTGAGATGGTCCCAGAAGTTGGTCACCAGAAAGGCCCCATAGGCCCCTGTGAAGGCGGCCTCCACAGAGCCCGCGTCACCCAGGTCACATCGTACCACCTCAGCGCCCAGGTCCCGGAGCGCTAGGGCTGCTGGTTTGCTCACATCCCTGGTCAGTGCTCTCACTGAGAAATGCTGGCTCTCCAAAAGGGCCCTGGCCACAGAGCCACCCTGAGCTCCTGCGGGGTGGGGAAGAGGAAACACAGGGAGAGAGTTCATCAGTAGTCCAGCAGGCCACTGCGCACAGGAAAGCACCAGGCCCTTGTGGTACTTCATGTGTCCACCTGGCTCTCAGACAGGCTGCCTGCAGCCTCTGTGGGGCTGCCTTGGAGGAAGCCATGAAAGAACAGAAGAGTGGGAGAGGCTGGAGGCACCGAGAGGCCGTGTGAACAGGGTGCCAGACTCCACAACCCAGATTCAACGGGGGCAATTGGACTCTTACCCAGTTACAGGCTTTCTATGGGCATTCTTAAAATAATTTTTTATCCAAAAGAGGTTCCCAGTAAATTCACACACACACACACACACACACACACACACACACACACACACACACAGATGGAACCCAGGCCTTCACACATGCTAAGCAAGAACTTGACCATTGAGCTACATCCTCAGTTTGTCTATATGTTTTGAACATTTGAAAATGTGCACAAGTTTCCTTTTATGGTATTCGATGCCAGTCATAATGTGATCATCACATGCCAAATTTATCGACTCTATAATTGAGAGCCCTAAGATACACACCAGGTACTGTGCTGGGTACGTGGCACCATCCCGTTGCCTGTCCTGGATAGTTTATTACACTTGCTGACCCACATTCTCTTTCTCCATCCTGCTTAGTGCCTGGGAGGCTGCCCTTAATGGGCTCTTCTCAGTGTATGCTCCTGCCCCCACGGTAGGTCTGGGCAAGGGGGAGGTCAACAGGATGCCCAGGGCGGGAGGAGAGATGGCCCTCTCCATGTCACTGTGCTCTGGCCATCTCTCTTGACCTTTACTCCTTCCTTCTGTACTTCCCTGCCCACCTTGCTCAAATTTTTGCAGCTTCTCTGAAGGTGTGTGGCACCTGTTTCTTGTGGGACCCCAGCAGATACACCTTTGATAAGCCTAAAGGAAGGGCTACCATTCCATGAGCTCTGATGGGCATACATAGTTTAAGTCTATGTTAAGAAGTAAGTTGTCTAGCAGCAAACAGGAGCAGGTAGGCAAAGTTCAGCTGGTGTTTGAGCCAAGCCTCCATGTTAGAGGGAAACCCAGGTGGGTGTGGTATGCACCAGTTTCATCCCAGTACTTGGGAGGCTGAGTCAGGAGAATTCTGCTTCAGGGCTAGCTAGCTTCAGCAACCTACCCAGACCCTGTTTCAAATTCAAAAATAAAAGCTGGACCTGGTGGCACACCCTGTAATCCCAGTACTTGAGAGGCTGAGAAAGGAGGACCAGAAGTTTGAGGACTAACTAGCTCAAGACATAGTGAAACTCTCATCAATTAGCAAGATCCTGTTCAAAAATAAAACTAAAATAGTGGGATTGCATGAAATTGAAGAGCTTCTGTTCAGCAAAGGAAACTGTCAAGAACCTCAACCGAGAGCCAACAGAATGGGATATTTTTGCCACAACCCCTCTAATAGAAGACTAATATCTAGAATATACAGAGAACTCAAGAAACTCAACACTAAAAAAAAAACAAATCAATAACAAAATGGGGAAGTGAACTAAATAGACACGTCACAAAAGAAGAAATTCAAATGGCCAATAAATGCATGAAAAAATATTCAGCATCATTGGCAAATCAAAACTACCCTGAGATTTCACCCAACTCCAACTAGAATAGCAATCATTCAAAACACAAACAACAACAAATGCTAGCGAGGATATGGAGAAGTGGGAACTCTAAAACATTGTTGGTGGGATTGCAAATTAGTGCAACCACTTTGGAAAACAGCATGGAGGATCTTCAGAAGAATGGGAACAAATCTACCATTAGATCCAGCAATACCACTTCTGGGTATCTACCCAAAAGAAAGGAAAACAAACTACCAAACTAATGCATGTGTATCTATGTTCATAGCTGCACAATTCACCATAGCCAAACTATGGAACCAGCCAAGATGTCCATCAACAGATGAATGGATTACAAAACTGTGGGATATGTACACAATGAAATTTTACTCAGCCATTTAAAAAAACTCAATTACATCATTTTCAGGGAAATGGATGGAACTGGAGGACATATGTTAAGTGAGATTAGTCAGTCACAAAAAATAAGAAATCAGATGTGAAAGCTAAGGAGAAATGGGTCATAGGAGGGACTCTAGATGAAAAAGGAAATCCTATAGAGGAGCAAACAAGACAACCTAAATGAAGGGATGGAAGGGGGGAAGAAGGAAACTCTCTAAAACACACAATGTACTTAAACATATCAAAGTCAACTACTAAGCCAAGCAAGGTAAGGAGGGATGGGGAGGGAATGGGGTAGGAATTGGGTAGGGGTTAAATCAGTGATGTGTACATGTATGTACACACAAGTTTTTTTACCCCAATAGGATGTATGAATATAATGCACCAATAAAAACATTTTTAAAAATCTAAAATAGGGCTGCAAGGCTGGGCGAGGTGGTGCCCGCTTGTAATCCCAGCATTTGGGAGGCTGAGACCAGAGGATCACAGTTCGCGGCCAGCCTCAGCTACTTAGTGAGGTCCCTTGCAATTCAATGAGATCCAGTTTCAAAATAAAGAATAAAACTAGGGCTGGGAGTGTAGCACAGAAATAGAATGCCCCTGCATACCACAAAATAAAGTATAATGAAATAAAATAAAATGAGGCTGGGATGTATTCAATCCCCAATACTATTTTAAAAGGTTAAGAAAAACCACAATAAACAAAAAAGAGAAAGAAACGATGCAAGAAAAGGAGGGAAACCTTAAAAAGAATGAGTATTCTCTAAGATGAGAGAAGATTTTGCATTCCAAACACTACATCTGCAAAAAACAAAAAAACAAAAACCTACCTAGGTATAAAGCATGAGAAAAGAAGAGCATTCACAGGAAGCTTTCTGAATATTAAAATATTATAGCAAAACTATAATTTCAATAGTCAGGAAAATCTCCCAGAATTAGAAGGAAAAAGTAAAAACTAGAGATTGAAAATAATGAGATGATGAAGCCAAGGGAATTTCAAATGAGATAACAGAAACTGGAGGTGAGGAGATTATTAAGGACCGACTAATTCTCAGAGGCCAAGGGTATGGACTGAGCTCCAGACTGAGGGGTCACCTTGTGCCCAACACAATGACCAAGGTCCACACTCGGCATCAGTGTGAGACCTCAGAATCCCGGAGTTAAAGGGATGGTAACTTCTGGGGAGGGAGAAGGTCAATTCTATAATGTGAGATAAAGCCAGCTGGGCGTGGGCCCCATGCCTGTGACCCCAGGACTTGAGAGGCTGAGATAGGAGGATCACAGCAACACAGTAAGACCCCATTTTAAAATAAAATTGGGCTGGGAGTATATCTCAGAGGTGGAAAGCCCCTAAATTCAATCTCCAGTACCAAAAAAAAAAAAAATGTGGTATAAAAGCAGCATCAGATTCTTTTGTTTATTTTTGGTTCTGGTACTAGGAATTGAAGCCAACAGGTGCCAGGGATCTAATTCCAAGGTACACTCCAGGCCTTTTAACTTTTTGTATTGAAATAGAGTTTTGCTAAATTGCTGAGGCTAGCCTGAACCTACAATCCTCCTGTTTCAGCTTCCCTAGAATGGGTTTGCAGGCATGTACCACCGTGCCTAATGGAGAAGTATTTTTAAATTTTATTTATTTATTCTTTTTTTGTGGGTCTGGGGATGAAACCCAGGGGCATTTGACCTCCGAGCTACACCCCCTGCCCTATTTTTTATTCTTTATATTGAAAACGGGTCTCACTGAGTTGCAGAGGGCCTCACTAAGTAGCTGAGGCTGTCGGCAAACCGCCATCCTCCAGTCTCAGCCTCCTGAATGCTGGGATTACAAGCATGCGCCACTACATCCGGCTATTTTTTTTTTAATTTTAAACATAAAGTTTACTTAAACAAAAAAACACTTGAAGAAAAAATTATGATTTTAATGGTAATATATTCCTACTTAAGGACAGACTGCCCTACATGCAACAGCTACATACAAAAAGTATAAAATTTTCCTTGGTTTTACAATGATAAATAAAAAAAGATGAAATTTTTCCAATAGAACAAGATATGTACAGAAGAAAAAAATCCCTGAACACACACACACACACACACACACACACACACACACAACAATGGGATACCTCTTTTAATTTCCTCCAAAGGGCTCTTTGTTCAGCTCACACTAGCAGCCTCTGAAATTAAAATCAGAAAGACAGGAGAATGAGCAAAGGCAGCCTGCACCAAAAAATAAAGACGTTTACCTGTTGCTCCAAACACTGCAATGACTTTCCTGTTGGCCATGGCACTGGGTGAAGAGAGACTTGATGAAGTAGCAGAACTTTCCTCAGGGCAGCACCAGCTGAAATGCAGTTTTTCTTCTTCCCTGAGAATTATATATCATGGCTGAGGGCCACACCCTCACACTATACCTCCCTCTTTAGGCTTTTCTCACTGTGACACTGCAATTTTTTCTCTCTCTATTTGTTTAATTGGTATATATTAATTAAACAGACTGACCAGTTTTTCTTGCGCAAAAATCATAAACCAGATATGATTGGCAAGCCCTTACACAGCCCCTCCTTTGTAAGTTGTTCTTACACCAACTAGTTTACTTACTCGTCATGACACTGCAGCTTGCCAAATGAATATTTATTCCTTTACTCACTCGTTCACTAGGCAAATGTGCGCTGAGCGCTTTCCACATATTAGGTTTGAAGGACAGGTCCTGGTGAGTGAATCTTGTTAAAAAGCTACACCCAAAAATAAACGAACTGACAGTACAGAGGAATGGCAGAGGAATCTTGAGGGAACCTAGGTCTTGGAGGAGAGGCAAAAGCCCAGACAGGATCTTAGGGAAGGATTTTCAGAGGGGGGAACACCAGAGCTGGCCTGAAGAGCCCAGGAGAAGAGTAGAGAAGGGCAGCATTGCAGGCAGGAGAACCCCTGCGCAGCCAGGGCCACCATGCCACAGGACCCGTAAGCCTAAGCTAGACCAGGTGAGCAGACACCTGGAGGGAGCGATGGCGCACGCCTGGCAACCCAGCGACTCCGGAGGCTGAGGCAGAGATCACACGTTCAAGGCCAGCCTGGGCTACTCGGCCAGACCCTGTCTCAAAATAAAATAAAACATAAGAAGGCTGGAGATACAACTAGTGGTACAGCACTTACCCGCATGCACAAAGCCCTAGCTTCCATCCCTCGAACAACAACAAATGACTCTGCCAAGCAGGTAGGGGAGGCCAGGGCAGGAGCAGAGCTCAGGGAGAAGTGAGCTCAGAGTTGGAGCTGTTGGCTTTGAGCTTACTGAGAGCTCGGGAGGTAAGGAAGCAAAAGCCAGTGTAGGTGTCTGTAAGGAGGCCTGGGGTGAAGGGAAGGTGAGGGGCCATAGTCAGAGATTAAATGAACTTTTTTCTACAAAGAAACACCTAAAAGAATCTGTGGGTTAAGGTGTCCCTCCTTGTCCCCGTACTCTGGTTTTTCTTTCTTCCTAGCACTTACAACGTGGCATGTTATTGCATGTTTACTGCTCATATATTTATGTTCTGTCTCCTCCCAAGGACTAGAATTACAGGTGTGCTTTCCCACGCCTGGCTGACTTTTTCAAATTTCCTAATTTATCTTCTTGGTGCCTCCAGCTGTGTCTGGCACATGGTAGGTACACAGTCAATCTTTTTTGAATGAATGAATGAGTAATAGACTCTTAGGAGAGCATAAGGGTAAGGACTCGGCTGCACAGATGGAGGGATGCTAAACACGGTGTTTACTGAAATAATACCTGGACCTCTCTGTCCACCAGAAGTAAACATAGAGCCAGGAGTGGTGGGGCCCGTCTCTAATCCAAGACTTGGGAGGCTGAGAAAGGAGATTCACAGGCATTAGGACAGCTTTAGCAGGTAGTGAGACTCTCATCAATTTAGCAAAACCCTGGTTCAAAATAAAAATAAAAGTGGGCTGGAGGTGTAGCTTGGAGGTACAATGCCCCTAGGCTCAATCCCCAGTACCACAAATAAAGGAAAGAAAGACCCCAAATAGGGGGTGACCATGGACGCTTCCACTCTTTGCCTGCTCCTGGCCGGCCTGGTTGTCCTTAAATAAAGAAGCCATTCTCCTAACTGACCCACTCCAGAGTCCAATCCACAGTGTAACTGAGACATAAATTCTGAAATTTTAAGAATAGAGAAGCCATTTTTGTACATCTCTTCATTTCTTGAGGCAAAGACACTGTGGCTGAGCTGAATGAGCTACTACCTGAGGACCCAGGTAAGGGGGAAACTATGCTTTGATTTCTAAAATAAAGATACTAATAAGGAAAACCAAATATATCAAAGGAAATATATACAGTGTCCCATACTGAGAACTATCAGTACCATTCCAAGCAGAGAAGCAAAAAGACAAATATTCATATTCAAAGTAGCTTATATGTAGCACTTTTGTGTTAAAAAAGCAAAATAGTCAGGCAGTGGTAGCCTATGCTTGTAATCCCAGAGCTTGAGAGGCTGAGACAGGAGGATCACAGAGGTTCAAAGCCAGCTTCAGCTACTTAGTGAGGCTCTCAGCAACTCAGTGAGACGTTGTTTCCAAATAAAGTATAAAAAAAAGGGAGGCCCCAGAGGTCTGGGCCGCATGGCCCCAACCCCAGGAGGGTGGGCAGGCACAGGCGGGGCTCCCTTAGGTGACCCCCCACACCCAGAAGGTCCCGGAGGTCCTGGCCACAAGGCCACGACCCCGGGCGGGTGGGCGGGTGTGGGCGGTGCACCCTTAGGAGATCCCCCTCCCACCTGGAAAGAAAAAAAATATTTCATCACTACCGAGTGCCTGATCCCACATCCTCCCCAAACCACACATACTCTCTTCTCTTATTTTTTTTTTTTAAAGGGAAACAAAAAAAGAAAAATAAGAGGGGTTAAGATGGCCCTGGCGACAGCTAGAATATTGGAGATGCAGACAAAACATATCCATCTGAACTGGAACTTTTGGAAAAATTCCCCACGAAGGAGGACTGCTGTTTCTCTACATTGTTAATAATCCTGGACATCACCTGTAAGGAGAGAGTCTAGCGGAGACCTAGGAGGAAGGCGCAGTGGCCAAGATGGCGGTGGAGATTTGGATTTGGGAGAGGAGACATCTGATCCAACCCAACCTGATCCTCTGAAGAAATTACCCCAAAGATTGAATGCTACTGTCGTGCATGCTTAGGAACACTGGACATTATGCGGTATGGGAAAAGAGCTTGGGAAAGATATGAAATGGTGGAGGCAGTCGCATTGGCAGTGGCAAGTACTTAGAGGAGGCAGAGATCTGACGTAATACACCTGGAACTTTTGAAGAAATTACCTCAGAGGTAGAATACTACCACCACGCACCCTTGGGAACGTGGGACAACCTGCTGGGTGAAGAAGGTGCTCAGATCGGAGCCTGCTGAGGGGTGAGGCCAATGCTGGGGCCAGCGAGGCCGGGATCGGAGCCTGCTGTGAGGCAAGGCTGCTACTGAGGCTTCCGAGGCTGGGATCGGAGCCTGCTGAGGGGTTAGACTGGTCCCGGGGTCAACGAGGCCGAGATCGGAGCCTCCCATGAGACAAGGCCGGTGCTGGGGCCTCTGAGGCCAGGATTGGAGACTGCCGAGGGTTTAGGCCAGTGCTGGGGCTAACAAGGCCGGGATTAGGCCGGGATTAGAGCCTGCCATGAGGCAAGGCTGGTGCTGGGGCCTCTGAGGCCGGAATCGGAGCCTGCCAAGGGGTTAGGCCAGTGCCAGGGTCAGTGAGACCGGGATCGGAGCCAGCCATGAGGCAAGGCCGGTGTTGGGGCCTCTGAGGTTGGGATCGGAGCCAGCTGATGCGTTAGGCCAATGCCAGAGCCAGCGAGGCCGGGATCGGAGCCTGCCATGAGGCAAGGCCAGCGCTGGGGCCTCCGAGGCCTGGATAGGAGCCTGCCGAGGGGTTAGGCCAGTGCTTGGGCCAGCAAGGCTGGGAGCAGAGCCTGCCTTGAGGTATGGCCGGTGCTGGGGCCTCCGAGGCTGGGATCAGAGCCTGCGGGGGGGGTGAGGTCAGTGCCAGGGCCAATGAGGCCAGGATCAAAGCCTGCTGTAAGGCAAGACCGCTACTGAGGCCTCCGAGGCAGGGATCGGCACCAGCCAGGGGTTAGGCTGGTGCCAGGGCCAACAAGGTTGGGATCGGAGCTTGCAATGAGACAAGACCGGTGCTGGGACCTCTGAGGCTGGGAGAGGAGCCAGCCGAGGGGTTAGTTTGGTGCAGGGGCCAGCGAGGCCAGGATCGGGGCCTCCCATGAGGCAAGGCCGGTGCTGGAGCCAGCGAGGTCAGGATCAGAGCCTCTGGGTGGCCAGGCCACTACTAGGGTTATCAAGAGTGGGATCAGAACTTGCAATGCGACATGCACAGAGAAGTAGCACAGAAAATAAAATCCAGATGTTTCCCCTAATTAGCATGAACTAGGAGGAAAGGAGTAACAGGAGGAGGTCGAGTAGTAGAAAGGGCCCTATTGAGAAGCAATTAAGGTGACCTATCAGAGGGGAGGGGATGGGGGAGGATAGAATCTCTTTAAAACTCATGAGGTGCATAAACAATTATATCAAAGATAATCACCAATTAAGCATGGGATTGAAGGAGGTGGAGGGAATGGGATGGGGATTGGATGAGAGCTTCTTGGATGATATATGCTTGAATATCCTCTCAAGTCTTGTATTCCAAAGTGATGTATGATTAATTTACAAAAAATAATAATAATAAATATTTGCCACAAAAAATAAAGGTCTGGGAGTATAGACCAGAAGTAGAAAAAGCCCCTGGGTTCCACCCCCAGTGCCACACAAAAATATATATAAATAAATAAATAAACAAGATATACTGGGCATGGTAGCACATGCTTGTAATCCCAGCATTCAGGAAGCTGAGACAAGAGGATCACATTTCGAGGACAGCCTCTGCTACTACTTAGTGAGGCCTTCTGCAACTCATTGAGACCCTGTTTCAAATAAAGAATAAAAAAATAGGGCTAGGGGATGTATCTTAGAGGTAGAATGCCCCTGGGTTCCATCCCTAGTACTCACACACACACACACACACACACACACACACACACACACACACAGCAAAATAAACCAGGTTTGGTGGTGCACGTTTATAATCCCAGTACTTGGGAGGCTGAGACAGGAGGATCGCAAAGGTTCAAAGCCAGCCTCAGCTACTTAAGTGAGACTCTCAGCAACTTAGTGAGACCCTGTTTCCAAATAAAATATAAAATAGATCTGGGAGTATAAACCATGGGTCTTATTCCTAGTACCACAAAAAAAGCAAGATAATCTAAGTGCCCACCATTGGGTATTAGTAACCTAAATTATGGCATACACATAAGACAAAGTGATATATCTCCATGAAAATTCACATTTTCCAAAAGTTTTCATAATGTGGGAAAATGCTCAAATGTAAATATTTCTGAAATCAGCAGAATAGAGAAATGCATATATAATGTGATACCAAGCTGTAAAGAAAATGTATACATACATGTTTACACACACACACACACACACACACACACACACACACACACACACAGAGGCATGTCCACACATATATTGTCTGATGGTAGTTGAGTGATTTTTTTCAATACACTGATGGTAGAGACAGAGGACTGGACATGATAATAAAATTATCAGTGTCATACTTTGACTACAGCTATACTGTGCACCCTTTTTCACTCAAGAGTTGACTGAAAAACAATTAAAACCAATTAGGACATAACAGTGTTCCTCATAGTTATCATGCATCCATTAAGACAGAATAGATAAAGAGTGCCTATTCATATGATGGCATAACATACAAGAACAGTAATAAATGAGCTTTTGCAATATGCAACAACCTGAGAGAATCTCACAAATATGGTCATATATCACCCCATGACATTTCAGTCAATGACAGGCTACATCTACAATGGTGATTCCATAAGATTATAATGGAACCAAAAAGTTCCTACCACCTAGGTCTTAACACAATGTATTCTTCTTGATAGTGATACAAACAAACCTGCTGTGCTGTCAGTTCTATAAAGCTACAGCACAAGCTTGGTGTGATGGCACTCACCTGTAATACCAGTACATAGGAGGCTAAGGCAGGAGGATCACAGGTTCGAGGACAACCTCAGCAAGTAGTGAGACTCTTATCAACCTAGGGAGACCCTGTTTTATTTATTTATTTATTTATTTATTTATTTATTTATTTATTGTGTGTGTGTGTGTGTGTGTGTGTGTGTGTGTGTGTGTGTGTGTGTTACTGGGGTTCCTGGAAATCCTTCTACCTCAGGGCTACACTCCCAAACCTATTTTATACATTTTTGTTTTTGGAAACAGGGTCTCTTAAGCCAGTGTGGCTGGCTTAGAACCTGGGCCATCCTCCTGTCTCTGCCTCCCAAGTGTGGGGATTACAAGCGTGCGCCACCACGCCCAGAAGGAGACCCTGTTTTAAAATAAAAATTTAAAAATAGAGATGGGAGCCGGGTGTAGTGGCGCACGCTTGTAATCCCAGCATTCGAGAGGCTGAGACCAGAGGATGGCAGTTCTCAGACAGCCTCAGCTATTTAGTGAGGCTCTCTGCAACTTAGTGAGACCCTGTTTCAAAATAAAGAATAAAAAAATAGGGCAGGGGGTGTATGTAGCTCGGAGGTTGAATGCCCTGGGTTCCATCCCAGACCAGCAAAAAAAAAAAAAAAAAAAGCAAAAAAGCTGGAACTATCTTTTATCACATTAAGAGGTATGAGTACATTGCATCAATAAAATTTTTTTTAAAACTCAATGGTATACTTAAAAATAAATAAAAATAGAGCTGGGGATGTAGCTCAGAGGTAGAATGCCCCTGGGTTCAATCCACACTACCACACCCAAAACACTATATTATATAGTTATACACAGCATATAATACTTGATAATAAATAACTATGTTACAGCCAGCCATAGTGGTACATGCTTGTAATCCCAGTACTTGGGAGGCTAAGACAAGAGAATGGCAGGTTCATGGACAGTCTCGGCAAGTAGCAAAACTTTCATCAACTAGCAAGACTCTATTTCAAAATAAAAATAGGGCTGAGGGTGTAGCTCAGAGATAGAATGCCCCTGAGGTCAATCCCTGGTACCACCAAAAAGTAAAAAAAAAAAACAAAAAAACTATGTTACTGGTTATGTATTTACTATATAATACTTTTATTATTATTTCAGTGTATTTCTTACACTTATAAAGAAATAATTTACTAGCCGGGCATGGTGGCGCACACTTATAACCCCAGCATTTGGGAGACTGAGACAGGAGGATTGTAGTTCATAGCCAGCCTCAGCTACTTAGTGAGGTCCTTTGCAACTAGTGAGATCCTGTTTCAAAATAAAGGGGAAAAAATAGGGTTAGAGGGTGTATCTCAGAGGTAGAATGCCCCTGGGTTCTGTCCCCAGTATCACACAAAAAAAGAAAGAATTTACTGTAAAACGGTTTACAGTTTATGGCCAGTAGCCTCATGTGCATTGCATCTCTCTCTCTCTCTCTCTCTCTCTCTCTCTCTCTCTCTCTCTATCTCTATCTCTATCTCTATCTCTATCTCTATCTCTTATCTATCTATCTATCTATCTATCTATCTATCTATCTATCTATCTATCTTTGTGGTATTGAGAATGGAACCCAGGGGCTTTCTACCCCCAGGCCACACTCCCAGACCTTTTTTTTTTAATATTTTATTTGGAAACAGGATCTCACTCTATTTTTTTTATGCGGTTCCGAGGATGGAACCCAGGGGCATTCTACCTCCGAGCTATACCCCAGTCCTATTTTTTATTCTTGATTTTTTGTTGTTGTTATTGTTGGGAGTTTTTTGTGAGGGGTTTTGTGTGTGTGTGTGTGGTACTGGGGTGGAACCCAGGGGCTTTCTACCTCTGGGCTATACTCCCAGACCTATTTTATACTTTATTTGGAGGGTCTCACTAAGTTGCTGAGAGCTTCACTAAGTAGCTGAGGCTGGCTTCGAACCTGTGCGATCCTCCTTTCTCAGCCTCCCAAACGCTGGGATCAAAAGCGAGCACCACCACACCGGGCTTTTATTTTTTATTTTGAAACAGGGTCTCACTGAGTTGCAAAGGGCCCCACGAAGTAGCTGAGGCTGTTCACAAACTGCGATCCTCCTATCTCAGCCTCCCAAATGCTGGGATTACAAGTGTGCCACCACGCCCGGCTAATTTTTGATTACATCACAAGGCAATTGGAGTGATTAGCCTATACATCTAGGTTTGTGTAAATATACTCTATGATTTTACACAAATGAAATCAATTAATGACACACATTTCTCAGATAATAGTCCTATCAGCTGGGTGTGGTGCTACACTCTTGTAATCCCAGCATTTGAGAGGCTGAGACAGGAGGATTGTGGTTTAAGAACAGCCTCAATGACTTAGTGAGGCCCTTTGCAACTCAGTGAGTCCCTGTTTCAAAATAATAAATAAAATAATAGGTCAAGGGGTGTAGCTCGGAGTTAGAATGCCCCTGGGTTTTATTCCAGCACTGCAAAAAAAAAAAAAAAGAACATAGTTCTATCACTGAGTGACACATGATGTATATTACTAAGCAAAAGAGTAAAAGAATATAAAACATACTATTTAATTTATGGAAAACTCAAAAGCAGGAGAAACTAATCATGGTAATAGACATTGGAATAGTGCTTTCTTTGGTAGGGAGAAATTGGAGGAATTTAAGGGGGCCTCTTTGGTACTAGTGATATTCTATTTCTTTCTTTTTGTTTGTTTGTTTGCATTACTGGGGATGATTGAATCTGAGCTATACCCCAGTCCTTTTTACTCCTCTATGGTCTATTTTATTCCTTTATGGTCTATTTCTTAATCAGATCTTGATTGCCAGTGTTAGTTCATTTTGTGAAAAATCTTCAAGCTGAACAATTAGGATATATATATACATAGATACTGATATAGATAGATAAATAAAAAGATAAATAAAATGTCAACAAAAACTTTACTCTTTTGTGGTACTGTGGATGGAACCCAGGGACATTCTATCTCTGAGCTATACCTCCAGCCCTATTTGTTTTTATTCTTTATTTTGAAACAGGACCTCACTAAGTTGCCAAGGGCCTCATTAAGTAATTGAAGCTGGCTGCAAACCTGTGGTCCCCTTGTCTCAGCCTCCCAAGTACTGGGATTAGAAGCATATACCACCATGCCCGGCTTACAAAAAGTTTACTTTATGGATAATATTTAATGAAAAATACATTTAAGTCACTGAACAAAAAAAGCAACAGTGGGCAAGTACCAACCTAAAAATATGAATATGGAGTAGAAGCAAAAAGATGCGGCTTTTTAACTAGCTGAATCTCTTCCAGGACAAGTAGCAGCCCATCAAAAATACTGTTTGTTTGCTGGGTGTGGTGGCACATGCCTGTTATCCTATCTACTCAAGAGGCTAAGGCAGGAGGATTGCAAGTCTGAGGCCAACCTGGGCAATTTAGTAAGACTGTCTCAAAATTAAAAATCAAAAGGGTAGGGGATATAGCTCTGGATAGAACTCCCTTTGATTCAACCTATAAATAAATACATGATAAGATCAGTAGCTATTGTCCTCATTTGTACAACTAAACTCATGAGCTTAGTATTTATAACTTAACCTTCTCCATTGTTATCTTTGTCTATAGTCTTCAGTACCTCAGCTAATCAAAACTCTTCCTGAAACATTTGAATTCTTAGCAAAATTTTCATATTAGAATTATATCTGTGAAGCTGGGCGTGGTGGTGCACGCTTGTAATCCCAGTATTTGGGAGGCTGAGACTGGAGGATCGTGGTTCATGGACAGCCTCAACTACTTAGTGAGGCTCTCTGCAACTCAGTGAGACCATATTTCAAAAAAAAGAATAAAAAAGGCAGGTGATGGGGCCTCCAAGGCCGGGATCGGAGCCTGCCTAGGGGTTAGGTCGGTGCCGGGGCCAGCGAGGCCGGGATTGGAGCCTGCTGTGAGGCAAGGCCGCTACTGAGGCTTCCAAGGCTGGGATCGGAGCCTGCTGACGAGTTAGACCAGTCCCGGGGTCAGTGAGGCTGGGATTGGAGCCTGCCGTGAGGCAAGGCCGGTGCTGGGGCCTCCGAGGCTGGGATCGGAGCCTGCCGAGGGTTTAGGCCGGTGCCGGGGTCAGCAAGGCTGGGATCGGAGCCTGCCAAGGGGTTAGACCAGTGCCGGGGCCAATGAGGCCGGGATAGGAGCCTGCCGAGAGGCAAGGCCGGTGCTGGGGCCTCCGAGGCCAGATTTGGAGCCTGCCGAGGGGTTAGGCCGATGTCGAGGTCAGTGAGACTGGGATTGGAGCCAGCTGTGAGGCAAGGTCGGTGCTGGGACCTCCGAGGCTGGGATTGGAGCCTGCTAAGGGGTTAGGCCAGTGCCGGGGCCAACGAGGCCAGGATCGGAGCCTGCCAAGAGGCAAGGCCGGTGCTGGGGCCTCCAAGGCCTGGATAGGAGCTTGCCGAAGGGTTAGGTCGGTGCCGGTGCCAGCGAGGCCGGGATGGGAACCTGTCTTAAGGTATGGCCGGTGCTGGGGCCTCTGAGGCCGGGATCGGAGCCTGCCGAGGGGTGAGGTCAATGCCGAGGCCAACGAGGACAGGATCAGAGCCTGCCATGAGGCAAGGCTGCTACTGAGGCCTCCGAGGCAGGAATCGGCACCAGCCAAGGGGTTAGGCCAGTGCCAGGGCCAGCAAGGTTGGGATCAGAGCCTGCCGTGAGGCAAGACCGGTGCTGGGACCTACAAGCCAGGATCGAACTCTGCCGAGGGGTAAGGCCAGTGCCAGGGCCACCGAGGCCGGGATCAGAAACTGCTGTAAGGCAAGGACAGAGCTGGGACTTGCCAGACCAGGATAGGAGCCTGCCGAGGGGTTAGGCCGGTGCCAGGGTCAGCAAGGCCGGGATCAGAGCCTGTTGTGAGGCTAAGCCAGTGCTGGGGCCTCTGAGGCTGGGAGAGGAGCCAGCCAAGGGGTTAGTTCGGTGCGGGGGGCCAGCAAGGCCAGGATCGGGGCCTCCCAAGAGGCAAGGCTGGTGCTGGAACCAGCAAGGTCAGGATCAGAGTCCTCCAGTGGCCAGGCCACTACTGGGGCCATCAAGAGTGGGATCAGAACTTGCAATGCGGCATGCACAGAGAAGTAGCACAGAAAATAAAATCCAGATGCTTCCCCTAATTAGCATGAACTAGGAGGAAAGGAGTAACAGGAGGAGGTCGAGTAGTAGAAAGGGCCCTATTGAGAAGCAATTAAGGTGACCAATCAGAGGGGAGGGGATGGGGGAGGATAGAATCTCTTTAAAACTCATGAGGTGCGTAAACAATTATATCAAAGATAATCACCAATTAAGCATGGGATTGAAGGAGGGGGAGAGAATGTGATGAGGATTGGATGAGAGCTTCTTGGATGATATGTGCTTGTATATCCTCTCAAGTCTTGTATTCCAAAGTGATGTATGATTACAAAAATAAATAAATAAAAATAAAACTCACATAAAAAAAGAAAGAATAAAAAATAGGGCAGGGAGTGTAGCTCAGAGGTCAAATGCCCCTGGGTCCCATCCCCAGACCCGGTAAAAAAAACAAAAAAAGAGAATTATATCTGTGAAGCCGGGCGTGGTGGCGCATGCTTGTAATCCCAGCATTTGGGAGGCTGAGACAGGAGGATAGCGGTTCACAGACAGCCTCAGCTATTTAGTGAGGCCCTCCACAACTCAGTGAGACCCTGTTTCAAAAATAAAGAATAAAAAATTGGGCAGTGGGTATAGCTCGGAGGTCAAATGCCTCCGGGTTCCATCTCCAGACCCACAAAAAAAGAAAAAAAAGAAAAAAGAAAGAATTATATCTGTGAAGCTGGGAATGGTAGTGCACACTTGTAATCCCAGCATTTGGAAGGCTGAGACAGGAGGATCACAGTTGGTGGACAGCCTCAGCTGCTTAGTGAGGCCCTTTACAACTCAGTGAGACCATTTCAAAATAAAGAATAAAAATAGGGCTGATGGTATACCTCTGAGGTAGAATGCCCCTGGGTTCCATCCCCAGACCCACAAAAAAGAAAGAAAAAAAAAAAAAGAATTATATCTGTGTATGTAAGGATACTGTAGTCTTTCATGAGCTTTTACCACGAGATACAGCAGACTTGTCAATGACCCACCAAGAATTACACCTCTTTCTTTGTGGTGTAACAATTATTCCTTAGACTTGAAGAGGAACCAGCAGTTCCCCAGGAACTTCATTGAGATGTCACTCCCTTGTGATTCATGTTCTTCTCCTACCTCCTGGACTCCCCTCCCCCACCCAGTGGTACTGAAGATGGAACCCAGGGGCATTCTGCCTTTGAGCTACATCCTCAGCCCTATTTTATGCTTTTACTTAGAAACCGGGTCTCACTAAGTTGCAGAGGGCCTCATTAAATAGCTGAGTCTGGCTGTGAACCCATGATCCTCCTACCTCAGCTTCCCAAGTACTGGGATCACAAGTGTGCTCCCCCAGGCCTGGCTGAATCATTATTTTTTTTAAACCAAGGCTCCTAGCTTACCTGATTTCTGATCTGCAGGCCCTTGCAGCATAATACTGCGAGTAGAGTAGACGAGTGCATGATAACATGTGGACTGGTGGAATAATAAAGGTTCCACACATAGAACCAGAGATTTGCCCTAACCTTAATGGGAAGCACAGAAAGGCTATTGCTGTCCCCTCTGTGATAAAGAAATTCTCAGTTTATTAAAATCAAGTATAAATATGACTTTCTAGATAAAGAGCTATGTTCCACTTACCAGGGGGTATGCTGAATTCCCCAAAAGAGGAGACTGCATCTGAAATAACAAATACAATCGCTGTCATTCTCTAAGACCGCTCTGTCTTTTGTACTATCAGACTAGTGAGTCAAATGGATCTAATATAGAGCGCACCATTTTTGTACTACAGAAGGCCTTGATGCTAGCACTATGATTCTCTAAAATTTCACTGTTTTAATAAAACAGGAGAGTTCCAGGGATTGTGTGTGTGTGTGTGTGTGTGTGTGTGTGTGTGTGTGTGTGTTAGTGGGGATTGAGTCCAGGGATATCCTACCTCTAAGCTACACGCCCAGCCCTATTTTTTGTTTGTTATTTTGAAACAGAGTCTCACTGACTTGCAAAGGCCTCACTAAGTAGCTGAGGCTGGCCTCAAACCTGCAATCCTCCTGTCTCAGCCTCCCAAATACTGGGATTACAAGTGTGTGCCTCGCTCCAGAGGTTCTTTCTACCATAACCCTTACTCTATAGATCAGAAAAACAATAATGGGATTATGCTACTTGCTAAATATGTTAAAATTCTAATGGCTAAAACCTCAGCAATAAGTGTATTTCAAGATATCAGTCAGTATGAACTGAGAGATTCAGGTTCAACTATCTATTCTGGTTGAGGCTTGGCACCACCTGGTGGAGATAATCTATTTTGGTTTAAATGTTGACTGGGTGATTTTAAAGTCTTATCAGATTCGTTACCTTCTCTTTCTCTTTTGTTCAAAACATATGTACCTAACCGGGCATGGTGCCACACACCTGTAATCCCAGTACTTGGGAGACTAAAGTGGAAGGACTGCAAATCCAAAGCCAGGCTCAGCAATTTACCAAGGCCTTCGGCAACTTAGCAAAGCTCTGCTTCCAAATCAAAGATAAAATATGGCTGGAAGTGTCTAGTTCAGGAGTAGAATGCCCCGGATTCAGTCTCCAGCACCACACACACACACACACACACACACACACACACACACACACACACTGTCCCTGCACCGAACCCTGTTCTGTGTTGTAATGAAAACTGTCCAATTCCCATCTCCGATGCAGATCTAAACTCTTTTCTCACTATACCGCAGTGGTCCCTTGGGCCAAATGCAGTAGCTTCTGCACTGGGCGCCTCAATTTTATCTTCATCCAATGGGGAGTCTAATCTTGTAAAAATAAAAGCTGAGTCCAGTCATTTCGCTGCTCAGAACATTTCAGTAGCTTCCCACTGCGCTTACATCTGAGGTCCTTCCTATAGTCCATATGGTAATTGCTACCTGGTTATGGGAGAGAAACTGTTGTCAGTGCTTTACTAAGTCTTTGAATCCTGACCACCAGCCTAGGAAGTAGGTGTTATTATCATTCCTATTTTACAAAGAAGGCCTCAAAGGTACAGAGCTTGGAGTTGCCCAGGGCCTCTCAGTTAGCCTGAGCAGGCAGGGTCCAACCGCAGGTATCACAGACCCTGAGCTCTGGGCCACAGTCCCTTCCAACACCCAGCTGTGCTCACTACAGACCCAGGGGCTGGGCTCTCTGTTCTGGAAACTGCCAAACTTTCTCACCTCTGTGCCTTTGTGACCTCACCAATCCCCGCCTGAAGCACATCGGGTCCCTGTTCTAAATGGCTGACTTCTCACTCTCCTGATCTTCATAAATAGGAAATGGTAAAATAAGTAAAGGTATATGTTTGCAACAAAATACCCTGCAATTGGTTTTATTTTGTTTGTTTGGGTACCTTTAAAAAAAAAAAAAGGCCTTACTAAGTTGCCGAGAGTCTCTCTAAGTTGCTAAGGCTGGCCTCAAACCTGCAGTCCTCCTGTCTCAGCCTCCCAAGTACTGAGATTACATGCATGCACCACTGTGCCTCATTCATACAATGTTTGCTTGTTTGTTTGTTTGTGGTACTGGGGATTGAACCCAGAGGCATTCTATCTCCAAGCTATACTCCCAGCCCTTTTTGTTTTTTGTTTTGAAATAAGGTCTCATCTGGCTAGGCTGCTGATGGTCTTGTTAAATTGCTTAGGCTGGTGAACCTGTGATCCTCCTTTTTCAGCCTACCAGTTACTGGGATTACAGGTATACACCACCATACCTGGCTCATACCACTGTTTTAAAGGGTAAGATACATATAGCCAGACGTGGTGGTGCACGCTTGCAATCCCCGCGCTTGGGAGGCTGAGACAGGAGGATCGCACAGGTTCAAAGCCAGCCTCAGGTTTTAGTGAGGTCTCAGCAACTTAGACCCTGTTTCCAAATAAAATATAAAATAGGTCTGGGAGTATAGCCTGGAGGTAGAAAGCCTGGGTTTCATCCCCAGTACCAGACACACAAAAAAAAGATACATCTATATACACTGATATGCAAAGATATGTAGCATGTTTTAGATGGCTTAGTTAAGAAAACAAGTTGCAGAATAACAGGTTAAGATAAAAATATGTATAGCATAATTTTATGTGTGAAAAATATTTTAATCATTAATCTATTAAAGATTTAGGAAAAGCCTTAGCAACTTAGTGAGACTCTGTTTAGAGCCGGGCGTGGTGGCGCACGCTTGTAATCCCCGCGCTTGGGAGGCAGAGACAGGAGGATCGCACAGGTTTGAAACCAGCTGAGCTGGCTTAAGAGACCCTGTTTCCAAATTTAAAAAGTATAAAATAGGTCTGGGAGTGTAGCCTGGAGGTAGAAGGGCTTCCAGGAACCCCAGTACCACCAAAAAAAAAAAAAAAAAAAATAGGGCTGAGTTGTAGCTTAGAGGTAGAATGCCCCTGGGATCAATCCCCAGTATTACACTAGAACCAAGAATTTTTGTAATACCTGTCCAAAGCCATATACTGACAAAGTTTCTGTGCCATCTGGTAAAGAAAAATATTATTTATTTATTTATAATTTGTGTGTGTGTGTGTGTGTGTGTGTGTGTGGCACTGGGGGTGGAACCCAGAGGCTTTCAGTAGCTGAGGCTGATTTCGAACCTGTGCGATCCTCCTGTCTCAGCCTCCCAAGCATGGGGATTACAAGCATGTGCCACCACGCCCGGCATAAAGAAAAATATTTAAAGGGCCCAGATCCATTTTCATGGAGCAGGCAAAAAGTATGAATTTGGAGCAACTAACATGTTGCAGGGGATAAGTTGGGAGGGGGGGGGAAGGTGTGTGGTGTGAAATAACCCCCACCACCACCAGACACACAGAGACAAACAGAAAAACCGTGGATTCTTGTCCTAAGCTAAGAATAAGTATTCATCGCTTGGACAGCTGCTGCAGATTTAAAGAAGTTTATTAGAAGGTAGAAATATAGAGGTAGTTACAGCCCTGTGCCGGAGCAGGCACAGGGGGGCAATTCGAATGAAAATGCCAAAGACCTCCAGTTTACTGAGTTTTTATCCTGTCTAAGTCCGAGGAAGGTCCTTTGATCTGTAGATATGCTAGCCCTATCTCTAGTGTGAAATTGTTTCTCCAGCATCTGGGATTTCTTCAGATTTCCCTTAGGCCATTTGTTTCTCTCAGGCATCTGGGATTTCTTCAGATTTCCCTTAGGCCATTTGTTTCTCTTTCAGAAATGTAAAGGAGCCTCTCAGGCTTTCTTTCCTTCCCTTTAGAAATGTAAATTACAAGTCCCTCCTTTCTGCTAGCCCTGGCCTTCTTAGTATAAAGGATATATTTTTAAAATTGGAACTCTTTTCCCAATACTTATACCTTAATACATTTCAAACCCTCTTCCCAATACCAGTACATAACACAAGGCTGTTCATTCCATTTCTCTGACCCCATTGCAGATGCTTTCACTCAACTGTGCTCACTTTTTGGAACTCTGTGGCAGGTGCCGGGTTACCGGGGCAGTCTACCTCTGAGATGCACCGCCCGCCCTGTTGTTTTTCTTTTTATTATGAAACAGGATCTCACTAAATTGCTAAGAGTCTGGGTCTTGCTAAGTTGCTGAGGCTTGCTTTAAACCTGCGATCCTCCTGTGGCAGCCTCCGGAGTGTCTCATTATCGGGAAATTGCCCAGTATTGATTTCCAATAAGAATGTAAAAGGTGGTCAGAGCCTGGGTGCTGTGCAAACACTCAAGCAAGAGAAGACCGCAGTTCTGCCTGTTATACTTGAGAGCTTCCCCTTCCTTGCCGGGTGTGGTGGCGCACACTTGTAATCCCAGTACTTGGGAGCCTGAGACAGGAGGATCACAGGTTCATGACCGGCCTCAGCTACTTAGTGAGGCCCTCTGCAACTTAGTGAGACCCTAATTCAAAATAAAGAATAAAAAATAGGGCTGAGTGTGAATCTAGGAGATAGAATGTTCCCGGGTTTAATTCACAATAGCACAAAAAACAAAACTTCCCTTCCCTCTCCTTTCCCCCATGTTAACACATAGTAAAAATGTAGAAGCAGTTAGAGCCTTAAGAATGTAAAAGTAATTAAAAGACCTGAGGTCACATGTAGCTCTGCCTGGCACATCTAAACTGTTAAGATAGCCGGGCGTGGTGGCGCACGCTTGTAATTTCCGTGCTTGGGAAGCAGAGACAGGAGGATCGTGCAGGTTCAAAGCCAGCCATGCTGGCTTAAGGGACCCTGTTTCCAATTTTTAAAAGTGTAAAATAGGTCTGGAAGTGTAGCCCGGAGGTAGAAGGGTTTCCAGGAACCCCAGTACCGCAAAAACAAACAAACAAACAAACAAACAAACAAACAAACAAACAAAAAAATACCTGTTAGGATAGCAAGAGCCTTAATACCTTGCCCTTGGAGATTATATGCAGCTGCACCAGCTACAATCAGTGCTCCTGTCTCCCTTTTTCTCTGTGACCTGGCCTTGATACACATATGTAAAATCCACATGCTACTTCAGAGCACTCATAATTGGTGGGCAGAGGAAGAGAGAGAGAGAAAGAGAGAAAGATCATTGACACCTGCACTCATTGGGTCAATTGTCTGGAGACAAGATAATACCACCTGTCTGGGAAAATGAGTTGCTAACTTGATTGACATAGTAATGCCAATAAGAGAATAGCAGACAAAAACTATATTTAAGGGCCAGGGTTCTGAGAGGAGGGAAAGTTCCATTTTCTCTTTTTCTTTTCTTTCTTTCTTTCTTTCTTTCTTTCTTTTCTTTTCTTTTTCCAATACATTTATACATTTATTGGCACATGGGATTTTTTAAATTTACAAAGAGACTTTTAATTTATACATTTTATTTCAAAATATTTAATAGGCAAATAAAGATTATATATATGCAAGGTGTCCAACATGATGACTTGATATACATAAACATTGTATGATTACCACAATCAAATCAAATTGACACATCTCTTGCCCCATGATGTACATTAGATCCTCTGAATTTGTTCCTTTTATAATTAAAAGTCTGTATCCTTTGACCAGCTCCTCCCCAATTCTCCCAACCCAAACCCTGGCAACCATTTCTCTACTTTCTGCTTCTGTGAATTCAACTTTTTTCAGATTTTATATGTAAGTGAGATCATATGGCATTTATCTTTCTGTGTCTGGGCCAAAAGATTTTTTTAGTTTTAGCAAAAGACAAATAGCAAAATGAAAAGGCTCCTGGTAGTAAACAGCACCATCAGATCCTCCTGCTGGTTTGCACATACTCAGCTTCACTGCCATTCTTAGCAAATAGGTAGTCTGTGTCAGTGGCACCTTTGGTCCCCACTTAGTGGCTGATCTCAAGAGACTCTTGTATCTTTCTTTTTTTTTTTAATGGGTCTGAGGATGGAACCTGGGGGCATTTGACCTCCGAGCTATACCCACTGCCCTTTTTTATTATTTATTTTAAAACAGGACCTCACTAAGTTACAGGGGGCTTCACTAAGTAGCTGAGGCTGTCTGCAAACTGAGATCCTCCGGTCTCAGCCTTCCGAATGCTGGGATTACAAGCGTGCGCCACCACACTGGCCTCCATTTTCTAACTCTCCAGTGTGTTTCTCCACACACTGCTTTTTCTCTTTTCCTTCTTGCTTTGTAATAGACTTGTTTAAGCTGTAACCAAGCTGTCTATCAGTTCCTCAATTTTCCCAATTCAACATATCTTTTTGAACTGAGGGAAAAACCCACTCATAGCGGCCATTACAAATCATAACACTTAAAACTGGAATTATAGATATATACCATAACACCCATCTTAAGACCCTCTTTTTATTCCTTATCTAGTCCATTGAAAGTGCCTAGAAACTCATCCAGTACTCTCGCTATCACAGCCTAAAGAATGGCATCACAGCATTTTGAAAAAGGAGGCTGTAGCTTGGAGGTACAAATGCCCCTGGTTCTGTCTCCAATACTATAAACAGATAAATAAACAAACAAA
Source organism: Muscardinus avellanarius (assembly GCF_963383645.1). Lineage (NCBI taxonomy): Eukaryota > Metazoa > Chordata > Mammalia > Rodentia > Gliridae > Muscardinus > Muscardinus avellanarius. The sequence goes on from NC_137790.1 coordinate 87,574,843, forward strand.
CAAACAAACAAGCAAATAATTTATCCAGGCGTGGTGGCGCACGCTTATAATCCCAGCCCCTGGGAGGCGGAGACAAGAGAATCACACAGGATCAAGTCAGCCTCAGCTACTTATGGAGGCTCTCGGCAACTTAGTGAGATCCTGTTTACAAATAAAATATAAAACAGGTCTGAGAGTGTAGTCCAGGGGTAGAAAGCCCCTGGGTTCTATCCCCAGTACCACAATAAAATAAAATAAAATAAAATCATGAGTTTAATTTTAAGAAGTTAATTTTTAGAAGTCTCTGAAACATCCAGGTAAATATTCCAAAAAAGAACTGAAATTTAACCATGCAACTAGCTGGGTGTGGTAGCACACATTTGTTTTCCTGTACTTGGAAGGCTGAGATGGGAGGATCATGGTTCGCGGACAGCCTCAGCTATTTAGGCCCTCTGCAACTCAGGGAGACCCTGTTTCAAAATAAAGAATAAAAAAAATTAGGGATGGGGTTTTGCTCAGAGGTAGAATGCCCCTGGGTTCCATCCCCAGTACTGCAAACAACAACAACAACAACAAGTTGTGAATATAAATACAAACCATAAGGATACAGGTCCCTGACCGAAACTTTGAGAGTAGGTGAGGTCCGTTCTGGAGAACATGTAAGAGAAAGGACAGTTGTCACCTTGAGCAATTACAAAATCTCTGGGTCTCAAGTACCTTAAATACTGATTCTGTTCCAGATGAAAATTTCATACCAAGTAAGAATCAATAGCCAGCCATGGTGATGCATGCTTATAATCCTAGTACTTGGGAGCTGAGACAGGAGGATCACAGGTTCATGCCCAGCCTCAGCTACTTGGTAAGTCTCTCTGCAACTTAGTGATTCCCTGTTTTGAAAAATAAAGAATAAAAAATAGGGCTGGTTTGTAGCTTGGAGATAGAATGCCCTGGTTTCAATCCCCAGCACTGCAACAACAACAAAAAAAAAAAAAAAAAAAAAAAATCAGATGGCCAGCTCTTGCAACTCAATAATAAAAAAAATAAATAACCCAAATTAAAAGTTAGGCAAGCATCAGGAAAAAAATCTCTTCAAAAAAGACCTACAAATGGCCAGGTGTAGTGGCATACAACTGTAATCCCAAGCAATTTGGGAGGCTAAGGCAAGAGAATTGCAAATTCAAGGCCAACCTAAATTGCTTAGTGAAAAGATCTCAAAAAATTTTTAAAAGCCTGGCATGATGGCACAAACCTATTATCCCAGTCTTGGGAGATAGACAGGAGGATTCAGGTTTGTTTGAAGCCACTTAGCATTTCTCAGCAACTTAGTGAGACCCTGTTTCGATCAGTAAATAAGTAAGTAAACCTTCACGTGGCCAATAAGCATAAGCAGAGGTCATCACTATCATCAGAGAATGCAAATTAAAACCATGGTTCTGTGGTCTGGCATGGATAGACACACATGCATATATTAAGTACAAAATCACTAGTATTGGAAAGATGTAAATGAATGCCACCGCTGTAGGAAAGCTTGCCAGTTCCTCACAAAATTAACCGTAGAGCTGCTACACCGCTTTGAAGTTCCCTGCTGGTAGGAACTTGCAGGGTACAGCATTTAGCATTTGTGTTTGGGGGGTGGAGGGTTGCGAGTGGGGGAGGGGGGAGTCTGCTTACTGCTAACATCCCTCCAAGTTGTTTCTTTGATTCATGTAAGGCCTTTCAGCCAGGTGCTGTCACTGCACACCTGCAATCTCAGTGGCTCTGGAGACTAAGGTGGGAGAATTGGTGTTCAAAGCCAGCCTGGGGAGTTTAGTGAGGCACTGTCATAAAATAAAAATAAACAAATAAAAAGGGCTTGACGGCGTGGTGGCGCATGCTTGTAATCCTCGCCCTTGGGAGGCTGAGACAGGAGGGTCGTGAAGGTTAGGAGCCAGTCTCTGCTGCCTTAAGACACCCTGTTTCCAAATAAAAAATATAAAATAGGTCTGGGAGTGTAGCCTGGAGGTAAAAGGCACCTGGGTTCTGTTACGGATTGAAAGAATATGGTTGTGGGGAAACTGGTCCCCGGGACCCCTGTTAGGGTCCCAGACACAATTTCCCTCAAACCACAACAAAACCCAAAAGAGAAAATTAGCTGCGGGTTCTTGTCCTAAGCTAAAAATAAATATGCATAGCTTGGACAGTTGCTGAAGACTTAAAGTTTATTAAAAGATAGAAATACAGAGGATAGGTACAGCTCCATACCAGACTGGCATGGAGGAGTGACTCGAATGAATACACCAAAGGGATCACACGTGGACTCGACCTTTTTATACCCATAACCTCCATCTTGTTTATGTAATTCTGACTTAGTGAACATCCCTGTAAGGTACCTCCCCTTAACCCTGTAAGGTACCTCCCCCAGCAAGGTGTGCCAAGGTGTATCTCCTTTCATGAAGGAAGAAGGCCCAACCCTGCTCCATCCTCTCTAGATTATCATGTAGATCTGTCTTTAGATAGAAAAAGGCCTAGTTCTCCTCTCCTATTGACTTGTTAATTACTTTTAGCTATGTTAATTTAATTTACATTGGAATAGTTGCCTGCTTTTAGGCAGAAACCAAGTCCTTGCACACATTTGACCCTCACCCAATTTTTGAAATATATTAATAATCATAGCTTTCTCAAATCTACCTAGGCAATTCCCAATACTGGTACAGGTTCCATCCCCAGTACCACCAAAAAAAAAAAAAAAAAAAAAAAAGAGCTAGAGCTAGATGTAGCGCCCCTTGGTCCAATTCCAAGTACTACAAAACAACAACAACAAACAACAAACAACAAAAATAGCACCCCACCAAAAAAACAAACCTGATAAGGCCCTTCTGAGAAGACTGCAAGAACCAGCTTAAACCAGCCCAAACTGCCCTAGTTCTTGTTTCTGGGTAACCTAGAATGAACTTTGTTTTGGGGTTTTTTTTTTTTTTTTTTTTTTTTTTTGCGGTACTGGGGCATTCTAACTCCGAGCTACACTCCCAGCCCTATTTTTTATTCTTTATTTTGAAACAGGGTCTCCCTATTTGCAAAAGGCCTAAGTAGTAGCTGAGGCTGGCTGCAAACCGTGATCCTTCTGTCTCAGCCTCCCAAATGCTGGGATTATAAGCGTGTGCCACCATGCCAGGGTTTATTTTATTTTTTATTGTGATTTGCGGACAGCCTCAGGTACTTAGTGAGGTCCTTCACAATTCAGTGAGACCTTGTTTCAAAAAAGAAGAAGAAAAAAAATAGGACTGCCATGTAGCTTGGAGGTACAATTGTCTCAGCCACCCAAAAACTGGGATTATAGGCGTGCAAGCACCACACCCAGCTCATTCCTGTCTTTAAAAAAACATACAATGGCCAGGCGTGGTGGTGTGTGGGGAGCCATTAAGGTTTTCCCCTTTAAGAATACTTCTGACTGTCCTTTGTCCAGAGCCAATAAGGTTTGGGGTCATGGAAAGTTCAAGGTCTGAGAGAAGCTCAGGTGGGATTGATTGGTTTGACGTTATGCGCACAGGTGGTGACGTCATGAGGGTTGATTGACCTGGAACTGTATAAATAGGACAAGAGTGATAAACCTGGGATTGGTCAGTAGAGATATCCCGGGAGTGTACTGGCGATCCTTCCGTGACAGAATTAAATATTTTTTAAGTAAAATTCTTAGAATTGAATTCTTTTCATTCTCATGCCTCTCTTCAGAACCTGTACTTTTGCTGGCTGGCTCCGACAGGTGGTGGCCCATACGGGGAGATTCTGAAACTGAGGATTCAGTGAAGGACACCACTGAATAAAAAAGGAGCGCACTCAAAGACTCGTGGTGGTGGTGAATAAGGTGGAAGTTGTAAATACAATGGGTCAAAAAATTAGTCTTCTTTTTTTATATAGATGTTAAGAGATATGCTTGGTGTTAGGAAAACTAAGAACACAAAGGCGCTTTGCCTTCACTTCCTAAAGGAAGATGAGGAAACTGAAGGAGAGGAGCAGCTTGAGAAAACTGCTGCTCGGTTCCATAGAAATGAGTTAGGGGCTTATCCAGATATCCCAGAAACTCCGGAGCCCAATTTTTGTATAAAACAATTACAAGTAGCTGTAGAGACTTTAACAAAATGATTAGATCAGATAGCTTCTTCAAATAGTAAAAAAGGACCTCAATAATATTCTCCTATTATCAGCAATACGAACCTTCAAAATTCTCCCGCTGTAGCATTTGCTAAAGAAAGCATTGAAAAACACCGACCTTCATCTTTAATATCACCACTTCAAGCGGCTATAAATCGGACTGCAGAAAATGGAGAAGATACTAGAGGATTTAGAGTTTTCCCGGTTACTGAAGACCCTGATGGTCAAGGAGGTATTATTAGAGGACATAGACCCTTTCCTTTCAAACAATTAAAAGAATTAAAAACGAGGAACTGGTTTGAATTGATCAATGGCCCCTAACATTAGAAAAAATAAAGGCCGCAGAGCAGTTAGTACAGGAACAGCGTGACTACGGCCATATAGAAAGTTCTAACTCCCCGTGGAATTCACCCATATTTGTCATTAAAAAAAAATCTGGTAAGTGGAGACTGTTACAGGATTTAAGGCAAGTTAATAAAACTATGGAATTAATGGGAGCTTTACAGTCTGGACTACCCAATCCATCAGCTATCCCCAAAGACACTTATAAAATAATTTTAGATTTAAAAGACTGCTTTTATACTATACCTTTAGCACGACAAGATTGTAAGAGATTTGTCTTTAGTGTTCCATCTACAAATTATAGAGCTCCTATGCAAAGATATCAGTGGAAAGTAGTCCAACTCTGTATCAAAAATTTGTTGCAAGCCGGGCGTGGTGGCGCACGCTTGTAATCCCCGCACTTGGGAGGCTGAGACAGGAGGATCGCATGGGTTCAAAGCCAGCCTCAGCTACTTAGTGAGGCTCTCAACAACTTAGTGAGACCCTGTTTCCAAATAAAATATAAAAAAGGTCTGGGAGTATAGTCCGGAGGTAGAAAGCCTCTGGGTTCCACCCCCAGTACCACCAAAAAATAAAACCATTAAAAAAAAAATTTGTTGCAAAGGCTATAGCTACTGTCAGAAGATCCTATAAATCTGTATATATGATACATTATATGAATGATATTTTATTAGCACATACAAATGAAGGAATTTTGTTGTCAGCTTATGCTAGCTTACAAACTGCATTACAAAATAATGGTTTGATTATAGCTCCAGAAAAAGTATAAAGAGAGCCACCATATACTTACTTGAGAAACATTCTTTATCCCAAGACTATTAAGCCACAAAAAATTCAATTACGTAAAGATAATTTAAAAACCTTAAATTATTTTCAAAAACTTTTAGGAGATATTAATTGGCTAAGACCATCTTTAATATTACTACTGGAGAATTAAAACCTTTATTTGATATTTTAAAAGGTGACTCAGACCCAACTTCCTCTTGGATCTTAACAGAGGAAGGACGTGCTGCTCTTAAAAAAGTTGAATTGGCTATTGAATGTCAAAGAAAACAGTACATTGACTATGCTAAAGAATGGGCTGATTATATATTAACATCAGCACATACACCCACTGCTGTTTTATGGCAGGATGGTCCATTAATGTGGATACATTTACCCACTACTCCAAGTAGAGTTTTAATGCCATACTTGGAATTAGTTGCCTGCTTGGTATGTTCTGTCAGATCAGAATCTATAAAATATTTTGGTAAAGAGCCTTCACTTACTAGTGTTTCTTTTACTAAACAACAAGTACATTGGATTTTTCAAAATGCTGATTCATGGGCTATTGCTTTTGCATCCTTTATTGGAGAAATTGACAATCATTTACCTCATGATAAATTATTACAGTTTGTTAATAAACATGCTCTTATATTTCCTAAGATAATTCATGCTACTCCCATATCTCAAGCAGTCTTGGTATTTACTGATGGCTCCTCAAATGGTAAGACATCTTATGTAATTAATAAACATAGTACTATAATTCAAACATCTTTTACATCTGCTCTAGTTGTAGAATTACATGCAGTAGCGGCTGTTTTTCAACATCTATCTGATACGCCTTTTAATTTATATACTGATAGTTTATATATAGCTAATGCCCTTCAAACATTAGAAACTGTACCATATATTGATACATATAATAAATTGATAGGTAATTTATTTTTTCAAATTCAAACTCAGATCTTATCACGCCAACATCCTTGTTTTATTGGGCACATAAGAGCACATTCTGCTTTACCTGGTCCTTTGGCAGAAGGTAATCAAATTGCTGATGATGCTCCAAAATTTGTCTGCCCCTCTCAATTGGAACAAGCTCAACGATCACATTCTTTACATCATCAAAATAGTGCTGGTCTGCGTAAACAGTTTCAAATTACTCAAGAAGCAGCACAACAAATTGTTAAACAATGTCCTATATGTCCAGAGTATTTACCTGTTCATCATTTAGGTGTAAATCCACAGGGATTGGTTTCCAATAATTTATGGCAAATGGATGTTACACACATTTCTGCCTTTGGTAAACAAAAGTATGTTCATGTGTCTATTGATACTTTTTCAGGATTTATTATGGCTACAGCCCAAACTGGGGAGGCCGCTAAACATGTTATTTCCCATTGTTTGAAATGTTTTGCTTTCTCAGGCCTTCCTACCTACATTAAAACTGATAATGGTTCAGGATATACAAGTATGGCTTTTAAATGATTTTGCAATACATACAATATTCAGCATATTACAGGTATACCCTATAATCCTCAAGGACAGGGTATTGTAGAACGTGCCCACAATTCTTTAAAAGCAACACTTTTGAAAATAAATAAAAAGGGGGAGTTATATCCCCATTCACCACAGAACTCTTTAAATCATGCTCTTTTTATTCTTAATTTCTTGAATGCTGACAAAACTAGTCGCACAGCAGCAGATAGATATTGGCATCCATCCTCCAAAAACAATTTTGCTTTACTTAAATGGAAAGATCCTTGCACAGGAATTTGTAAAGGTTCCAACCCTGTACTAATATGGGGAAGAGGACATGTTTGTGCTTTCTCACAGGATGAAGATAATGCTGGTGGATACCTGAGCGGCTGGTGCGACATATGAATCAAGCAAAAATGGAAGAATCTCAGATTAATGCTGCTGATGCTCCTAGCTTCAGTGATGACTGAAACATGGATTTACATTCCAGATCATCCCATATTTCATCCAGCTGTTTGGGAACAACAGGAGATCACTGTCTTCAGTGACAACTCAAGATTGCTGGGACTTTTTGCTTTGAACTTTATATCCATTACAGAAACTTTTAATTATTTTGGACAAAGAATTGGTACACTCTTATGTTTTTCTAAAAATGTCAAAAAGATGGGATGTCTGCAGTTGATGCCCGTGGTATTGCAGACAAGTACAAAGACTGAGAGTAATTGTGCTATTAAAGGTGTGGTCTTGTGGGACCCTGGTTACACAAGGAAAGAAGATAAAAATGTTAGCCCACCAATAACTTGTTTACCCTGTTAAACTGATTTAACATGTAGAAATCCTAGTGTAAATTGGAAGAAATGTCTTACTGAAATACCTATTTTTCATGATATTCCCAATACCTTGTTTATTAGAGACTTGGGACAAAGTGTGTCCTCAGACAAAGTGAGAACATTTTTATTCAGCAGAAGTACATGATCTACACCTAAAAAGTACCCCCATTTAAGAGGCTGGTAGTCAATGACGGGTAAGATTTCCTTGGGACAAGGAAACCTAAGACAGGATATACAGCTTATAGCTCTGTATTGTCCAAAGATGGGTAATCCTTGATACCTGAAGGAAACAACCTAAGAAAGGCACAGTCTTCTTTTTTTTTTTTACTTCCTTTTTTTTTTTTTATTGGTGCACTGTATTCATACATCATAGTGGGATACAAACTTTTGTAGACATACATGCACACATCGCCCAGTCAGCCCCCACCCGATCCCCACGCCATTCTCTCCCCATCATCCCTCCCATGCTTGGCTTAGTGGTTGACATCTAGTATTATAGCAATTTATCCAAAATTAAAAATGATAATCTCACATAACAGTTTCATTTGTCGGATACCAAGCTTTTGATGACTTAAAGATAACATTTCAATATTTCTTTTTACTTTCTTTCTTACCAGAGAATATTTTTTTCTATTTTTTTAGGTGAAACTATCATATATTTATATATTTATTTTTCAGAAAAAAATCTATCCTAATATGGAATATGGACTCTAGATACCCAAAACGATCTTGAAAAAGAACAAAGCTAGAAGATATATATATTTTCTGATTTCAAACCATATAAAGCTACAATAATTGAAACAGTGTAGTACTATTCTAAAGGCAGATATATAAACCATTGGAGTTAAATAAAAGCCTAGAGCTAAATTCTTCCCTATATTGTCAAGTTATTTTTGACAAGGTTTCCACGAACATTTGGTGGTGGAAAAAATAATCTTTTAACTAAATATTGTTGAAAAATTATAATTACATGGAAAAGAATAAAATTGGACCCTTACCTAATCCCATATACAAATATTAACTCAAAATAGATAATAGACCTAAATATAAATCTTAAGACTATAAACTTTTAGGAGAAAATCTGGGTCATAAAACCTTACAACATTGAAATTGGCAGTGATTTCTTGGATATGATTTCAATGGCATAGGCAACAGAAGCGTATACAAACTCCCTAAAAAATATTGTATATCCAAAGACAATGTAAACAGAGTTAACAGTTACTAATAGAATGGGATAAAATATTTCACAAATGCTATATCTGAAGGTATATTAATATTCCAACTAGAAATCCTAAAAATTAACAACGATAAAGGCAAACAATACAATTTAGAGATAGGTAAAAGACTAACATAAATAATGAATCTCCACAGATAATCAATCTTAGTTGTCTGTTGGATGGAAACTCTTGTTTCTCTAGTTCTGGTGTGTGTTACCTATTTCTTCTTTGTAGTTAATCTCTTTGAGTATTTTCTCTAGTGCTGGTTTTGAAGACATAAATTCCTTCAGTTTCTGTTTGTCATGGAAGCTTCTTATTTCTCCATCTAATTTGATAGAAAGTTTTGCTGGGTAGGAAATTTTTGGCTGGAAGTTGTTTTCTTTCAGAATTGGGAATATGTTACTCCAAGCTCTTCTGGCTCTCATGACTTGGTTTGGGAAGTCTGGAGTGATTCTAATTGGTTTGCCTCTGAATGTCACTTGGCCCTTTGCTTTTGTTGCCTTTAAGATTCTCTGCTTGGCTTCCACATTGGTCATTTTGACAATTATGTGGCATGGGGATCCTCTTCTCCGATCCTGTCTAAAGGGAGTTCTATAAGTTTCCTGGACCTGTGTATCAACCTCTTGCTTTATGTCTGGAAAATTTTCTGCTATTACTTCCTTGAAGAGATTGTTGATCCCTTTGGTTTCACTTTCTTTTCCCTCCTCTATTCCAATTATTCTTAGGTTAGCTCTCTTAAAATGGGCCCATATTTCTTCAATATCAGATTCCTGCTGTCGGATATTTTTTTCTAGATTAGAAACTATGCGTTCATTTTTGGAACGATCATCTTCTAAGAGCGAGATTCTGTTCTCCATGTGGTCTAATCGGTTGTTTGTGCTTTGAATTGAGGCCTTTACTTCATTAATTGCATCCTTTATCTCTTTTTGGCTCTCTCTGAGTTCTTTTCGAAGCACCTCTATTATTTCTACAGTTATTTTCCTGATTTGATCTTCTAGAAATCTCTGATTTTCTGTTTTATTGAGTTCTGATGTTGTGGGGTTGTGGGCATTCATTGCTCCAGTATTATTCCTCTTTCCCATGATTTTGGAAGTTTGTGCCTTCTCTGGGTTCTTCCCTTGGGTCACTATGACTTCACTTAAGGTGTTCTGGATCTCGAGTCAGTAGTATCTCAGACCCCACTACTCCTTTACTGGGTTTTATCACAGAGTCTCTGACCCAGAGAGTCGATAGAGGCTGCTTTAGACTGTGGGGTGTGCCAGGTTGCACGTTCTCCTATGGTGTGATATCTCTGCCACCGCCCCTCCTCCACTGGGTCAAGTCCCAGGGAGTACAGTACTGGGATTTCTCCTCTGTGGCCCGCAATTTGACTCACTGTTCTTGAGTACGCAGATGTAGCTGTACTGGACTCGCTGAATTTGCTGCTGCTGCCGCCAGTGGCAATATGGCGCCGCTGCTATGCCCTCGGCCGTGGGGCTGGTGTTTTTCTTCTTGGTTTTGATTTCCACTCTGAATCCCTGCAGCGTGTGCTCAGGCACTGGGAGCTTTAGATGCTCTCTGCGCGGAGAAATCCCGCCTGGCTGTTCCGCAGCGGCTCACCTCGGCTTGCTGTAGCCGTCCTGTGAACTCCCCGCTGCCGTCGGCAGTAAAGCGCTGCTGCCGCGTCTGTGGCTCTGTTCTCAGTCTGCTTTCTCTCTGGAGCCTGGTGATTTTTTTGTTTCTCTGGTGATGGTGTTTTCTGGCTATGAAAGGCGCTGATTTTGTGGTAATGGAGATTGGTTGTTAGCAGGGCTCTTAAGCCCTGCTTTTCTCGGTCGCCATCTTCCCGGAAGTCTCCAGTCTTCTTTTGAATATAATAAGAAAGGGGGAACTGTGGGGAGCCATTAAGGTCTTCCCCTTTAAGAATACTTCTGACTGTCCTTTGTCCAGAGCCAATAAGGTTTGGGGTCATGGAAAGTTCAAGGTCTGAGAGAAGCTCAGGTGAGATTGGTTGACTTGACCGTTATTCGTACAGGTGGTGATGGCACGGAGGGTTGATTGGTTTGATCATTATGCACACAGGTGTTGACGTCATGAGGGTGGATTGACCTAGAGCTGTATAAATAGGACAAGAGTGATAAACCTGGGATCGGTCAGTAGAGGTATCGACCCGGGAGTGTACTGGAGATCCTTCCATGACAGAATTAAATATTCTTTGAATAAAATTCTTATAATTGAATTCTTTTCATCCTCACGCCTCTCTTCAGAACCCGTATTTTTGCCGGCTGGCTCCGGCAGTGGTGCATGCTTGTAATCCCAGTGCTTGTGAGGGTGAGACAGGAGGATCGCACAGGTTCGAAGCCAGACTCAGCTACTGAGCGAGGCTCTCAGAAACATAGTGAGACCCCAAGTATAAAAAAAAAAAAAAGGTATAGCCAAGCTGGGTGCAAGCTTGTAATCCCCGCTCTTGGAGGCTGAGACAGGAGGATCGTACAGGTTCGAAGCCAGCCTCTGTTACTTAGTGAGACTCTCAGAAACTTAGTGAGACCCTGTTTTCAAATAAAATATAAAAAATAGGTCTGGGAGTATAGCCCGGAGGTAGAAAAGCCCCTGGGTTCCACCCCCAGTACCACACACACACACACACAAAAGTTGGCCAAGTATAAAAAATAGGTCTGGGAATATAGTCCAGAGGTTAAAAAATAAAAAAAAAAAGCCCCTGGGTGCCACCCTCAGTACCACCACCAAAAAAAAAAAAAAAAAAGAAAAAAAAAGAAAAAAAGAAAAAAGAAAAAAAGTATGAGCCGGGTGTGGTGGCACAAGCTTGTAATCTCAGCATTCCAGAGCTGAGACAGGAGGATCACGGTTCACTGACAGCCTCAGCTACTTAGTGAGGTCCTCCACAACTTAAGTGAGACCCTGTTTCAAAATCAAGAATAAAAAAAGGGCAAGGGGTGTAGCTCAGAGGAAGAATGCCCCTGGGCTCCATCCCCAGTACCACACAAAATAAATAAATGTAGAAAAATAAATAAATAGGGCTGGGGGTGTAGCTCGGGGGTAGAATGCCCCTGGGTTCCATCCCCAGTACCACACACACATACACACAAAAATCAATTTATGAAGAAGCATGATCTGTGCAGGAATGTGTACTGTTTCTACATACCATGAACCTCTCTAGTTTAAATATGCATAAGCCTCCCCAATAAAATTCTTTTCCATTTATTGTTCAGAGAAACATCACTTTGGGAAATATCCCCATTGCTCTCCTTACCTGTTGCAAGGAATAACTTTTTCTTTTCTTTTATCTTGTGCTTGTACTTAACTGGCTTTGCACTCACCAAAGAGAAAACTCATTGTGTTTGGTTACACTAACAATTCCACTCCTAGGTATAAACCCAAAGTAAAAACACATGCTCATGCAAAAACTTGTATGTGAAATGTTCATAGCAACATTATTTATAAAAAAGTGGAAACTACCCACAAGTCTATCAGTTGATGAATGGATAAATAAAATGTGATATATCCACATACTGAAATAAAATTTGAGAAAAATAAGGAAATGACATACCAGTACATTTTACAACATAGACGAACCTTCAACATATGCCAAGAAAGCCAGTTACAAATAAATATAAATTGATGATTGCATTTATAGGAAATATCTAGAATAAGCAAATCTATAGAGACAATCTGTAGAGGTCATTGCCTAGGGATGGAAATGTTGAAAAGGATGAGAAATTACTTTTTTTTTTTTTTTTTGCAGGTCTGGGGATGAAACCCAGGGGCATTTGGCCTCCGAGCTACACCCCAAGTCCTTTTTTTTATTCTTTGTTTTGAAACCGGTCTCACTGAGTTGCAGAGGGCCTCACTAAGTAGCTGAGGCTGTCCATGAACCATGATCCTCCGGTCTCAGCCTCCTGAATGCTGGAATTATTAGCGTGTGCCACCACGCCCAGCTGGAAAATTACTATTAATGAGTATAGATTTCTTTTCCATATGATGACATCTTCTAAAATTGTGACGGTTATATAATTTTGTGAGTATACTAAAAACATTTTTTTTGTGTGTGTGGTACTGGAGATTGGTTCTGGGCATTTTACCTCTGAGCTACACTCCCAGTCTTATTTTAGTTTTTTGTATTTGCAAAAGACCTCACTAAGTTGCTGAGGCTAGTCCTGAACTGTTACGGATCGAGGGAGAGTATGGTGTGGGGAAACTGTTCCCAGGGACCCCTGGTAGGGTCCCGGACACACTTTCCCACAAACCACAACAAAACCCAAAACAACCAAAAAAAAAAAAAAAAAAGCGGGTTCTTGTCCTAAGCTAAGAATAAATATGCATAGCTTGGACAGTTGCTGAAGATTTAAAGAAGTTTATTAGAAAGATAGAAATACAGAAAATAGAAATACAGCCCCATGCCAGAGTGGCATGGAGGGGTGACTCGAATGAATACACCAAAAGATCACACGTGGACTTGACCTTTTTTATACCCATGACTTCCATCTTGTTTACATAATTCTGACTAGTGAATGTCCCTGTAAGGTACCTCCCCCAGCAAGGTGTGGCAAGGTGTCTTCTTTCATGAAGGTTGACCCCTCCTACCATATTAGCTACCTTATCTAATCATGTAGGTCTGTCTTTGGATAAAGGCCTAGTTCTCCTCTCCTATTGACTTGCCAATTACATTTAGCTAAGTCAATCTAAGTTTCAATAGCTGTTTGCTTCCTGACCAACCAAAGCCAATCCTTTATCTCTCCAGGTCTGCCACCATTTTGACACAATTATTTTTGAAATATATTAATAATCAGAGCTTTCTCAAATCTTCCTAAGCCATTCCCAATGCTAGTACATGAACCTGTAATCCTCCTGTCTCAGCCTCCCAAAGAGCTGGGAGGCACGCGCCACATGCCCTGCTAAAACAATTTAAATTGTCTTTTTTTTTTTTTTTTTTTTTTTTGCAATCTGGGGATGGAACCCAGGGGCATTTGACCTCCCAGCTACACCCCTGCCCTATTTTTATTCTTTATTTTGAAACAGGGTCTCAGTAAGTTGCAGAGAACCTCACTAAGTAGCTGAGGCTGTCCTCTGTCTCAGCCTCCCGAATGCTGGGATTACAAGTGTGTGCCACCTCGCCCTGCTTTAAATTGTATATTTTAAGTGTTTGAAACAGCGAGGTGAATTTCCTTTTGTACCAGTATTGGGAAGAGGCTTCAAAATGTATTAATGTATCAGTATTGGGAAGATTTTCAATTTTTCAAATATATCTTTGATAGTAAAGAAGCCAGGAGCTTCAGAGAAATGGGCTGCAGGATTCCAGGCACTAAGGGAGATTAGCAGAACAACAGAGGTAGCTTCAGGGCCTTTCCCATGATAAAGATAAGATTTCCCAAGGATGTAGGATACCATAAACCTTCAGGAGATCCCAGACTTTGATAATCATGGGAGGATGCCCTAAGCTTTCAAGAGATACCAGAATCTGATGATCAAATAACATTTTGGGGTGTAACAAGAGACTTGGGGTCTGTATCAGAAACAGGACAGACCAGGAGAAAGGAATCCCCCACATCAAAAGGGCTAGCCCTAGAGGGGGCAGATCTTTGTGGGTTAGAAGAGTGGCTATAAGAATACTCTGGGTCCAGAAATCTTTGGTGAATTCGTTTGAACCCCCCTCCCCATGCCACTCCTGAATGGCATGGGGCTGTGACTATCTTCTATATTTCTATCTTTTTATATTTATTTATTTATTTATTTTGCGGGTCCGGGGATGGAACCCAGGGGCATTTGACCTCTGAGCTATACCCCCTGCCCTGTTTTTTTATTCTTTATTTTGAAACCGGGTCTCACTGAGTTGCAGAGGGCCTCACTAATTAGCTGATTCTGTCCGCAAACCCCAATCCTCTAGTCTCAGCCTCCCAAATGCTGGGATTACAAGCGTGCGCCACCACGCCCAGGCTTATTTCTATCTTTTTAATTAAGTCCTTTAAATCTTCAGCCAGAGTCCGGGCTATTGCCTATTTATCTTCAGCTCAGGACAAGAACCTGTGGTTTTATGAAAATAGTTTCTGGGAGCCTAACAAAGGTCCCCGGGACAGTTTCCCAAACCATAACAGTCCAAACCATAAGTTTTGCCTTTTAAATGTTTCTTTTGTTAATCAAATACACTTTTTTTTAAGGTACTGTGGATGGAACCCCCAAGGCATTCTACCTCCCAGATAACACTCCCAGCCCATTTTTTATTCTTTATTTTGAAACAGAATCTCACTAAATCGCAGAATGCCTCACTAAGTAGCTGAGGCAGTCTGCGAAGTGAGATCCTCCTGTCTCAGCCTCAGAAGTACTGGGATTATACCACCACACCCAGCCTTAATCTCATAAAGTTTTTTTTTTTTTTAATCAAATGTTCAAGTATCCAGTAGCTATCTGTGGTGGCTCACGCTTGTAATTCCAGTACTTGGGAGACTGTAACAGGAGGATCACAGTTTCATGGCCAGCCTCAGCAACTTAGTGAGGCCCTCTGCAATTTACTAAAACCATTTCCAAATAAAGAATAAAAAATAGGACTGGGATGTAGCTCGGAGGTAGGTAGCCCCGGGTTCCATTCTCAGTACCACACACAAAAAAGTATCAAAGTGCCTCACCAATCAGGTACCATTATTTTTAAGATGGATAAGAATTACTGAATTGCAGAGGGACAAAGGTACTTACTTCCAAATTTGTTTTCTCCCCACTACACCTAAATACATTTTTCTAAGTGATGCAAAAATTTCCTTCCTTGTGACACTGTTGTCACAAGGCATTTAAAAGCATGGTTTGTAAAGGTGTTTAACAGTTCTACCATTGTCAGTACAGAGATTGTGTCTAATTCCTGTGTATATAGATCTGATTTAAAAATAATGAAGGTTTATTCAAGAAAAATAAAACCACAGGATGGAAAGATTTACAACTAAGACTGAATAAATGCAGAGTAATCAAGGAAGGCACAACACGAGACAGGTTAAAAAGGAATCAAGGAAGGGGCAAACGGAAGCCATCTCCCTCCTCCTCCCGGTCCTGACGGTTCCCCTGGAAAGTTCCAGAAGGGGCTCAGGCGTGGTGGTGACATCACCGCGGACTCCCCGAGGCCAACCGCCACACGCTCCTTCCCGCCTTGCGGAGGCCCGGAGGCGGGGCGGGGGTGGGGCAGCGCAGGGCGGGCTGACGTCACGTCCGGCCTGGGCCGCGCGGGGGCGGGGCCGGGAAAGCGCGCGTTCCGCGGGGGGCGGGGCCGGTTAAGGAGCGCCGCGTCACGTCCGGCGGCGTTAGAGCCGGTGTGGCTGTGGAGCGGAGCGTGTCGGCTCTGAGCGGCTCCGGAGCCCGTGGGTCCTGTGGCTGCGGAGGAGCCTCTCTACACAAGGCGCGAGAGATTGGCAGCTTCGATCGAAGCCCAGCGAGCGGCGACGTCAGCCCGGAGTCATGAGCGACAGCGGCGAGCAGAACTACGGCGAGCGGGTACGTAGAGGTGGAGCCGGGCGGTGCGGGCCCAGCTTCCGCGGCCCTTCCACCCCGGGCCGGGCTGGGCCGGGGCTGGCGGCCTGGGCCCCGCAGGCTGAGGCAGGAAGGGCAGGAGACCGGGCTTCAAGGGAGGCGGTGTCCGTAGCCGCGAAGGGGCCTGCCACAGTTTCGGTGGCTTCATTCCACCGACGGCCGTTTTTTTCCGTTATAAGGAGGGAAGAGATTAAAAATGGCCGCGGCGTCCCCTCGGCGTTGGGGGAGGGGAGCGGTGTCTGGTTTCGCCGTTGCTCTCCCGCGAAGTCTCACGCAGCCATCTTGGGCTGGCCGGCTGGGCGCGCTGCCAGAGGCACAAAATGGCGGCGGGGCCGCGCGCCGCGCCTCGGAGCTGCGTGACGGGTGTGGGAGTCGGCGTTTGGGGGAGTCTGGCCGGGTGTGGGGTTAACATCCGCCCCAGAAGGGACAGGATCTGGGTAATTACGAGGCCCCTGTAGATGGAACTTGTAAAATCGCCCGTTAGCTTTTTGGTCTGGTCTTTGTGTTTGGCCCGAACGAAGTGTCTTTCTCTTCCTACGTACCGACGGGGCTTTTCAGACGAAATTATCCTTGTCAGCATCCTGTTAGGATGCCGTGCAAGGTCGCTAAAATTGTTCTACCGAGGTATTTTCCCCTCGGTTTTGTGAAGGAGAAATTGGCGGGCAGCGATTTATGGCGCCGTTACTGTCTTTGTTTTGAGAACCACAACGTGTGTCGGTACGCACTTAAGTTTCCACCTCGTATGGTGGAGTTCGATGGGGTTAGATTACATACACTGCGGGACCATGGGGCACTTTCTATGCTGAACAAAAGCATAACTTGGCTGTGGGGCTCTTAAGATTCGAAAAACATCGAATGAAGATACAGAAGGGCTTGCTAAAATCTTAACGTATTTGGAGGGGTTATTAGGAGAGAGGAAATAAAAAGCACCATGGAAATTAT
The DNA here is from genome assembly GCF_963383645.1 of Muscardinus avellanarius. Taxonomy (NCBI): domain Eukaryota; kingdom Metazoa; phylum Chordata; class Mammalia; order Rodentia; family Gliridae; genus Muscardinus; species Muscardinus avellanarius. Next base: position 87,592,022 of record NC_137790.1, read on the forward strand.
TTTTGAGGCTGTTAGGGGAATAACTATCCATTGTGAGTTTTTTTTTTTTTTTTTCAGGAAAATTGGTTTTCGAACGTTATAGCAGGCTCTTAGCGTTTTTAGAAACTTCTGTTTCTGTACCCTATTGAACTTGGAACTAAATCCGATTATTTTTATTGAACTAATCAAACCTTGCCTTTATATATTCAGGAGAATGTTGGGTATTTACGTATATATATTTTTTGTTTTTGCGGGTCTGGGGATGAAACCCAGGGGCATTCGATCTCCGAGCTACACCCCAAGCCCTATTATTTTATTTATTTATTTATTTACTTACTTACTTTGAAACAGGGTCTCACAGTTGCAGAAGGCATAAGTAGTGGAGGCTGTTCGGGAACCGAGATCCTCCAGTCTCACAGGCGTGCGTCACCACCCCCGGTTTATAATTTTGTTTTTAAAGCTCTTGCTTTCTGAGGATTAAAAAAAAAAGGTCTTCAGTTACTAAGCTAATTATTGGCTACTTCTATTTAGGAAGTACTAAATTATTATTATTTTTTTCCATCTGGGGATGGAACCCAGGGGTATTCGACCTCCAAGCTACACTTCCTGCCCTATTTTTTATTCTTTATTTTGAAACAGGGTCTCACTAAGTTTTGAGGCTGTCCTTCGGTCTCAGCCTCCCAAATACTGGGATTACAAGCATATGACACCACTCCCAGCTTAAATGACTGGTTTCTGACATCTTTCTCATTTGAAAACAAGTGAGATTAAATATAGCATGCTTCCACGGTGGCAAATTGCTCAAAGAATTAACTAGTTTACATATTACATGAGGAAGGAAATAATGGAATGAAGGAGGTCCCGGTTTGAGACAGCTGAGAGAAGTTGACACTCTTATTACATTAAATTTTCTAAGTTTTGAAGATGTGAAATGCTTCAGCATTTTTGTTGGGAGTTTGTGTTTCCTTTTCCAATTGAAACCTTTAAATGATTGGGAAAGCGCCCCAGTTCCTGTCTTGGACTACTGAAGAATGCTTGGCAAAACCATAAAGTTCGAGGAAATATCTCCACCACACTTAAGTTTCTTATATACACCCGGTGTGTGCATTACTTGCAGAGGAGAGCAGTCAGGTCTGATCACTTATATATTTAACATTAATACTTTTGGATAGTGCTTGGTGTAAGTAGTATTAGTATTAGTACTTAGTACTAATGTCTTTAATTGAAAATCTCCATATTTGTCTAATATAGGCAGTTCCACACTCAGGGATCACTGGGTCCCTAGTAAGTCTAGGTTGGGTGGGGTGTAGAATAAATTATCCTTAATTTGGTCACCAATAGAGTTATTTACTAGGAATATATTGACACCTGGAACTACTGTTTGTCAAAGTCCGTTGAATTCCCTGATCTGGCCATACCATATAAAAAATAAACCCTCACTTCCATCCCCAGGTTCAAGTTTCTTCCAGTACTTTGCAGAAATTGCATACATTTTGTAAAGAGGTGACTAGTTGGCAGTGATTTTAGATTATAAGGTAATATTGAGGTTAACCTTTAAAACCCAGTAGTCATAGTGTGTAGGGTGTGAGGTTAGTGCTTTGTCTGGTCTAGCACTTTTTAGTATTCTTCCCTTTGAGATTTTGAATAGTTTGTGTAGATAAAGAATTGGAACCATCACTCCAAATTCCTTGAACAAAGGATTGGATTGATAATACAAGCTAGTTAGGTTTGAGTCTCTTGAAATCAGGTTGGCATTTTTTCTTGGCTTTAATGTTTTAATATTGGGAGTATTACTTGAAGCAAGATCTAAGGCTGCATTTTCAAACTGATTACAAGTGATTTTACAAGGTAAGTATTGCTGATCTTGTCAGAAGTTGCGAGAGGAGTTCATATGGTTAGAAAAGTGTTAATGTGATTTTTGTTTGTATAGCCTTTCCCCTCTTTCTAGTAAAATTCCAAACCTGACTGACGTTAATGCTTTTTAGTTGAGTTCATATTTCCCTCAAGAACAGAGCTACAGTTGTGTTACCTTTAGAGCCTTAGCTTGGTTTCCTTTTTTTTTTTTTTTAACAAGGCATGGTGATTGGCATTTAGAAATTTGAAGTGTTTATACAGGTAATAGCTTAGGGAATGAGTCCTAGAATTAGGTATTGTCACTTTATTGATTTTAAGCTGCTAGGCCAAAAAAATTCCATTGTAGCAAATAATAGTCTTCAAATTCCCCCCAAAATCTTTGCTTTGAGTTGGGTTTTGGAGGTTATTTTCAGATTGTTTTATTAACACTGTGTATTTATTAACACTGTGGTATGTGACAGCTTGGATGAGGCCCCATTTTTGTTTTAAAAAACTTTTGTGTCAGAACAATAGTTTTTTAAAAAAAAAAGTCCTGAAGACATCCAAAAGAATGTTTATATTTGCTTTTGTTAGGAAGTACTGAAAGTATTGTCAATGTAAATCTTAAGAGTCTTTTTTTTTTTAATAAACTTCTAAACTGTTTATAACTGATTTAGGCAAGTAGGGTGGGTTTTTTTCCCTCCGTCAGAGACTTCTCCGTCTTTAAGGGTTTTTCTGTTCACTGGTAGATGGTTTGATTGCAGAAAAAATAAAATCGTCCTTAATGAGTGATAATTGAACTTTTTATAGCAAGGTCTAGACAGGGACATTTAACAAATGTGTGTAATAGCATTAGCCTTTAGAAGTTGGTTTTCTCAGCCGGGCATGGTGGAGCATGCTTGTAATCCTAGCATTCGGGAGGCTGAGACAGGAGGATCACGGTTCGCAGATAGCCTCGGCTACTTAGGCTCTCTGCAACTCAGTGAGACCCGGTTTTAAAAATAAAGGGGGGAAAAAAACAGGGCAGGGGGTATAGCTTGGAGGTCAAATGCCCCTGGGTTCCATCCCCAGACCAGCAAAAAAAAAAAAAAAGTTGGTCTTCGCATTTTATAAAGTGGCCACTTGAGCTTAGCAGAATTGAAGTAAGCCTAGCACTCATATTATGTAGTAGTGGCTTTGTTTTTTTTTAATAGGGGAAAAGAGTAATGAAATGACAGGGAAAGTGTCCCATATTGAAAACAGTTGTGATACCTAGAGCTTTAGCCTCTATTTCAGTCCCTTCCTTTAGTCCCTACCTAGATATAACCTTTAGGAGGCCCTAAATTTAAACCTGCTTGGGCATTCTGATTCCACGATTACATTTGTGCTACCAACAAGCTTTTTCCATTACATTTTAGTGATGGATATTTTATAAAATTATTGTGGCTCCCTTAAATTAAAAAAATTCCCAAATTAAATAGATACAATAATAGACTTATGTCTTTTTTAGAAGACACCTTTCAGGACAGCCATGGCTGTTTTTGTGCCCATAAAAATATAGCACTTCTCTCCTAGTTTTTTAAAGAAAACTCTTTCATCCTGCCCCTGCAAAGAAAATGTAGAAATTGACAGTAAAGTGCAGAATAACATTGAAAACTAGAATGTTTTATGCAGACATTATTAGTATTTATTTTGCTTACAGTGTTTAACACACAAACTTTAGTGAACTGCCATGTTGGTTTGGTTTTTTTCATAATTTGAGATGAGCTGTAAAAAAAAATTTCTCCAAATACTGTCATCTTAAAAAGCATGACCCCCCTATACCTGGAAGACTGATATTTTGTTTGAGGGGAAATTTTTACAACAGAATTGGTTGAAAATACATCTGTTAGATTCAAGCTTTCTTTTCTTAAGTTGCTGGCTTATAGTATTTGGTTGGCTTGATTATGTCTATGGATTTAGATTTAAATTTAGTAATTGGGCCATTCATAATATAAAATTTTATTAGAGCAGCTTTGCCAGGGGTGGGTTGAGTGCTAGAGTTCCAAATTGTCAGGTTCCCGAACATTGTTTAACAATGCTTTAAGTACACAGTACAAAAATGTGTGACATGTGTTTCTTTATTCTACCCAGACAAGTCACATTATTGTAAACCTCTTCAACCCTGAGCCTTTGTCATTATTGTACAAATGAATTGTCCGTGCTTTCCTTTCTTGCACTTTTGTATTAATGTGTCACTTTTTGACTAGATATGTGCTTTTGACACTTAACATTTTCTATCAATGAATACAATAAGAAGTGTGAAATGTAATTACAGTTCTTAAAACGTTAAATGAACAGTAAATGTTCAGTGGCGCACTTCACATTCAAGTTACACTTGATAAGTCTATTTGGAGTAGATCCGTGAGATTTACCATAGTAGAACCAACAGAAAACTGTAGTTTCTGTTTTTTCTGTTTTTTTTTTTTTTTTTTTAGCTGCATATTCTCGTTTTTTAAAAATCCAAAACTACAAAAGGGATTTTTTTTTTCTAGTTTCAGTTTTGGCACTGGATTTAATCCTGGAGTTTTAAAATATTCTTCATCCTGTTCTTTTTCTATTAAGGTTAATGTTGAAGAAGGAAAATGCGGAAGTCGTCATTTGACAAGTTTTATAAATGAGTATTTGAAGCTCAGGAATAAGTGAAGCTGAAATTTGAAAAAATAAAAGAAAGAATGCATGCTAATTATCAGACCAGAAGTCCCACTTGTAGAATATTGAGAGCAATTTGTGTGAAGTGGGGAAGATGAAAGAAGTCAGAATTTGAAACGGAAGAATGAAGAAAAGAAATAAAAATGAAGTTAAGATAAGAAGTAATCTGGAATCAGAAAGCACTACGCTAAGTAATTACTAGTCTGTTTATGTGTCCCTGTATATTTTGCTAAACATGCATGCATTATTTGTTTAATAGAAGAAAATATATACAGGGTAAAGAAGTGCCTTCCGAGGGAAACGTTTAAATTAGGTAATTCTAATTTTAACTGCTTAGTCATTATTGAAATGCAATTCTTTAAAAATAACTATTTGTAGTCAATACCAGGCAGCTATGAGCTTTCTAGCATGGGTAACAGTTGGCCTCTGTTGTCTCCTACTTAGATTTTTCCTGACTACAAGTTAGAACTGGTGGTCTTTGCCACCCCCCCTGGGGGGGCTCTTAGAATGCATTGACCTTCTTCAGTACTGAACAATGTAGTTAGGATGGTTTCTGTTACAAGTTTTCAAATGAATGTCACCCCCAAAATCCCAGCACAAAGCATTGAACTAGAATAGTTTGTAACTGTTTTCACATGGCATTAGTGGAAAGTTGTGACCATTTAAGTACTAATATTCAGATACCTGTGTGCCAGATGGGACAGTTCTTCAAATTGTTTAATGCCTGTCCTCACTGGGTGGCCAAGATTTCCAGTAAAATACGGTAGGTTTCTTTAGAAGAATTGGGAGAATTGAAAGAGGTAGCTAAGTCAAAGGGCAACAGCATTAATGGGTCCTTTTTTCCATTTGTTCTCTTTCTGCTATTAACATTTAGCTATTATAGTGTTAAAATAGATTATAAAATAGCTTTATTCTGGTTTGCCACCCTTACTATTTACTGAGAAATCCCCAAAGTTCTGCCTTCTCACCATATATTTTAGCTAAGAAGAGTCAGGTTGATGTAATGTTGCTACCCTGTGTGGGTAGTTAGATACACATCAAAATAATATCCAGGAGTTAGCAAGCAGCAGTCATTTTCTGCCTTAGTTGAGTATCATCCTAAAACAACTTGCGGGGATAGAGAGTGCTTTCTGAGAATTATCAGGTCTTATGACTCTTAGAGAAAATGACAAATGACCTTGCTTGAAAAATCTATTTCTTGATACTTAGAGCCTGTTACCACAGTGGAATATAAGCTTTTTATATTGTTTCTATATATCTTCGAAGCAAATAATTATTCCTGTGTACAGAAGATGGTTTTGTGTTTGCTCTGCCTCAGTTGCTTTGTGAAACAAATTGTCACTGATAAACCAATAGTAATATGAATAATGTTGACTTACTAAAAAGCAGGCCACAAAGTTGAAGTAATGGTTTTTTATTTTATTTTTTAAATTTTATTATTTATTTATTTTTGCAGTACTGGTAATGGAACCCAGGGGCATTCTACCTCCGAGCTACACCCCCTCCCCACGCGCTCGATTTTTTTTTTTTTTTTTTTTTTTTTTTTTTTTTTTTTTTTTTTGGAAACGTCTCACTGAGTTGCAAAGGGCCTCACTAAGTAGCTGAGGCTGAGAACCATGATCCTCCTGTCTCAGCCTCCTGAATGCTGGGATTACAAGCGTGCGCCTCCACACCCGGCTGGATATTTCTCTTAAAGCCAGTGGATTCTTCTATCAAGAGACTTGAAAGGTCCTTTGAGATCCAAAAGAGAAAAGGACCTGTTAGTCCCCTAAGCTTATAGAAAGCAATATAGAATCTAATTATATGGCTCAAGCTGGATAGTCTTAAGGATAAAAGTAAAGTTGACAATAATGGAACATCTCATCCATTCACTTACTCCTCCTCCCCCCTGAACCTTGGTGGCAGGAGGTAAGGGCTTGAAGACTGGCCTTTTGTCCTGGGGCAGATGTACCAGGGAAGAATGAATTAATCAGGAGGGATGATAAGGCAGAACAGGGAGAGAAGACAGAAACAGTCCAGGAAAAGGCTGTCAAATAAGAAGCATAACTTGTGGAATTGAGTCAGTGAGACTTAAACTAGCATCGTACCCATGTACTTTGATTTTCAGTAATGGGCAAGTGCCTGACTCCAGACCTAATAAGTAGTTAGGGCCCTGCATTCTGAAATGCCATGGGTACATAAATCTATGGGCTATGATTAATATATTACATCTATTAAGTTTAAATGATGCAGGGATTTGATGGTTATTGCTACTTTTAGCATCTCCTTCAAATAATTCTGATATTATCCCTGTTCTGAAAATTAGGGAGCTGTTGATTAAGATATTTTGGTAAAAGACTGGTACTTTATTTTTAACTGGATGTGATCCTTGTAGATTGTGTGTTAGTGTGTGACTAGGATCCAATCAATAAGATTTTTTTTCCCCTGAGCATTTTTTCTGGAAATTTTTTTTGCTTTATCTTATGAAATGTCCTTGAGGTTTTGGTGGCCTGAGTACTTCTGGTGTAGGTTTTCATTGTATTGACACCTGCTTCTGTCAGCTCTGAGAGTGGGGTTTTTTTTTTTTAAGTATTATGTATAGCTTTCTTGGACAGATTTATAGATTTGCCTATGTATTAAGGCATAAAGTTAATGTTATATTTTTAGTTCAGCCAGTCATTTTAGGTCATATTTCTTAGAAACTAATTCCTTGCATATATTTTCTCATGCAAGTTAAGTGGCCAGCACAACTATAGAAGGGTTATACCCTTGACAGGAAAGATGGTGGGGGGGGTATTTAGGTGTTAGCCCGTCCAGGTGGCAGTAAATGGGGAATGTGCCACTGTTCCCCCTACCTCTGGTTTAAAATAATTGCTCACAAAATATATCTACAATAGCTTGTTAAATAAAGGCAGAGTGAACTCTTAGGATTTGAGAAGAAACCTCATTTTCTAGACTACTGTTGGTGAAGCAGCTCAGCTTTTTAGAATAAAGCTCTTCCTGTTAAACACAGCAGAACCTTTAAATGAGATCTTGATTGTTTCTTTATATTCAAATTCATAGGTTATTTTCTGTTGACTAGAGTTTGCTAGTATTTTAACTATCAGCTTGAGACACTGATAGTCTTCCTATTTGAATTGTTTTTACTTTTTTAAAGTTGTCCCATTGGGCTATCTTTCTAGCACTGGACTAAAATCATTTAGTCCTTTGTTTGTCTTTTAGATTAGCTTTGCCCGTAATAAAAATGGTAGGGGGGCTACACTCTCATTTTGAGACCTTTAAGGAGAGATGGGAGATAAGTCTTTATAAACATGTTCAGAACATTTTTAAGAGAAATCTGAGGTCTTGTTAGTTCTGTGAAGCAGAGGGTATTACATCTTTTTTTAAGTATTTCTTGGCATTAAAGGCAGCAATTCTCACTAATAAAAAGTTGCTTTTTATTATGTCTTTACAGTCATTCATTGGGAAGAGAGGAAGGGCTATCACATTTCATGTTGCTTTCTATGTTTTGGGGCCTAGAAACCTGAATTTGTTTTTTGTTGTTGTTGTTTTGTTTTGTTTTTTATTTTTTAGCTATTTAAATTTTCTGTTTTGAATTTCAAATTTTAGTTTACTCTCATATACAAATTTCTCCTAAGCATCATAGGAAGGATCTTCTAAATTTCCTCTATTTTGTAAACCCAAGTCTGTATTTTAAGATATTCTAGACTAATTTGAAATCTGTATCTTTCAAGGAAGGCCAAAAATATTCTGGGGTTCTGCAGAGACCTATTTCTTGTAGTAACTTAGAATCTTCAGCTTTGATTCATACTCTACAGTGACTTAATATTGTAATGTTTCACAAGGCTTTATCCCTAATTCAGATGTCATATAATGAAAATTAATGTGCTTTGTGAAAGCTTAGCTACCCAGTTAGACTGGAGTGTTAGGCTACTGTCCTGATCTACTTTTTCATGCCTTTTCTCTGATTCGATTACCTAATGTATACATGTGCCTTTTCTGCTAATTGAATGTGTGCTGTTAGCTCATTAAGTATCTAGTTACCCCATTTAGGCATTCCTCTGTTGGTTTCTTTCTAGATCTTTTTTGTTCTACTAAGCCATCTAGTTTGATTGGAATGCTGTGAATGCAAAGTATTTACCTACATTTGGGTTTTACATTATAGTTCCTGCCCTCCTTTTCTTCCTGGGCCCTTGTCCTGATTTTTTAATGTGTCCTTTACATAACATTTCTAAGTTCGTTTATTCTCAGTTCTCTAGAAGTTTACCCTGACCCATCTCTATTTAATAAAGGAATCCGAATCTTTGGCGCTGTGTGTACTCCTCCTTATCTCTACATGGTTCACTGCTTTTCTGCCGTAGCTTCAGCTGATTCTTTTGAATTTCTTAGGAGCCTCCCAACATGGTTAGATGAGAATGAGGTCTTAATAGGATTTAGTGTCTGTCTGGCTGATCTTTGCTTTCCACTAGGTTTCTCTTTTACCACTGGGACTTAACTTTGACCATTGTCCTCCTCTTCTCAATCAACAGTAAATACAACTTGAAATTCTGAGGTCTTATGAGAAAAAAGTCATTTTGAAAATAAGCTTTATAAATTTTGTAGGGTTTTGTTTTGTGGGTTGCAACTTGACTGAAATAAAAGTATAGGTTTCATAGTTAATAAAGTTTTCCTTGTAGTTTAAAGTTCTTACCCTGGTCTTTATGGAATAACCGTCCCCAAATACAAATCCTTGGACAGTCCCTTGACCACTTGACTTTGGTACCCCTTTCTTAAGGAAGTGGGGTCAGGTAATTCTTATTCCTGCTTCAGAAAGGAAGAAGAAAAAACAAGTTAATATATCAGTTGGAGCAATGAAACTTACACCAGGTATACTTGATTCCTACCCTTACCTATGTTTTCTCATCTTTGGAAGAGGATTGCTCTCCCTCACCATTTATCTCACAGCAGCTTATTTGTTTTTTAAAGTTGCCCAAAAAGTATACAAATAAAACTTTTGACATCTACGTGTAGGAATCCCGTTCTGCTTCCAGAAGTGGAAGTGCTCACGGATCGGGGAAATCTGCAAGGCATACCCCTGCAAGGTCTCGCTCCAAGGAAGATTCCAGGCGTTCCAGATCAAAGTCCAGGTCCAGATCTGAATCTAGGTAAGAAAGACTGTCTTGAGATTTTCTTCTGTTTCTCTTAGCTCTGAAATTGGTATGTGCTTTGTAAATTAGGAAGATAGGGTTAGATCATTTGTTGTTCTATTTAATATTGGTACCGGAAATGAGCATAAGTTGTGGGAGAGAAATTTAATTAGTTTAAAGAGCTGGGCTTTTGGAGTCAGGGTTCACATCTTATCCTTATTTTTGCCGGGCGTGGTGGCGCACGCTTGTAATCCCCGCGCTTGGGAGGCAGAGACAGGAGGATCGCGCAGGTTCGAAGCCAGCTGCGCGCACTGGCTTAAGAGACCCTGTTTCCAAATAAAAATGTAAAAATAGGTCTGGGAGTGTAGCCCGGAGGTAGCAGGGCTTCCAGGAACCCCAGTACCACCAAAAAAAAAAAAATTTTTTTTTTTTTTGCTGGCTTGTGCAGATTGCTTAACCTTTTCAACTTTAGCTTCTAATCTATATAAAAAGCAAGTTGGTACCAATTCTTCAGAGTTCACTATGAATGTTAAATAAACTGTTTATTAGTATGGCAAGTATAATTCAGAATTAGCTTTCAGTAACTATAACTCCTGATAAATAGGTATAGCCTAGTATATTGTATATGTGTGTATTGAACAAGTAATAACTATGGTGTACTTTTTATGTTGGGCGAAGGGCTAAACATCCTGATTTGCCTGGGATAGTCCCAGTTTATGCCTGCTGTTGGGCATAATTAATACCACCTCTTTCCTTATGCATGTCCTGGTTTAGATGTCACTGGTCAAGAGCCATGTCTTTTTTGTTTAATTTGTTGGGTGAAACTATCTATCGTGGTGATTTTATAATATGTTAAATGAGTGAATGGTGGGCAGAGTGGAGGGGGGGACCAAAATAGAGGATATTCTGAGGGAAAGATGGACATAAATCAAGCTAGTTAAGTGCTGCGATCTCCCTTTATGTTACTTTAAAGAACTCTTAGGGGGAAAACTTGTGGTTTTGGCAGTGTTTACTGGCAATGTTAAACGGCTATAGACAAAAATATAGCCAATAACTTGGTGACCATGTTAGCATATGCCTAGATTATATCCTTCTTTTGGAGTTTAAATGTAATGAAAGAATTGAAAGGCATGCCTATTTGAGTTTAGTCATAACGTAGAATTCTTTGTCTTAACAGGTCTAGATCCAGAAGAAGCTCTCGAAGGCATTATACAAGGTCGCGATCTCGATCCCGCTCCCATAGACGTTCCCGGAGCAGGTCTTACAGTCGAGACTATCGCAGACGACACAGCCACAGTCATTCTCCGATGTCTACTCGAAGGCGTCATGTTGGCAATCGGGTATGGTTCAAAATGTTGAGGACAGGCCGGGCATGGTGGCACACGCTTGTAATCCCCGCGCTCGGGAGGCAGAGTGAGAGATTTCATCATAACATAGCATAGCATATGCCTTGCAGATTTCCCCGATCCGTGAGCACTTCCACTTCTGGAAGCAGAACGGGATTCCTACACGTAGATGTCAAAAGTTTTATTTGTATACTTTTTGGGCAACTTTAAAAAACAAATAAGCTGCTGTGAGATAAATGGTGAGGGAGAGCAATCCTCTTCCAAAGATGAGAAAACATAGGTAAGGGTAGGAATCAAGTATACCTGGTGTAAAGGTTAAGCTCGGGAGGATTGCGCAGGTTCGAAGCCAGCCGCGCGCTGGCTTAGGAGATCCTGTTTCCAACTAAAAATGTAAAAATAGGTCTGGGAGTGTAGCCCAGAGGTAGAAGGGCTTCCAGGAACCCCTGTACCACCAAAAAAAAATGTTGAGGACAGTGGGATACCTAAACTTCCCCTCCCCGCTTAATTCATTTACCTTTTAAATTCAGAACTGGCTTCGTTTGACAGTGGAACTTTACCAGTAAATCTTTAAAGAGGATCTTTCATGTTTTTAGATAATCCCTTCAAAAGCTAGTTTCCTGTCTACATCTGAGCTATCAGTTGGACTTGGTATTGAGAAACTGGTATAACAGCTCATCATACTAAAAAAAAAAAATTCCCTACTCCTTATTGTTAGGTTGGTGTTTCATCTATATAGCTCCATAGTAACAATAGACCTGTTTTTGGGGGTGAGTTCTTAAAATATATACAAGATGCTCTTTTTAATCTGAAGCAAATTGGAGGGGGCATTAAGGCTTTCTTTGTTCCATGAGAGACTCCGGATGAAATGGCACTTGATTTCTTTGTGTTATGGTTTTTAGGCCAAGCAGTTTTATGGAGGTAAAGGGATGTTTTGAAATAGAATGGAATTTTCTCTAGTTAAGTTGTTAATGTATGGCTGGGTGTGGTGCATGCCTGTAATCTCTGCTCGGGAGGCTGAGACAGGGAAACTACAGGTTCAAGGCTACCCTCAGCAACTTAGACCTATATCAAAATAGAAGGAATAGGAGTATATGTAACTAGGTAGAATGTCCCAGGTTCACTCTTCAGTACCAAAAAATGTTAGTGTATGAAAGGAATGGAACCCTTAGATAAATTCATCATAAAAACTAAAATATTAGAAGCACATAGTTCAAATTTTTTCTTCTTTTTTTTCCTCCTTTTTCTTGGCAGTACTGGGGTTGGAACCCAGGGCCCTTGTACCTCTAAGCTACGCCCCCAGCCCAGTTTTTACTTTTTTTGAAACAAGTCTCACTAAGTTGCAAATGGTCTCACTCTAAGTAGCCGAGGCTGTCTATATGGGTTTTAAGTTTCACTCCTTCCCTTAGAACTCCCTCTTCTCCCCCTCCACACCCCCCCCCAGCACTGGGGATGGAATCCAGGGCCATTCTACCTCCGTGCTTCACCCCCATCCCTATTTTATATTCTTTATTTTGAAGCAGGACTTCACTAAGTTGCTGAGGTTTGCTTACTGCGATCCTCTTGTCTCAGCCTCCCAAATACTGATTACAAGCGTGTGTTACCACGCCTGGCTCCCTTAGCAGTGTTATGATGAAATCTCTCACTCTTCAGGCAAGACATGCATCACCCTTTTGCCTAGGATTTTTATACTGTAATGTGCTACCTATACCAGTCAGCCATTTAAGAGCTATATTACAGGACAAACAAGACCACATTTAAATACTGTTGTTACTATTAATGAGTTGTTTTATATCATAGGTAGTTTTTTTGTTTTGTTTTGTTTTTGTGGTACTGGAAACTCTTCTACCTCTGGGCTACACTTCCAGACCTATTTTTATACTTTTTTAAATTTAGAAACAGGGTCTCTTAAGCCAAGCACGGTAGCAATCCTCCTGTCTCCACTTCCCAAGCGCAGAGATTATAAGCGTGCGCCACCACGCCCAGCTATCATAGGTAGTGTTAAAACACTTCATGCAATGCAAATGCTATGTAAATGGTTGCGCATAGAGTATTAAGGAATAATTACAGAAAAATCTGTACATGTTTGGTGAGATCAGTTGAATTCTTCAGGTGGAAACCCCATAGAGGTGGCTGCATCATCCTATTTTATTTCCCTTTTCCAGCCATTGAAGTCCCACTCATTCCTTAGCATATTAACTTCTTTGTTGTTTTTTATAACATTGACATTGTAGTAGGCATTGAAATAATGCATTCATATTGGGGTTTTTTTGGTGCTGTTTCAGTTGCTGATTGAACCCAGAGCATTAAACATGCTAAGCACAGAGCTGCTGAGCCATGCTCTCTAACCCCTGTAATGATGATTTAAAGTGTCCTAGAGCCAATTCTCAATGCACAAAAAAGACAGGTATAGGTTGGGATGATATCCATGGTTTTGGCTTAGAGTATAAAATGAGGGTCATGGAAGATGCCCCTTAAAGCTACAAATAAGATTTTACCCATGTAAGTCTCTTTCCTCCCCCCCCCCCCATTTAATACTAAGGTAAGGTTGATTTCAATCGATTGTGGGCTTGTCTAGCCATTCTTAAAACTTTGCCTTGTCTGGTATGTTAAGTATTTTTATTGTGAGTGGCTTTGTTATTGTCTGATCCCTGCCTTACACAAACACACACACTTCACCAGTCAACATCCTCCCCTTTGTTTCAAAGTTTAAACTCTTTTTTTCTTTTTCTTTATTTCTAGGCGAATCCTGACCCCAACTGTTGTCTTGGAGTGTTTGGGTTGAGCTTATATACCACAGAAAGAGATCTAAGAGAAGTATTCTCTAAATATGGCCCCATTGCCGATGTGTCTATTGTCTATGACCAGCAATCTAGGCGTTCAAGAGGATTTGCCTTTGTGTATTTTGAAAATGTAGATGATGCCAAGGAAGTAAGTAAACATGGACATGTGCCTCTATAAAAAGTGCTTGAAGCTGGGCATAGTGGCTCACGCTTGTAATCCCAGCATTTGGGAGGCTGAGACTGGAGGTTCGCGGACAGCTTCAGCTACTTAGTAAGGCCTACCGCAACTCAGTTAAACCCTGTTTCAAAATAATAAAAAATAAATAAATAAATAAAAGCCAGGCGTGGTGGTACACGCTTGTAATCCCCGCGCTTGGGAGGCAGAGACAGGAGGAACCCGCAGGTTCGAAGCCAGCCGCGCGCGCTGGCTTAGGAGACCCTGTTTCCAAATAAAAATATAAAATAGGTCTGGGAGTGTAGCCCAGAGGTAGAAGGGCTTCCAGGAACCCCAGTCTCCCCCCCCCACACACACACACACAATTAAGAATAAAATATTGGGCAGGGGGTATAGCTCAGAGGTCAAAATGCTTCCTCTGGGTTCCAGACCCGCCCAAATAAAAGTGATTGAAAAAGAATAACCTGAGCAGGGCGTGGTAGTGCACGCTTATAATCCCAGCATTTGGGAGGCTGAGACAGCAGGATTGTGGTTTGAAGACAGCCTCACCTACTACTTGGGCACTTTGCAACTCAGTGAGACCCTGTTTCAAAATAGAGAATTGAAAATAGGGCTGGGGTGAAGCACTGAGTTAGAATGCCCCTGGGTTTTATCTCTATTACCATTAAAAAAAAAAAATAAGGAAGGAGGGAGGGAGAGTAACCTGGTCTAGAGAACAAAAGTCCTATTTTGCAATTTGTTAAGTTGCCCTTCACAGTTCTTTGAGAAATAAGGTACTAAGAGACACAGCATATTTGCCAAACAGTATAGGGTTCTTGATTCATAGTTCACTTTTGCTGAACTTAGTTCCCCCCAAAAAACTAGTTTATCTGACTTTATAGTGCCAGAAACTAAGACACACACACACACACACACACACACGCACACACGCACACACACACACACACACACACACTAGCCTGAATATACAAACTAAAGGAAAATAACACTAGAAAAGAAATTTTGTGTTTAGGATAAAGGCTGTTTCCTTAAGTTGTAAACAAGCTTTAGTGACTTTGAGATTTTTGTTTCTGAATGCATATTTATCAGTAGTATATATTCTAGGTGAAAGGAATGTGGGAATTTCAAGCTTTCTTGGTCCTTTTTTCCAGAGCAGGGCATAAATTAAGTGAACTTTTTATGACTTAGCTTTGACAAGTGAATATTAATAGAGGGAACAACCCATTTATAAGTTTATAGACCTTATGTTCTAGCCAGCATTAAGTAATTTCAGTGCATTTAAGTGGAATACTCGATTGGTCATTACTTATAGCTATAGGTTATTGTTTTGTCTAGGACGTATATGACAAATTAATTTATCTTTTGAAGGCTAAAGAACGTGCCAATGGAATGGAGCTTGATGGACGTAGAATTAGAGTCGATTTCTCTATAACAAAAAGACCACATACTCCTACACCAGGAATTTACATGGGGAGACCTACCTAGTAAGTTTCCTTTAAGATAAATGTGATGTGCGATTTCAGTTTGTTCATATTCTTTTAAAAAGTTCAGGCGAACTCTAACCCTAAAACAAATTATTTTTCCTGATCTTTTTAACTAGTTAAAGCCATATTCAGTGAAACCCTCAACGAAAACATTGTCATAAATTTTGACTTTGCTGATTTATATGTTCTGTTAAGGATATTTTTCCATAATAGCAATTTATATACTGTTTAAAAAGGAAGAGTAGCTGGGCATGGTTGTATGCGCTTGTAATCCCAGCATTCGGGAAGCTGAGAGTGTCACAGGTTCGTGGACAGCCTTAGCTACTTACTTAGGCCCTCTGCAAACTCAGACCCTTTTTCAAAATAAAGAATAAAAAATAGGGCTGGGTTGTAGCTCGGAAGTAGAATGCCCCCTGTGTTCTATCCAAAGAGTAAAGGCTAGTCAAATACTGGTGAAGATTATAATAAAAAGTACTCATTTCCAGTTACAGCAGAAAAGACCTGCAAAGTAGAGTCTCGATTTTTGCTTAGGGGGAGGAAAACACAAAGATTTTGCTTGTTTTTGTCCCTGGAACTTGGCTGTTGGTATGATAATGCTAGAAACCAAATGAGCCATGCTGCATGGTGTCACCCTGCTGAATATCTGAACCAGTATTTAATAGTAGAATTCAAGAAGATAGGGAAGACCACTTCAGTGGTTTTAAAAGGCATACTGTTGTTTATAGTGGCAGTTCACGCCGTCGGGATTACTATGACAGAGGATATGATCGAGGCTATGATGATCGGGACTACTATAGCAGATCATATAGGTAAGTGATATAGAAATGTTGATTTTTCTGAATCAGGTTTACCAGACAATTTAAAGCAGCATAAAGTTTTAGACTTCAATAAAAAATTCACTGCTGAGGGTGTATAGCTCAGTGGTAAAGCATTTGCCTAGCCTGTTTATGATCCCTGGGTTTGATCCTTAGCGTGCGTGCATGCGCGCGCACACAGCTTTTTATGCTAAGATATAAGAGCTAGAATTCTAATGTTAGGGTTTATTGCAAAATAGTGGATATTTAGTAGAGTTTGGTGCCTGTTAGGCTTTAAAAACAAAAAATGCCATTAAGAATACTGTCAAAGATAAAAGTGTAAAGTTCTATTTTAGCAGTGGTGGGCAATTTATATTCCTACCTTAGAGAATGTAAATTTATGGATTAATGATTTGGCCACAAGTTTAAGAAATTGGCAGATGTCTACATATCACTGGAAGTTTTGAGTTTTTAAGTGCTTTTTATATTGTCCAACATTTTGCCCACCCCTATAAAAATTATGTGAGCATTATCAAATTAAGTAGCATTTATTTATAAAGGCTGAAGGGATTAAGTTCTTTACTTTTAAATTAACTGGTGGTTTTACTTAGAAATGTCATTCTGATGATACTCATTTTAGCCACCAGAGAGAACATTGTGCCCTTTTATAAGATGGTAAAATTGGACATTTATGTGGGAGCTTTAATTTTATGTTAACAAAACTGAAATGTCCATTTTCTGTCTGCAGAGGAGGAGGTGGAGGAGGTGGTGGATGGAGAGCTGCTCAAGACAGGGATCAGATTTACAGGTATGCCAGGAATGGATTGAAAACCTGGATAACAAAAGTTTCACATAAAGATGATTGGATTGCTTGCCCTTTTTGTTTGTTTGTTTGTTTGTAGGTCTGGGAATGGAACCCAGAGGCATTTGTCCTCCAAGCTACCCCCCTGCCCAATATTTTTTCTTTATTTTGAAGCAGGATCTCACTGAGTTGCAGAGGGCCTCACTAAGTAGCTGAGGCAGTCCGTGAACCACGATCCTCCGGTCTCAGCCTCCCAAATGCTGGTATTACAAATGTGCACCACCATGCCCGGCTGATTGCTTATTATTAATTTTGGTAGTTACAGTAGTTGCCAACACAAAATTGGATTTCTTAAAGTTGGTAATTTTAAAGTTAAATGATGATGTATTTGGACTTGAGGATAATTGTTTGGTGCTATTTTATAAATTAAAATGGATATGACTGCAAATTTTTAGTCATTTGAACCTGATTCTTTTGCTCTTACATTCTTAAATTTTTTTTTTTTAATAGACATCTCAGAATAATCCAGTAAACATATAAGACCTATTTGAAGCATTGAAATTTGTTTTGGGTGTTAGTCCATGAAGTGTGATTGGAATTAATGTTAAGGGAATTTTCCCCCATTGACATTTAAAATTTTTAAGCTGGGCTGGGCATGGTGGTGCATGCTTTCAATGCCAGCATTTGGGAGGCTGAGACAGGGTGATTGTGGTTCACAGACAGCCTCAGCTACTTAGGCTCTTTGCAACTCAGTGTTTCAAAATAATAAGAAATGTGGCTGGGGCTGTAGCTCAGAGGTAGAGTGCCCCCCTGGGTTCCATCCCCAGTACTGGGGTGGGGGGTTAAGTTAGATATGTTGGGACACACTTGTAATCCCAGTACTTTGGGATTATACTCCTGAAATAGGAGGATAGCAGGTTCACAACCAGACTTAGCTACTTAGTGAGGGTCTGTTTCAAAATAAAGAATATAGTAATTAGGATTCGGGGTATAACTTGGAGGTAGAATGCTCCTGAGTTCAATCCCCAATTCCTCACAAAAAAGATGGAGCCAGGCATGATGTTTGGCACCTGTAATCCTAGTACTGAGGAGGCTGAGACAAAGGATTGTAGATTTGAGGTCAGCCTCAGCAACTTAGTGAGACTCTGGACCCTGTTTCAAAATAAAATCTGGCTGGGGATATGGTTTGGGGGTAGAATGCCCCTGGATTTAATACCTACTACCAAAAATAATGTGCAAGCAGACTGTTGATTGATGACATTTAATTTTTTTAAGAGGCTGTTTATTTGGTTCTAGGATTTTATACAGACCCCAAGTATAGCCGGGCTTGGTGGCGCACGCTTGTAATCCCCACGCTTAGGCCAACCATGTGGTTTCTTTTTACTTTTTGCAGTTCTAAGAGTAGAACCTGGGGGGCATTCTACCTCCAAGCTATACACCCCAGCCCCCCCCTTTTATACAGGGTCTCACTGAGCTGCAAAGGGCCTCACTAACTAACTGAGGATCCTCCTGTGTCAGCCTCCCAAATGCTGGATTAAAAGCATATGACACCACGCCTGGCTCCCCTGTGCTTTTTATAAAAAATAAGGTTCATTATTTTTGTGTCATTTAGTCTAATAAGACAATCTCGGCCATTTGTTTACAGAAGGCGTTCACCTTCTCCTTACTATAGCCGTGGAGGATATAGGTCACGTTCCAGATCTCGATCCTATTCACCTCGTAAGTTTTTGTGTTTTTAAATAATTTGTTTATATATTTAACCTGTTTTTCATTTCTAGAAAGTCTTCCTCTGTTATCACAATCTGACACATAAGAATTCCTTAAATGATAGAACAGTCTAAAATTTTCAGCATTAAAATACACTTGATATTCAATTCTCTAGCATTAAAGCATGTGTGTTCTTTATTTTCTTCCTAGGTCGCTATTGAAGCATGAAGTTGAAGACTTTCTGAAACCTGCCATAGAGCTGGGATATTGTTTGTGGACAATATTTTTTATTGTCTCCTGTTTAAAAAGTGAACAGTGCCTAGTGAAGTTAGGTGACTTAAACACCTTTTATGATGACTACTTTTGGTGGAGTTGAAATGCTGTTTAATTCTGCATTTGTGTAGTTCGGTGCTTTGTTCAAAGTTAAGTGTTTTCAGAAAAGTATGTTTTGCATGTATTTTTTTACAGTCTAAATTTTGACTGCTGAGAAGTTTCTATTGTACAAAACTTCATTTAAAAGGTTTTTCTACTGAATCCAGGGTATTCTGAAGATCGAAGCCTGTGTGTAAAATGCTACCAAATGGCAAAAAGCAACAATAAACAGTTTGATTTTTACTTTCCTTTCTAACATCAATGCTTAGCATAACTCAGATCTAAGTTGCCAATAGTAAATTTAGAAGCAAAAATGCCCATTTTTCCTCCAGTCCATGAAACATACGTATTTAATATACCTGCAACTAAGTGTTTAAAAATATTCTCTGTAACTCTGTACTGCTAATATTAGAACTAAAAATCAATACAGCAAATGCTTAGTGCTTATATAAACGTGGATTTGTCAGCTCTTATATAATCTGTATTATAGCAGGGAATAAGAAAAGAGTTACACACAAAGTATGCCTTAAGGCTGTTTCTTAAAGCTGTTACAAGGAGATAACAGTATTTCAACCAGTTATCAGCAAGTAACAATACATTCCACCACAAATGTACTCTTTTTCTTCTAGTTTTTAGACTATACGGGAAAAACTGGGTGCTTCAAAATGTGGGATAAGAGAAGGGAACACTACACCTATGTCGTGAGTGAACTGAAGACTTGCCTGTTCATTTTTTAAATATTATTTTCAGGTCCTTTGCTTACCAAAGGAGGCCCCAATTTCACTCAAATGTTTTGAGAACTGTGTTTAAATAAATGCATTGAAGAGAAAACTTGCTGGTGCAACTTCATATATAAAGAAGTTTTGGGTTTTTTGTTTTTACTGTAATTAGACTCTACTTTATGCAATGTTTCTGGATAAAGAGTTATGCTTTGTGTCCTTTTTTGAAAGGACGATTTTTTTTTAATTCCTTGAAAGTACAATGGGACTGGGTAGTAAATGCTAGAAGGATATGCATTTGGAGCTGGAGTTATGTAAGTAGCCTGCACATATATCCTACGGATACCTGAAACATGTTTTTAGTATCAGTTACTTTCCATTCAATTTGTTTTCCTTACCAATTCTAGGGATATCATAGGCTGGTGGTTGTAGTAGCCTGCTGCCCTTTTAATACCTAAATGTATCCAAATGTCATTTAGCATGCCCCAGGTATTTTGTAAAGTACTTTTAAATATTCACTTACCTTTAGGGATGATGGCCTCTCACATGCTAAGCAAACTGCTTTATCCCCGCTTCTAATTTTGAGAAAGATTCCAATAATTTCTCAAGGCTGGCCTAAACTTGTAATTCTCCTAGCTTCCTTCATGTTGCAGCTAGGCAGTACTTTTCAGTTCATTTATTTGTAAAAACTTAATAGGCAAAATGCTATTAAATGTCTCTGATAAAGTGTCTAATACAGAGTTCTGAAGCTGCGTGTTTTAGTAACTCCATGGGACTATATCTCAACTTGTACGCCTTGATGGATTAAGTTAAATTTTATAATTTGGTCTGAATGAGGATGGGTGATAATGGGATAGAATTAAAGGCTAACAAGCCTAGTTTCATAGTGACAGTTTATGTGATGGAACATGTTTTTCTTTTGTTGAGAGAAAAAGAAGTGGGTTCATACCGAAGCATTGTGGAAAGTTGGGCATCTGATACTAGTATCCACTAACCTAACTACACTGTAAAAGAAGCCATTTTCTCACTCCATTAGTGTTAGTGGAGTGAGACAGAACAATTGCCTAGGCTTCTAATTGGCCTAGGATCTAACATACCTTTGAGAATAGCTGACTTACTGATGCAGTCCCAAAAGGTTGTTGTGACTGAGCTGTTACTACTTTAGGTCTTATTTAAGCTGTATAATTCTTTGAAGTGGGTTTTCACTCAATCTTTCCCCATTTTTCTGGGTTCAGCCATGTTGGCTACTTAGGCCTGTAATTTAGTGAGATTTTTAACATAATGAAAAAATAGGGCTGGGGGTGTAGTTGCAATATAAAATGCCCTTGGATTCAATCCTTAATACCACAGAAATATACATTTTTGGATGTGAAAATAGTGTTAAATTTTGTAACCCCAAGGTAAGGTAAATCATAAGTTACAGTAACTTATAAAAATGCAATCCAGCCAGGCGTGGTGGTGCACCCTTGTAATCCCTGCCCTTGGGAGGCAGAGACAGGAGGATCGCGCAGGTTCGAAGCCAGCCGCGCGCGCTGGCTTAGGAGACCCTGTTTCCAAATAAAAATGTAAAAATGGGTCTAGGAGTGTAGCCCGGAGGTAGAATGGCTTCCAGGAACCCCAGTACCATAAAAAAAAAAAATTCAATCCATAGGGGTTTGCAAAGTAATAGCTCCAATAAATACTTTGCAATGTTCACCAGTTTGGAAAATGGTTGGTTAGGGGTATTATAAATGGTGGTTTTACACATGGATCTTGATTCAGATTAGGTTTTTATTGGTACAAGTAGTCCCTAGCACTTGGTATGTGCCATTTTGATCAGCCTTAATATTGGAAGTGATGTGCACATATGAGAGTAACAGTTTGCTTTTCTACCTTGCCTCAACAATCCAGGTTCTAAGAGGTCCACAAGTATTTTGAAACACTCCCAGACCGATTTTATATTTGTATTTGGAAACAAGGTCTCTTAAGCCAACAAGGCTGGCTTCAAACCTGCGCAATCCCCTTGTCTCTATCCCAAGTGCAGGGAATACAAGAGTGCTCCACTGCACCCGGCATTATTTTTAACTTTATTGGTGCATTGTAGTCATACGTTTTAATGGAGTACAAGATGGTGGAGGCACACATGCACACGTCATCCAATCAGCCCTTACCCAATTCCTGCCCCATTCCCTCCCCTTCCCTGCTTCTCATGTTTGGCTTTGTGATTGGTTTTACCATGTTTGTTAATGTACAGCATGAACATTAGAGAATTTTCCTCCCCCCCCCATCCCCTCAGGTTGCCTTATTTGCTCATATAGTATTTCCTTTGTCCAGAGTTCCTCCTATGACCCATTTTCTCCCTAGCTTTCACATATTAGGGAGAACACCCAATTTATTTTTTGTAACTAGTACCACTTAGCATAATGTTCTCCAGTTCCATCCATTTCCCTGTAAATGATGTAATTGTTTTTCTTTATGGCTGAGTAAAATTCCATTGTGTACATATCCCATAGTTTTGTGTTCCATTCATCTGTTGATGGACTTCTTGACTGATTCCATTGTTTGGCAATTGTGAATTGTGCAGCTATGAACGTAAATACACATACATTAGTTTGGTAGTTTGGTTTCCATGCTTTGGGGTAGATACCTAGAAGTGGTATTGCTGGATCATATGGTAAATTTATTCCCATTCTTCTGCAGACCATACAGTTTTCCAAAGTACTTGCACTAATTTGCCGTCCCACCAACAATGTAGTAGAGTTCCCAAAGTGTTTGAACACTTTGAAGGCTCTTCAGTCCAACAAATTTGTGACTGACTTTCCAGAAGGACTACTAATTTATCCTTTCACCAAGAACTGTTTAAAAGTTACTAAATTTTTTGTAGTCCTGCCCAATTAAATATTACAAGCATAGGATCCTTAATGAACCAACCATATAATCTCCGGCATGCATCAAGCATCTCCTAGGACTCAGGGATGGCCTTCCTGATTTCAGCAGGACTCTCATCCACACCATGGTTCAGGGTTGGACTACAGGGCTGCAGTGTATCTCTGCCTCAGCCTCCTTGAATGAGTAGAAAACTCACATGTTCCTCATGGTGACAGCAGAGACAAAACTCCAAGCACCAGTTCACTTCAGGCCTCTGCAATTTTATCCTAACTTCCTAAGGGCTAAGACAAAAGTCAAAGAATGAGGAAATGCTTTTGGGTTGGAAGATTGCAAAGGGCCTAGATAAAGAGGGTTCAGGAATTCAATATAAAGCTGGGTGTGGTGGCACACACTTGAAATCCCAGCATTTGGGAGGCTGAGACAGGAGTCCCGGTTCATGGACAACCTCAGCTACTTAGGCCCTTTGCAACTCGCACCCTGTTTCAAAATAAAAAGAAATGAAGCCAGGAGTGGTGGAGCACGCATGTAATCCCTGCACTTGTGAGGCTGAGGAGCATCACACAAGTTCAAAGCTAGCCTCAGCTACTTAGTAAGACCCTGTTTCCAAATAAAGTATAAAATAGGTCTGGAAGTGTAGCCTGGAGGTAGAAAGCCTCTTACTTATTTATATATTTACTTACTTGTACCACAAGTAAGTATATAAATAAAGGAGCTAAGGGTGTAACTCAGGTAGAATGCTTCTGGGTTCCATCCCCAATATCACACAAAAATTCAATCTAAGGCAGGTGTGGTGCACCCTTGTAATCCCAGTACTTAGGAGGCTGACACAGAAGGATCACACAGGTTTGAAGCCAGCCTCAGCTACTTAGTAAGACCCTGTTTCTAAATAAAAAATATAAAATAGGTCTGGGAGTGTAGCCCAGAGGAAGAAGGCACATGGGATTCATACTGATTTCAATCCCCAGTTAGCAACAAAAACAAAGATCACTTCCATGCTGGTACCAGAAATGTCATTTTTTCAGATGGCCGGCATCAAGGTCTCTTGCCTTTAAGAAATTAACACTCAGATGAGTTCACTTAATGCAACAGAAGCCAAAAATCTCAGATAATGTGTATACATGGCCACCCCTGCATCTAGAGCATATTCATGTGACTTAGACTTGGTCATTCAGCTGAATCCCAAATAAATCAGCCAGTGACTAAGAAATAGGGGTAATGCAAATCTATTTCAGTCAAGTAGATGATTAGGATGCTTTAAAAAGGGCAGTATTCGCCATGCGTGGTGGCGCACGCTTGTAATCTCCGTGGTTGGGTGGTGGGGACAGGAAGATCACGTGGTTCGAAGCCAGCCTCGCTGGTTTAAGAGACCCTGTTTCCAAATAAAAAAAAATATAAAATGGGTCTGAGGGTGTAACCCGGAAGTAGAAGGGCTTCTAGGAACCCCAGTACCACCAAAAAAAGGGCGGGCAGTATTCCAATCTGGGCTGGTGGCGCACACTTGCAATCCCAGCATTTGGGAGGCTGAGACAGGAGGATCCCTGTTTGTGGACAGCCTCAGCTACTTAGGCCCTACACAACTCAGTGAGACCCTGTTTCAAAATAAGGAATAAAAAATTGGGCAGCGGGTGTAGTTTGGAGGTCGAATGCCCCTGGGTTCCAACCCCAAGCCCGCAAAAATAAATTAGTTAATTAAAAATAAATTAAAATGGCAGTATTGCGGTCGTGGTGGCGCATGCTTGTTATCCCCACACTTGGGTGGCTGAGACAGGAAGATCGCACAGGTTCGAAGCCAGCCTCAGCTACTTAGTGAGGCTCTCAGCAACTTAGTGAGACCCTGTTTCCAAATAAAGTATAAAATAGGTGTGGTAATATAGCCCAGAGGTAGAAAGCCCCTGAGTTCCACCCCCAGTACCACAAAAAAAAAACAAAAAAAAAAAAAAAAAAAAAACGGCAGTATGGAAGCCAGGCAAGACACAATCGCAGGTTGGTGGCAAACTTTTATATATGTATGTGTTTGTGTGCGTGCCTGGGGGTATAGCTAAGACATATATACCCTTGGACTCAATCCCCAGCAACACATTTTTCTGCTTAAATCAGCTGGCTTTGGTATTAGGGATTGAACTCTGAGGCATTCTACCTCTGAGCCCTGTTTTACTTCAGAACAGGGTCACTAGGTAAGAATCTCACCAAATTGCTGAGACTGGTGTTGAACTTGGAATCCTTGTGTCTCAGCCTTCTAAATACTAGGTTTACAGTATGTGCCACTGCGCCCAGCCTTTTTATTGTTTTTAACCAAGAATCCTGACACAGGACCTGGTGTCATGATGCGGGTTGGTAGCCATCTTTTTATTCTTCATTCCTGTCCTTTCCAACCCATTCTTCACATGGAGGAAGTGAATGTCTTGTCCTTAGCTTTGAAATTCACCAATAGAATTGGGTGTAGCTCAAAGATAGAATGTCCCCAGGTTCAATCCCTAGAACCACATATACAAACACACAGCTTATAGTCTTCCCAATTACTTAATGCTTGAAATTTGTTTTTCAGCAGGGCATGGTGGCCCATGCTTGCAATCCCAGTACTTGGGGAGCTGAGACAAGGAGGATTAATTGAAGGGTCATAGCAAGCCTCAGCAACTTAGGCCCTCCACAGCTTAGTGAGACCCTGTTTCAAAATAAAACATTAAGCTGGGCATGGTGGCTCATACTTGTAATCCCAGCATTTGGAAGGCTTTAGGTTCAAGGCCAGCCTCAGCTACTTAGTGAGGCTCTTTGCAACTTGGTGAGACCCTGTTTCAAAACAAAGAATAAAAGATAGGGATAGGGGTGTAGCTTGGAGGTAGAATGCCCCTGGGTTCCATCCCCAGTGCTGCAAAATAAAACAATAAAATAAGGCTAGGAGTGTAGCTCAAAGGTAGAATGTCTCCCCAACTGTGTGTGTGTGTGTGTGTGTGTGTGTGTGTGTGTGTGTGTGTGTGTGTGTGTGTGTGCCACACACTTGTAATACCAGTACTTGGGAGGCTGAGACAGGAGGATTGTAGGTTCACGATCAGCCTTAGCAATTTGTGAGGCCCTCCACAATTTATTGAGACCCTGTTTCAAAATAAAGAATAAAAAACAGGGCCAGGCATGGTGGTGTAGTTTGTAATCCCAGCATTAAGGAGGCTGAGGCCAGAGAAATACAGTTCACAGACAGCCTCAACTACTCAGTGAGGCCTTCTGCAACTTATTGAGACCCTGTTTCAAAATGAAAATAAAGAAAAAATAGGGCAGGGGGTGTGGCTTGGAGGTCGAATGCCCTGAGTTCCACCCCCAGAGCCAAAAATAAAAATAAAAAAATAGCCGGGCGTGGTGGCGCACGCTTGTAATCCCCGCGCTTGGGAGGGGAAACAGGAGGATCATGCAGGTTCAGAGCCAGCCTCTCTGGCTTAAGAGCCCCTGTTTCCAAATAAAAATATAAAAATGGGTCTGGGAGTGTAGCCCGGAGGTAGAAGGGTTTCCAGGAACCCCAGTACTGCCAAATAAATAAATAAATGAATAAATAAATATAATAAATAAATAGTAAAATAAAAAATAGGGCTGAGGGCGTAGCTCTGAAGTAGAATGCCCCTGGGTTCAATCTCTGGTACCTCAAAAAAAAAAGTACAACTATTCATATTAGAATTTACTACATCAGTTTGTAATCCCAGCATTTGGGAGGCTGAGGCAGGCGGGTCAGGGTTCGCAGACAGACTCATCTACTTAGATCCTCTACAATTTAGTGAGACCCTGTTTCAAAATAACGAATAACAGCCAGGCACAGCCAGGCATGGTGGCACACACTTGTAATCCTCGCGCTTGAGAGGCAGAGACAGGAGGATCGCGCAGGTTTGAAGCCAGCCGCGCGCGCTGGCTTAGGAGACCCTGTTTCCAAATATAAAATGTAAAAAGAGGTCTGGGAGTGTAGCCCGGAGGTAGAAGGGCTTCCAGGAACCCCAGTACTACCAAAAAAAAAAAAAAAAAGAGACCCTGTTTCCAAATAAAATATAAAATAGGTCTGGGAGTGTAGCCCGGAGGTAGAAGGCCCCTGGGTTCCATTCCCAGTACCACCAAAAAAAAATAAAAAATAAAAAATAAAAAAATAACGAATAAAAAATAGGACTGGGGGTGTCACTCGGAGGTAGAAAGACCCTGGGTTCCATCCCCGGTAACTATCGCAAAAAAATTTTTTTTCATCAATCTAAATCAAAAGTAATGATAGCAATCAAACCACTGGCATCATACAACCAACATCCATCTAGATTAAACAGATTTTCTGAAGCCGGGCGTGGTAGCTCACGCTTGTAATCCCAGCATTTGGGAGGCTGAGACCAGAGGATTGCAGTTTGCAGACAGCCTCAGCTATTATTTAGTGAGGCTCTTTGCAACTCAGTGAGACCCTGTTTCAAAATATAAAGAATAAGTCGGGTGTGATGGCACATGCTTGTAATCCCCACGCTTGGGAGGGGAGACAGGAAGATCACGCAGGTTCGAAGCCAGCCTTGCTGGCTTAAGAGAACCCGTTTCCAAACAAAAATATAAAATAGGTTTGGGAGTGTAGCCCGGAGGTAGAAGGGATCCATCCCCAGTACCACCACCACAAAAATAAATAAATAAATAAAAATAAAAATTCGGGCTAGGGATACAGCTTGGAGGAAGAATGCCCCTGAGTTCCATGCCTAGTACCGAAAAAATAAATTGAACTTGATTGAAAGCATTTTTTACTTTCCTCTGCAAGTTGTTTATTTTGTAATTTACATTACATATAAAAAAGATTAGGCATGATGTTGTGCACCTGTAATTCTAGTACTTGAAGGGAGTTTCAAAATAAAAAAATAAAATAGGTAAAATGCCTCTAGATTCAATCTCCAGTACCACACACATACAAAAAAAAATTATGTTTGCCTATTCTGAATCTTCATATAAGTAAATTCATCTGGTATACTCTGCCTTTTTTTAAATATATTTTTGTTATTTGTTTATACAGTTGTACAAATCAGTGGTTTGGTCTTTATTATTATCAATATTCCATCATATAAATATATCATGGCAGTTTAATCTATTCTTCAGCTGATGAATACTTAACTGTTTAGTTTTAAGGCATTATTAATAAAATTTGCTATAAATATTCTTGTTCAGGTCTTTTTGTGAATATACTCATTTCTCCTTAATAAATACATAGGAGAGAGCCAGGCGTGGTGTCGCACACTGGTAATCCCAGCATCTGGGAGGTTGAGACAGGAGAATCACAGTTTGCCACCAGTCTCAGCTAATCCTTTCTGAGGCCCTTTGCAACTCAGTGAAACCCTGTTTCCAAATAAAGAATAAAAAATAGGGCTGGGGGTGTAGCTCAGTGGAATGCCTTTGGGTTCCATCCCCAGTACCACAAATAAATAAATAAAATAAAATTTTAAATAAGAGAGCAGGGCATGGTGGTGCACACTTGTAATCCCAGTCTTTAGGAGGCTGAGACGGGAGGATCACGGTTCACAGCCTCAGGAACTTAGGCCCTTTGGAACTCAGTGATATCCTGTTTCAAAATAAAGCATAAAAATAGGACTGAGAGTATAGCTTGGAGGTGGAATGCCCCTGGGTTTCATCCCCAGTATTGAAAAAAAAAAAAATAGAAGTAGAATTAATGGGTTATAAAGTAGAAGTATGTTTAACTTGTGTGTGTGTGTGTATGTGTGTGTGGTACTGGGAATGGAACATGGGGGCATTCTACCTCCGAGCTACACTCCAAGCCCTATTTTTTATTCTTTATTTTGAAACAAGGTCTCATTGAATTCTAAAGGGTTTTACTAAGTAGTAGCTGAGGCTGTCCTTGAACCACAGATACTCATGTCTCAGCCTTCCAAATGCTGGGATTACAAGCATGCGCCACCATATCTGGCAAAGTATGTTTAACTTTTAAAGAGAACTCCAATTTTCAAAAGTGTTCGTACCATTTTATATTCTCATTGCCAAATTATAAGAGCTCCAGTGAGAGTGGAGGACCAAAGGTTCAAGCCAGCCTCAGCAATTTAGTGAGATTCTGTTTCAATTAAAAAAAAAAATAATTAGCTTGGCATGGTGGCTCATGCTTGTAATCCCCCACACTTGAGAGGCGGAGACAGGAGGATCACGCAGGTTCAAAGCCAGCCTCGCTGACCTAAGAGACCCTGTTTCCAAATAAAAATATAAAAAAATAGGTCTGGGAGTGTAGCCCGGAGGTAGAAGGGTTTCCAGGAACCCCAGTACCACCAAAAAACAAAAAACAAACAAACAAAAAATTAAAAGCTGGTGGTAAAATGCCTCAGGGTTCCATTCCCAGTACCACTGAGAGAGAGAGAGAGAGAGAGAAAGAGAGAGAGAGAGAGAGAGAGAGAGAGAGAGAGAGAGAGAGAGAGAGAGAGAAGGGAGGGAAAGAAAGAATCAGCTGCAGCTGGGCATTGTGGCATATGTCTATACTTGGGAAGCTAAACTGAGACTGGAGGGTTGCAGGTCAAGGCCAGCCTCAACAACTTAGTGGGGCTCTCTGCAACTTAATGAGACTGATTCAGCATAACAAGAGCCAGGCATAGTGGCACATGCTTGTAATCCCAGCATTTGAGAGGCTCAGATAGAGGATTGCAGGTTCATGGCCAGCCTCAGCTACTTAGTGAGGCCCTCTGCAACTTAATGAGACCCTGTTTCAAAATAATGAATAAAAAATAGGGCAGGGAGCATAGCTTACAGGTAGAATGCCCCTGGGTTCCATCCCCAGTATGGCCAATAAATAAATAAATAAATAAATAAATAAATAAATAAATAATAGGGCTGGGAGTGTATATAGCTCAGAGGTACAATGCACCTGGGTTCAATCTCTAGTATTACCAAAAAAGAAATGAAAGAAAGAAAGAAAGAGGAGGCTCCCGGGAAGATGGTGACCGAGAAAAGTGGGGCTTTAGAGCCCCGCTAACAACCAATCTCTATTACCACAAAATGAACGCCTTTCATAGCCAGAAAACACCATCACCAGAGAAACAAAAAAATGTAACTACAAGGGACAGAAAAAAAGAGGGCTGGAAAAACGGGACACCAGAAAGAAACCAGGCTGCAGTGCTGCTGCCGGAGCCGCGGTGCGGAGCGGCAGGCACCATCTTTTATTGCAGCACCAGGCCCCAGAGAGGCGGGGGACTCAGAATGGAGCTCAGAGCCACAGAGGAGATACGCCAGCATCAAGCCAGAGGACGCGGCAGCAGCGCCTTACTGCCGGCAGCAGCGGCGAGCTCACGAGACGGCACCAGACCAACGCACTTAACAGCCCACCAGACTCCAGAGAGGAGCGGCGGACAGCGAGCCGAGGTGAGCTTTTATTTAACTCCAATGGTTTATATATCTGCCTTTAGAACAGTACTACACTGTTTCAATTATTGTAGCTTTATATGGTTTGAAATCAGAAAATATACATCTTCTAGCTTTGTTCTTTTTCGAGATCATTTTGGGTATCTAGAGTCCATATTCCATATTAGGATAGATTTTTTTCTGAAAAATAAATATATAAATATATGATAGTTTCACCTAAAAAAAAGAAAAAAAGAAAAAAATATTCTCTGGTAAGAAAGAAAGCAAAAAGAAATATTGAAATGTTATCTTTAAGTTATCAAAACTTGGTATCAGACAAATGAAACTGTTATGTGAGATTATCATTTTTAATTTTGGATAAATTGCTATAATACTAGATGTCAACCACTAAGCCAAGCATGGGAAGGAGGGATGGGGAGGGAATGGGATGGGGATCGGGTGGGGGCTGACTGGGCGATGTGTGCATGTATGTCTACAAAAGTTTTTTTGTATCCCACTATGATGTATGAATACAGTGCACCAATTAAAAAAAAAAAAAATATATATATATATATATATATATATATATATATATATATATATATATAAAGAAAGAAAGAAAGAAAGAGAAAAAGATCCAATTGTTCCTGTTTATTGTCAGTCTTTTGGGCTTCTTTTGTTTGTTTTTTTGTTTGTTTTGTTTTTGTGTGTGTGTGGGTTTGGGGATGGAACCCAGGGGCATTTGACCTCCAGGCTATACCCCCTGCCCTATTTTTTATTCTTTAATTGTGAAACAGGTTCTCACTGAGTTGCAGAGGGCCTCACTAAGCAGTTGAGGCTGTCCACAAACTGCGATCCTCCGGTCTCAGCCTCCCAAATGCAGGGATTACAAGCATGCACCACCACATCTGGTTCTATTTTATGAATTTAGTTTGCATTTTGTTGACTATTGATGTTTCACATACTTTCATGTGCTTGGCCATTCATATATCTTTTAAAAGTGTCTTTTAAAAGTGTCTGTTCAGCTGGGCGTGGTGGCGCACGCTTGTAATCCCCACGCTTGGGAGGCAGAGACAGGAGGATCACGCAGGTTCGAAGCCAGCCCCGCGCGCTGGCTTTGGAGACCCTGTTTCCAAATAAAAATGTAAAAAATAGGTCTGGGAGTGTAGCCCGGAGGTAGAAGGGCTTCCAGGAACCCCAGTACCACCAAAAAAATAATAATAATATAATAAAAAAAATAGCCGGGCGTGGTGGCGCACGCTTGTAATCCCCGCGCTTGGGAGGGGGAGACAGGAGGATTGCACAGGTTCGAAGCCAGCCGCGCTGGCTTAAGAGACCCTGTTTCCAAAAATATATATATAAATAGGTCTGGGAGTGTAGCCCGGAGGTAGAAAGGCTTCCAGAAACCCCAGTACCACCAAAAAATAAATAAACAAATAAAAGTGTCTCTTCAAGTCTATTGCTCATTTTATTTATTTATTTATTTATTTATTTATTTATTTATTATTTTATTGGTGGTACTGGGGGTGGAACCCAGGGGCTTTTCTACCTCTGGGCTATACTCCCAGACCCATTTTATACTTTTTTTTGTGTGTGTGTGTGGTGGTACTGGGGTTCCTGGAAACCCTTCAACCTCCAGGCTACACTCCCAGACCTATTTTAAACTGTTTTAAATTTGGAAACAGGGTCTCTTAAGCCAGCGCGGCTGGCTCCAAACCTGGGCGATCCTCCTGTCTCCGTCTCCCAAGCACGGGGATTACAAGCGTGTGCCACCACACCCGGCCTTTTGCTCATCACAAGTAGGTTCTTTTCCTTTTCCTTACTGAGTTGTAGGAGTTCTGCTTATGTGTCCTCTGTCAGATGCATGTATTACGACTATTTTTACCTATTCATATAGGTTGACTTTTCATTTTCTTATTAGTACATTTCAAAAATAATATTTCAACTTTCATTTAATCCAATTTGTTAGCTTTTAGGTTTCTATGGTTAGTGCTTTCTGTTCTAAGATACCTTTGCCAGCCCTAAGGCTGCAAAAATATTCTCTCATTTTTTTTTTCAAGAAGTTTTACCATTTTACCATTTTGTTTTAGGCCTATGGTCCACGTTGTGTGTGTGTGTGTGTGTGTGTGTGTGTGTGTGTGTGTGTGTGTGTGCGTGTATGTGCGCGCGCACGCGCGTGCGCTCGTGTGTGTTTTAAGCCTAGGTACATTCTACATCCAAGCTACACCCCTAACCCTATTTTTTTCTTTTCTCTTTTTGAAACAGTCTTGAAAAAGACTGTTGATGAGAGTCTCACTACTTGCTGAGGCTATCTTCCAATGGGTGATCCTCCTGACTCAGCCTCAAGTACTGTGATTACAGGCATGGGCCACCACACCTGGCTTCTATGTTGAACTCATATGTTTGGTGTGAAATACAAGTCAAAGTTCTATTTTACCATTCATTTGATTATCCAGTTGATCCAATACCATTTGTTCAAGAGACTTTACCCATTGAATTGCTTTGGACCTCTTGAAAATTATTTGACCATACAAGTGTAGATTTATATCTAGTTTTATATTCCATTCAGTGGATCTAATCATCTATTCCTTTACTCATACACCACTCTTTTTTTTTTTCTTTGTGGTACTGGGGGTGGAACCCAGAGGCTTCCTACCTCCGGGCTATACTCCCAGACCTATTTTATATTTTTTTAAATTTGGAAACGGGGGCTCACTAAGTTGCTGAGAGCCTCACTAAGTAGCTGAGGCTGGCTTTGAACCTGTGTGATCCTCCTGTCTCAGCCTCCCAAGCGTGGGTATTACAAGCGTGCATCACCATGCCCGGCTCATACACCATTCTTGTAAGCATTCTTCATGAGTTATTTTATGGATTATATGTAATGGGATAAGTCTGAGTGCAAATATAGTTGTATGGTCTTGCAATTAATTACTAAATATTAGCTGGGTGTGGAGGTGCACACTTGTAATCCCAGCACTTGGGAGGCTGAGACAGGAGGATCGTGCAAGTTCGAAGCAGGCCTCAGCTACTTAGTGAGGCTCTCAACAACTGAGACCCTGTTTTCAAATAAAAATATAAAATGGTCTGGGAGTGTAGCCCGGAGGTAGAAAGCCCCTGGGTTCCACCCCCACTACCAAAAAAATTACTAAATATTAGATGCCTCACACATTTGCTGAACAGCTCATTTTACAAGCCCTCACGGAAGTTGGCCACTCAGTGTTTGAGCCAATGAAACAAAGGCAAGAGGAAGCATTCCGCTGTGGTATAGGTAGTAAAGCAGATGTGTTGGACTGCCAGATAATAAATAGATTATAAAACACAGGGGACTATTAAATTCAAAATGTTTTCTTTGCAAACTGATGAGATGGAGTTTCAGTTAATGCCACTAGTTTGAATCTCTGACAATATTACTATGAAGCACCTTTAAAAAAAATCAAAATGAGCTGGGCGCGGTGGTGCACCCTTGTAATCCCCGCGCTTGGAAAGTGGAGACAGGAGGATCGCGCAGGTTCGAAGCCAGCTGCGCTGGCTTAAGAGACCCTGTCTTCAATTAAAAAAAAAATTATATATATATATATATATATATATATATATATATGATATGTGTGTGTATATATATATTAGGTCTGGGAGGTATATATATTAGGTATATATATTAGGTGTATATATTATATAGAGGTATATATATTAGGATATATATACCTCTATATAAGGATATATTAGGATATATATTAGGATATATATATACCTTATATATTAGGATATATATAGGTATATATATATATACCTATATATACCTATATATACCTATATATACCTATATATACCTATATATACCTATTATACATACATATATACATATACATATATACATATACATATATACATATACATATACATATATATACATATACATATATACATACATATACATATACACATATATATACATATACATATATACATATACATATATAGGTATATATATACACACATATATAGGTATATATATACCTATATATATTAGGATATATATATATAGATATATTAGTATATATATATATATACACCTCTATATAAGGATATATTAGGATATATATACCTCTATATAAGGATATATATTAGGATATATATACCTGGAAGTATATATATTAGGCCCAGAGGTAGAAGGGTTTCCAGGAACCCCAGTACCACCAAAAAAAAAATCAAAATGAGTACCTTGTAATGAAATGTTTGAAGTGAATGAATATTTTAAGCAAATGAGATATTGTGGAAACTGTATAAATTTGTATATTAAAGATTTAGGAAGCCAGGTATGGTGGCACACACTTGTAATACCAGTAGTTGGGAGGCTCAAACAGGAGGATCACAGATTTGAGGACAGCCACAGGAAGTAGTGAGATTTTCAGTAACCTAGTGAGACCCTGTTTTAAAATAAAAATAAAAAGGTCCCAGCATTTGGGAGGCTGAGACAGAAGGATCTGAGTTTCTGGCCAGTCTCAGCTA
Source organism: Muscardinus avellanarius (assembly GCF_963383645.1). Lineage (NCBI taxonomy): Eukaryota > Metazoa > Chordata > Mammalia > Rodentia > Gliridae > Muscardinus > Muscardinus avellanarius. The sequence continues at coordinate 87,626,482 of NC_137790.1, forward strand.
CTTAGTGAGATCCTTTACAACTTACTGAGACCCAGTTTCAAAATAAAGAATAAAAAATAGGGCTGGGGATGTAGCTTGGAAATAGAATGCCCCAGGATTCCATCCCCAGTACTGCAAAAAATAAATTTAAAAAGTAAAGAAAGGGCTGGGCCTGGTGGCACACACTTGTAATCCCAGCATTTGGGAGGCTGAGACTTGAGGATCACAGTTTGCAGACAGCCTCAGCTAATACTTTGTGAGGCCCTTTGCAACTCAGTGAGACCCTATTTCAAAATAAAAGAATAAAAAATATTGCTTAGAGGTGGAACGCCCTTAGTTTCCATCCACAGTACTACAAAAAAAAAGTAAAAATTAAAAAGGGAGTATAAGTTGGAGGCAAAATGTCTTTGGGTTCAATCCCTAGTACCAGGGAAAAAAAAATTAGGCCAGAAAAGAGTAAAGGCTTTTAGTTATACTCTAGTTATAGTTAGTTCATTCTGAAAACCCTAAAGTTCATGTATTACATCATATGAATCAGGAGAAACTCCTATATATAAAATTTGCCTGTAAACTGTTGTATATCTTGACTGAGGTGGTAGATAGCAGATTCCCACATGTATTAAAATAATATGGAAATAGCCAGGCGTGGTGGCGCATGCTTGTAATCCCAGCACTTGGGAGGCTGAGACAGGAGGATCACGCAGGTTCAAAGCCAGCCTCAGTTACGGAGTGAGGCTCTCAGCAACTTAGTGAGACTCTGTTTCCAAAAAAGGATAAAATAGGTCTGGGAGTGTAGCCCATAGGTAGAAAAGCCCCTGGGTTCCACCCCCAGTTAGACACAAACACACAAAATGGAAATAAAAGCACACACATACACACACACAAATGAGTACTGGGAAAATCTGAATAAGAACAAAAATTTTACATATAGATTTGAATTGTATGTTATATCATCAAAATCTAAGCCTCCACAGTTCTGTTTTCAGCTTTATAGAAAGAAGGGGGTCAGAATAACATTATCTACTGTTTCACACTCAAGGATAGAAATAGATGTTTTTCCAAAATAAGATATCAATTTTGTCAAAAGTTGATGAACTTGCTTAAGGAATAAATGAAATGTGTGTTTGTGCATGTGAATAGATCTCACCTTGCACATTTGTTGAAGGATAGCTATTGGCTTCAAAGAAAAAGTCCCTGTGTAACTGAGATTTTTGCGAAGCAAAATGACCTTAGTTGAAAATTGAAAGGATACAGTAAACGCTTACTGACAGTGATTTTGGATTCAGAGGAAAAACTAAAATGAGAAAATGTTTTAACTAAAGCCAGGCATAGTGGCACATGCCTGTAATCCCAATACTGGGGAGACCAAGACAGAAGGATCTCAGAGTCAAGGCCAGCCACAGCAACTTAGTGAGACTCTCTGCAACCTAGAGAGACACTGTTTCAAAATTTCAAAAATGTTTTTTTAGGAGACTTCCAGGAAGATGGTGACAGAGGAAAGTGGCACTTACAAGTTCTGCTAACAATCGAACTCTATTACCACAAAACCAGCACCTTTCAGAGCCAGAAAACACCACCAGCAAAGAAATAAAAACTGTAAATACAAGGGACAGAGAAAAAGGGCTGGAAAAACAAGACACCAGAAAGAAACAGCCCAAAGTGCCGCGCACGCCGCGGCGCGGAGCAGCCGGAGCCGCGGAACAAAGGGGCTGGAGCGGCCGGAGCCGCGGCGCGAAGCGGCCGGAGCGGCCAGAGCTGCGGTGCGGAGCAGCCGGAGCCGCAGCGCAAAGCAGCTGGAGCGGCCGGAGCCGCGGCGAAGAGCGGCACGGCCTACATCTTCCCTAGCAGCAAAAGGCTCCAGAGAGGAGGGAAACTCAGAAAGGAGCTAAAAAACTCACCAGGCTCCGGCGGTACGCCGGAGGTACGCCGGCCTCGCAGCCTAGGATGTAGCAGCAGCGCCTTACTGCTGGCGGCAGCGGCGAGTTCACCCGACGGCCCTAGACCAACGCACTAAACCAGCCACCAGGTGCCAGAGAGGAGGGGTGGACAGCGAGCCGAGGTGAGCCGCTGCTGAACAGCCCGGCGGCAGTCAGCAGTTTTTTTGGCTCAGGGAGCATCTAAAGCTCCCAATGGCCGGGATCAGCACACCCCGCAGGGACTCAGTGGAGCTCAAAACCAGAGAAGAACTACACCAACCTCACGGCCAAGGACGCAACAGCAGCGCCTTACTGCCAGCAGCAGCGGCGAGTTCACTGGACGGCTGAAGACCAACGCACTCAACCAGCCACCAGGCTCCAGAGAGGTGGGGTAGACAGCGAGCCGAGGTGAGCAAGTACTGAACAGCCGGGCGGCAGTCAGCAGTTTTGTCAACGCAGGGAACATCGAAAGCTCCCAGTGGCTGGGCACAGCACACCTGGCAGGAACTCAGAGCGGAGCTCAAAACCAGAGAAGAAATACGCCGCATCACGGCCAAGGGCGTGGCAGTGGTGCCATACTGCCATTGGCGGCAGCAGCGAATCCACCAAGTACACTACAGCTCCATCAGCGCACTCAACAACCATGAGTCAAATTGCGGCCCCTAGGGGAGAAATCCCAGTACTGCACTCCCAGGGACTTGCGCAGATAGTCTCCCTGGGTCGGAGATTTTAGCAGTGCAACCCAGTGGGGGAGTGGCGGTGGCAGAGATATCATATCATAGTCACAACTCCCCACTGGAGAACACCCAACTTGGCACCCCCCACAGTCTAAGTAGCCTCTAGAGACTCCCTGGGTCTGAAACTCTGTGATACAACCCAGTAAAGGAGTAGTGGGGTCTGAGATACCACAGACTCGAGATCCAGAGCACATTAAGTGAAGTCATAGTGACCAAAGGGAAGAACCCAGAGAAGGCACAAACTTCCAAAATCATGGGAAAGAGAAATAACAATGGAGCAATGAATGCCCACAACCCCACAAAATCAGAACCCTATAAAACAGAAATTCAGAGATTTCTAGAAGATCAAATCAGGAAAATAACTGTAGAAATAATAGAGCTGTTTCGAAAAGAATTCAGAGAGAGCCAAAAAGAAATAGAGGATGCAATTAACGAAGTAAAGGCCTCAATTCAAAGTACAAACAACCAATTAGACCACATGGAGAATAGAATCTCGCTCCTAGAAGATGATCAATCCAAAAATGAACGCATAGTTTATAATCTAGAAAAAAATATCCGACAGCATGAATCTGACATTGAAGAAATATGGGTCCATTTTAAGAGAACTAACCTAAGAATAATTGGAATAGAGGAGGGAAAAGAAGGTGAAACCAAAGGGATCAACAATCTCTTCAAGGAAGTAATAGCAGAAAATTTTCCAAACATAGAGCAAGAGGTCGATACACAGGTCCGGGAAACTTATAGAACTCCCTTTAGACAGGATCGGAGTAGAGGATCCCCACGCCACATAATTGTCAAAATGACCAATGTGGAAGCCAAGCAGAGAATCTTAAAGGCAACAAAAACAAAGGGCCAAGTGACATTCAGAGGCAAACCAATTAGAATCACTCCAGACTTCCCAAACCAAGTCATGAGAACCAGAAGGGCTTGGAGTAACATATTCCCAATTCTGAAAGAAAACAACTTCCAGCCAAAAATTTCCTACCCAGCAAAACTTTCTATCAAATTAGATGGGGAAATAAGAAGCTTCCATGACAAACAGAAACTGAAGAAATTTATGTCTTCAAAACCAGCGCTAGAGAAAATACTCAAAGAGATTAACTACAAAGAAGAAATAGGTAACACACACCAGAAACGGAGAAACAAGATTTTCCATCCAACAGACAACTAAGATTGGTTATCTGTGGAGATTCATTATTTATGTTAGTCTTTTACCTATGTCTGAATTGTATTGTTTGCTTTTATTGTTGTTAATTTTTAGGATTTCTAGTTGGAATATTAATATACCTTCAGAGATAGCATTTGGAAATATTTTATCCCATTCTATCAGTAACTTTTAACTCTGTTTACATTGTCTTTGGATATTCAATATATTTTTTTTATTTTTTAGGGAGTTTGTTTACCCTTCTGTTGCCTGTGCCATTGAAATCATATCCAAGAAATCACTGCCAATTTCAATGTTGTGAGGTTTTATGACCCAGATTTTCTTCTAAAAGTTTATAGTCTTAAGATTTATATTTAGGTCTTTTATCTATTTTGAGTTAATATTTGTATATGGGATTAGGTAAGGGTCCAAATTTATTCTTTTTCATGTAATTATTATTTTTCAACAATATTTAGTTAAAAGATTATTATTTCCTCTACCAAATGTTCATGGAAACTTTGTCAAAAATAACTTGACAATATATGGAAGAATTTAGCTCTAGGCTTTTATTTAACTCCAACGGTTTATATATCTGCCTTTAGAACAGTACTACACTGTTTCAATTATTGTAGCTTTATATGGTTTGAAATCAGAAAATATACATCTTCTAGCTTTGTTCTTTTTCAAGATCGTTTTGGGTATCTAGAGTCCATATTCCATATTAGGATAGATTTTTTTCTGAAAAATAAATATATAAATATATGATAGTTTCACCTAAAAAAAAAGAAAAAAAGAAAAAAATATTCTCTGGTAAGAAAGAAAGCAAAAAGAAATATTGAAATGTTATCTTTAAGTTATCAAAACTTGTATCAGACAAATGAAACTGTTATGTGAGATTATCATTTTTAATTTTGGATAAATTGCTATAATACTAGATGTCAACCACTAAGCCAAGCATGGGAAGGAGGGATGGGGAGGGAATGGGATGGGGATCGGGTGGGGGCTGACTGGGCGATGTGTGCATGTATATCTACAAAAGTTTTTTTGTATCCCACTATGATGTATGAATACAGTGCACCAATAAAAAATAAATAAATAAATAAAAGGAAAAAAATGAAAAAAATAAAAATAAAAAGTAAAAATAAAAAAGAATATCAAATAAAAAAAAGAGGAATGACAAGATTACATGTGGTAGAAAAAACACAAAAAGTATTAAATGAAGAAATTTTAAGTTAGGGAATTTTGCTCTTTACGTAGATCCTTATTTAAAGTATAATTAGCGTCAGGCATGGTGGCACACACCTGTAATCCCAGTACTTGAGAAAGGAAGATCACAAATTCAAGACCAGCCTCAACAACTTAGTAAGTCCCTCAGCAACCTAGCAAGACCCTATTTCAAAATTAAAAAATAAAAATATGGCTGGATGTATACTCAGAGATAGAACACCCTTGAATTCAATCCCCAGTACCAAAAATGACTAATTACAAAGAAGGAAAAGAAAATACGAAAGCATGCCAGTAAGATTTCTTATATGCTTTTTATTTTTATTTTTATATTTATTTGTTTACTATCTTTAAAATTTAATTGACACATATAAAAGATATTCATGGGGGTATCATATAGTGTTTCAAACCTAGTATCCTTGTGTAAAGTTCAAATCAGGGTAAGCATGATTAAAATACTTTTATCACATCTTTGAACTGCAATATTTATATATCAGGAATAAAAGATTTTGTGTGTGTGTGTGTGGTACTGGGGTTCCTGGCGGCCCTTCTACCTCCAGGCTACACTCCCAGATCTATTTCATATTTTTTATTTGGAAACAGGGGCTCTTAAGCCAGCACAGCTGGCTTCGAAACTGCGCGATCCTCCTGTCTCTGCCTGCCAAGCTCGGGGATTACAAGCGTGCACCACCACGCCTGGCAAAAGATATTGATTATAAAAACTATACAACATTTCTTCTACCATTTGATCTTGTTCTTATTTTCTTATCTATGGTAGGGAGTTATCTCTGTGTGCCCAGCAATCTTGATTCTTTTAGGGAGCTACTCCTTTTGAATTCCAAAATACAGCTGTGCTGGAAGGTGTCAATCATATTATCCCACTCCCAGGCCGGGCATGGTTCCAGACAAGGGTCAATCACAAACCCTACCTTTCTATGGTGAAAATCAGCAGAGGAATAGTTTTGTGACTCAGTCAAAAGCACTTTCCTGTGGTTTAAAAAATATAGAGATGGCAGCAAATAACTCTCCTCCTTGCTAGTTGCAAGGAGGTAGGTGAGACTGAATTATCTGTTTCCATGAGTTTCCTCTTAGAGATCATAGGCTTAAAATAATAAAGGCTTAAATAATTAAGCAATAAGCAAAGGTGTGTGTGTGTGTGTGTGTGTGAGAGAGAGAGAGAGAGAGAGAGAGAGAGAGAGAGAGAGAGAGAGAGAGATTAACTGTTTCTGAGACCAAACCTGAGGTTGGCTTCTAAGATAAACTAATTGTCCATCTGCATAGCCAGTTCAAGTAGGATCCTCATCACTTAACCAAGAGTCCATTAAAAGCCAGAACACAGTGTTAAGCATATGCAATGTGTAAGAAGCTATTTTCCAGCTTCCATTTCCCTTGAATCAGTATATCAGTACTGAAAGAAGATTTAAATGCGAAGTCTTTTTGCAAGTGTGTAGTAATAGTGTTCAATAAATTGAGTGCGCTGCTTTGGGGCTAGACATTGTGCTGAGCACTGGGAATGCTAAGGAGACTGGCATAAGAAAGTGTCCCTCTCCATGGTGGAGGAGAGCGTCAAGGCCAATGACTACAGAACCCTGTGAAAGGTGTTTCAGTTGAGGCCTGTAGACTGTTGCCAGAACTCAAAGGAAAGTTCAACACCTGAGTCTTGAAGAATTACAGGATTTTTTTCAAGCAGAGAAGAAAGAGAAGGGCATTATGGATAGAGTTAGTAAATGCATGTATGTACAAAAAGGGGTTTGTAAAAAATTTGTGGAATAACAAAACTTTTAATGTGACAAACACCTGAACATTGTGAAGTTGGATAATCATGAGGACTGAGGCTAAAGGACAGGTCAAATCCCATTTTTCTTTTCTTTTTTTTCTTTTAGCAGTCCTGGGCATGCAACCCAGGGGCATTGTACCTCTGACCTATACCCCCAGCCCTATTTTTTATTCTTTTTTTTTTTTTACAGTAGAACATGTTTACTTTTTTAAAATTTTTTATTGGTGCATTATATTCATACATCATATTAGGGTAAAAAAATTGTGTGTACATACATGTACATATCACTGATTTAACCCCTACCCAATTCTCACCCCATTCCCTCCCCAACCCTCCTTCCCTTGCTTGGCTTAGTGGTTGACTTCGATATGCTTAAGTACATTGTGTGTTTTAGAGATTTTATTTCTTCCCTCCTCCTTTCTCCTCCTTTAGGTTGTCTTGTTTGCTCCTCTATAGGATTTCCTTTTTCATCTAGAGTTCTTCCTATGACCCATTTCTCCTTAGCTTTCACATATTAGGGAAAGCATCTGATTTCTTATTTTTTGTGACTGACTAATCTCACTTAGCATGATGTCCTCCAGTTCCATCCATTTCCTGAAAATGATGTAATTGAGGTTTTTTTTTTTTTTGGTGGAACTGGGATTCCTGGAAGCCCTTCTACCTCCGGGCTACACTCCCAGACCTATTTTTACATTTTTATTTGGAAACAGGGTCTTTTAAGCCAGCGCGTGCGGCTGGCTTCGAACCTGCGCGATCCTCCTGTCTCCGCCTCCCAAGCGCAGGGATTACAAGCATGTGTCACCACGCCTGGCCTAATTGAGGTTTTTTTTAATGGCTGAGTAAAATTCCATTGTGTACATATCCCACAGTTTTGTAATCCATTCATCTGTTGATGGACATCTTGGCTGGTTCCATATTTGGCTATGGTGAATTGTGCAGCTATGAACATAGATACACATGCATTAGTTTGGTAGTGTGGTTTCCTTTCTTTTGGGTAGATACCCAGAAGTGGTATTGCTGGATCAAATGGTAGATTGTTCCCATTCTTCTGAGGATCCTCCATACTGTTTTCCAAAGTGGTTGCACTAATTTGCAGTCCCACCAACAATGTTTTAGAGTTCCCACTTCTCCACATCCTCGCCAGCATCTGTTGTTGTTTGTGTTTTGAATGATTGCCATTCTAGTTGGAGTTAGGTGAAATCTCAGGGTAGTTTTGATTTGCATCTCTCTAATTGCCAATGCTGTTGAGCATTTTTTTATGCATTTATTGGCCATTTGAATTTCTTCTTTCGTGAAGTGTCTATTTAGTTCTCTTGCCCATTTTGTTATTGGATGCTTTGTTTTCTTACTGAGTTTCTTGAGTTCTCTGTATAAACACTGCAACACATAGGCACAGATAAACACTTTCTCAACAAGACCCCAAAGGCACAACAAATTAAAAGGCGAATCAATATGTGGGATTGCATGAAACTGAAGAGCTTCTGTTCAGCAAAGGAAACTGTCAAGAACCTCAATCCAGAGTCAACAGAATGGGAGAAGATTTTTGCCACCTACATATCCTATAGAGGACTAATTTATTCTTTATTTTGAAACAAAGTCTCACTGAGTTGCAAAGAGCTTCACTAAGTGGCTGAGTCTGTCATCTGTTGGTGAACCTTGATCCTCCAGTAGCTGAGTCTGTCGGTGAACCCTGATCCTCCTGTCTTGGTCTCCCAAATGCTGAAATTACAAGTGCGTGCCACCATGCCCAGCTCAAACACCAATTTTAAAAAGTCCCAACTGCCGGGCGTGGTGGCACATGCTTGTAATCCCCGGGCTTGGGAGGCGAAACAGGAGGATCGCGCAGGTTCAAAGCCAGCCGCGCTGGTTTAGGAGACCCTGTTTCCAAATAAAACTTATAAAATAGGTCTGGGAGTGTAGCCCGGATATAGAAGGGCTTCCAGGAACCCCAGTACCACCAAAAAAAAAAAAAAAAAGTTCCAACTGCCATGGTAAGTAGCTAGGACTTTATCCTACATACTATGAAAAGATATCTGAGGCTTTAAACTGGATAGTTGACACAATCAGATTTATGGAATAAACCCACTGAGACAGTAAATACTGCCTCTTAGGTGAGGTTGTACAACTTTTCAGATGGTTAAGAGAGATTTTCATTTATTTTCCAATGAATTTTATGTAAATAAGTCCATTTTACTATAAAGTTCTTGTCCTTATTTTTAGAAGACCCATATGTTTTACAGATAGTTTTGTATTGTGTATTAGAATACTTTTGGTGGTATACTTTGAAAATATTTGTTCCTAGTCTACTGTTTATACTTTTTTTCTTACTTTGCTTTGACATGTTTTTACTGCATTTTTTAAAAATATATAATCTAATTTAGCAGTCATTTCTCCCATTACTTCTAGTTTTGTCATACTGAGGAATATTTTCCTTCTCTCAGATGATAAATAAATTCAAAAGTGTTTTTTCCCAATATATGTGTGATTCCATTTTTAACCCTTGATATAAACATCTGATCCATTGGGAATATATCTTGGCTTATGGCGTAAGAAGGGAATCCAATTTTATCTTTCTCCATATGGCTATCCTGTTATCACAACAGTTACTTAAAAGTCCATATTCTGCCCAATGGCTTAAAATGGCACCTATATTTCAACTTCAGTATCCATATGCAGTGGTATCTACTTATGAATTCCATGTTTTTCTTGTTTTATATGATTATTCATGTGCTAATATAAAACTGTTTGAATTATGGAGGCTTTATAATACTTTTCCTCTTGGCCCCTGTCTTCAATATTGTTTCCATTTTCAGGGCTTATGTATCTATTCTTACTTTTTTGTTGTTTTTGTTGTTCCTAATTAATTTTATAATTAATTTGCTCAACTTAAAAGCTTTATAGGTATTTAATTAAGATCAAGTGAAATTTCTATATCAAGCTAGAACTTTTTACCTCTGAGCTAAACTCCCAGTCTCTCTCTCTCTCTCTCTCTCTCTCTCTCTCTCTCTCTCTCTCTCTCCATATATATATATATATATATATATATATATATATATATATTTTTTTTTTTTTTTTTTTTTTTTTTTTGAAACAGGGTCTCACAGAGTTGCTGATACTGGCCTCCAACCTGCCATCCTCCTGTCTCAGCTTCCCAAGTACTGGGATTATAGACCTGTGCTCCACACTTGGCTGAGAAATAAGTGACATCTTTATGCTACTGCTCTCTCTTTTTCTTTCACAGATTGTGGTCTGTTTTTACATTCATTTAGGTTTAATTCTTTCCAAAGCACTTTATAGTATGGCTTGTATAAGTATTAGAAACTATTAGAAATTTTTGTTAAGTTTATTTCAAGAAACTTTATTCTCTTTTCTGTGTTTTCTGTCACAAATATAAGCTTCTCTTCAATTACACATTCTCATTGGTTTTTTGCATATGTATGCGTATGTAGATATATATACGCATACATATACACATACACAATATATGTCATTGATTTTTTTTTGGTGGTACTGGGGTTCTTGGAAGCCCTTCTCCCCCTGGGCTACACTCCCAGACCTATTTTATACTTTTTTAAATTTCGAAACAGGGTCTCTTAAGCCAGCACAGCTGGCTCCGAACCAGCGGGATCCTCCTGTCTCCGCCTCCCAAGTGCAGGGATTACAAGCGTGCGCCGCCACACCTGGCTGTCATTGATTTTTATATCCCCAATTAAAATTTGTTTTTACCAGATTCTCTTATTATTATATTTTTCTATGGACTCTTTTGAGTTTTACAGATATATAATTATATCTTAATACACTTTTACCTCTTAAATTCCTATTCTTATGCTAGTGTAGTAAGTGCTTTCTCACATCTGATAGTTGCTTTGGTTAATGTTATGTATTGAACGTTTGTGCTCTCCTAAGATTCATACATTGAAGCCTAAGTCTCAGTGTGGAGCTCTAAGAAGTAAGGAAGTAACTCAGTTACATGAGGCAATAAGGATAGGGCTCTGATTTGATAAGATTGGTGTACTTATAGTGGCTCATACCCTTTCTCCTCTCTCTACTTCCCACCCCATGTACACACAAAGATGAGGCCACAGGGGCCCACAGAAAGACGTGTGTACTCCACAAGAGAGCTCACAACAGACAGAAATCATGCTGGCACCTTGATTTTGGATTTTCAGTCCCCAGAACTGTGAGGAAATAAATTTTCATTGTTTAAACCACCTGGCCTAAGGTACTTTATTTGATATGGCAGCCCTATCAGAGTAATATAGTTAGTATCATATAATATCATGTTTGATGGTAGAGGTAGAGTAGGCATCTTTGCTTTGTTCCTGTCTTTAAAAAAGCTAAATCATGATGTTAAATATTAAACATTAAAGTTTTCCCAGCTTCTGGGATGGGGTGCATGCATATATTGCCATGTATACTAAGCATTGCATTTTATCTAATATATGTACTAAATTAGTATGGATAATCATGTTTTTTCTTCCTACTTCATTAATTCAATTAATTGCAATAACAGATTTCCCAAAGTCGGACGCTTGTAATCCTAAAATAAAACTGACTCAGTCATATCCATTGCTTAAAACTGTGTTTTTGGAATATCTGCTCAGTATTCTAAGATTTAGATTTGTGTTTTATTTGTTTGTTTTGGTACTAATAATTGAATCGAAGGACATTCTACCTTCTAGCTACACCCCCAGAATTTTTTATTTTTTGTTTTGAGTAAGAATCTCCCTAGGTTACTGAGAGTCTCACTATGTTACTGAGGCTGATCTTAAGCCTGCAATCCTCCCGTCCCAAGCACTGGGATTACAGCCGTGTGGCACCATACCCCACTTAGATTTGTATTTTAAACAGAAAATCCTGTCAATTTTTGGCCTATGCGCCTGAGAAGGAGATGCTAAAGGGTGATCATAGCAATCTAGGTGAGAAATTGCTGAGGAGAAAAATGAAGACAGGACTTTGTAACTTTTCTGTGAGGCTTCTTTACGTCAGCCTCCTCAGTATCCTGCAAGGCCAAGAAGAGCAGGGCCTGGTTGCCTCCTTCATTCCCATGTCTCCAGACACCTTTATAGTTGAAGACACAGTCAATGAAGGGATTGAGCAGAAATACCAATATATAAATAGGGCTAGCTGTAAGAAGGAAATCCAGGTGATATTTACATAGAAACTGAATCAATGTGAGAAATTAGACAAAATGGGTGAGACATTATTGCCATAAACTTAGAAATTTAAGACAGAGAAGTGATTTGGAATAGAAAACATATTGATTTGCAAGACTTGGATATAACATCTTGAGGTTTCTATAAGAGACTTAATTGGAGAAATCCGGTAGGTGTGGTTCTATTTTCTAAGAACGAGCCATAAAGGAAAAAAATTTTATTCTTTTTTTAAAAACTTTTTCCCAGGTACCCTGGCAAATGCATGATAAGAATTGCTTTATTCTAACGCATAACAAGACAGTAGGACTATTATAATTCTCAAATTACAGGATAGACAACTAAGACAATGAACTTAAGCAACTTATCAAGATCACCTGACCTTGTATACTGGTAGACCCAGTATTAAAACCCAGGTAGTTAATGCTGAAACCTGTGTTCAACTTCCATGCTGTATGACTCTTGAGATTTAGAGAGGAACCCTGTATTCATTGTAGTTGGAGTATTGGGAATGAATTAATTTATCCTTCAAGGATGGATAGAGTGATAGTGAAGATTGATGAGAAAAAAGTCTGAGAGCAAAAAAATTTAGGAAGCAAGGAGAAGAAGAAGCTGGGAGGAGGGTCCAGGGGCAGGAAGAGAGAGAGGAGGAAACTAAGACAGAGATGTCCTGGAGGGAGGGAAGAGACACTCTCAGGAGAATGGAGGCAACAGGTGGGGAATTTGAGGTTGCTTCCATTCTCTATGTTTTAGTCCCAAAATTTCCCAATGCCAATCAGTTCTTGTTATTTTATTTTTTAACCCTATTTCTCTCCTAAATAAGGTATCTGGCATGAAATATTACAGGGACTTTATAAGCAAAATGATCTACATTTTATAAACCCGTGTTACCTTAAGACTGGTCAAATAACAAAAAATCTGCAATTCCATTAAAGGGATGGATCCATTAGAATACTAATCTCTAGCAGGTTCTGAAATTAAATTTTTATAATTGAATGAGGCAATTCTATTAGCTCACGTTTGCTCTTTCTTACTGTACTCTTAAATTTCAATTGCCATATAAGGAATAAGTAACCAATATCCTGATTGAATGAATAAACACTATGTCAAGTTTTTTTTTTTTTTTTAATGCTGTATACCCTAGTTCGATAGCAGTAAATATACTGGCTTGGCTCGGTGAGCTGTATGTCATTTCTTCCCATCTAAGATGCAAGATCAATAAGGTTACCCATCTGGCCTCGGCTGAAAAAATGCCACTCATCTTCATAGTCATTTAAGTGCAATTTGTCATCCAGTTTTGTTGTTCTACTTTCTATTCTATGGAGGTGAAAAGTCTCCAGAATTACTTTCAGAATCACACATCTTATAAATAGAAAGAAGCTTAAAATCCTTCCATCCTTATGCAAAACAAAACAAAAAAGTTCAAAACATCATAGAAGTCAGCCTCTCAAAATAAATTCCTCAAGAGCAGGAAGGACAGGCGGACAGAGAGGATCAGTCCATCAAATTTTGTTTCTGTAACTTGTGGTTGTAACAGCTAACCAGCTTCTTTTCAGAAAGGATTTTTTAAATATGGTAACAGTTGCCATCTAGTGTCTCCCTTAAGCAACTGCAGGATGAACTTCAAATATTTTTATGTGTGGTAAATAACAGGAGGGTATGACAAAGTTTTGGCCATTGTACTTTATTTCCTTTATTCCCCATTTTTTCTAAAAAGTAGGAGATATAGATATTTATTTTAAAAACTATTATTTTAATGTCAAATTCTATCTAATAATAATTTACTCTCTATAAATGTAGGCATCTCCAACAATAGAGGGGAGGGGGGAATAAAACCAGAAAGAAAAGAAAAAGAATATCATTTCTTAGTGATCTCTTTCAGTTTCTAAGATTTAAAGCGTGCTGACCACGCTTAAAGTTGTACTTTCTGTCCTGATCTATCCTCTAAACTCCAGTCATACATATTGACGTGTTTATCTTTTCCACTTTGATGCATAAGAGTATCTTACACCTAACTCTCAATTTCCCCCACAACATTTTGCCTCTCCTCGTCAGCTGAGCATACGCTTCACACCATCACTTAAATATAGGTCTCATTTGTTTATTCTTCTTCAATCCTAGCTCTAATCCAAACACACCTCTCTTCATCTTTGCCTTTACAATTGATCCCTAATGCCGTTTCTCTAGACCTACAATTGCTTGTTGCCTAGATTTCTCTGATGGCCTCCAAGCGAGCCTCCTGGTCTCTATGATTCTTTCTCCATATAGCAGCTAGAGTGATCTTTCTAAGGTAAATCATTTCACAAACTTTCCCTGCTTAAGTCTCTTTAATGGCTTCTGCGAACCTTTTGAATAAAATCTAGACTTGCCAACATGGTCTGAAAAGCCCTTGGATAACGACCTCAGCTCCTTCTATATGCCACCTGATCTCCCAAGCTTCTTCTTTGCCATCTTCTTTGCATAAAACATCCTGAACTCAGTCTCATCCCAGGGTCTTCATGCTTGTCCTTTCTGTACTCTTTTCTTACCCCCCCCAATCTTCAAATTGCTCAGTCTTTCAGGTTATTCTATTTTCTGTTTAAATATCATCCCAGAGAGGTCTTTCCTGTGCGCTCTGGCTACTATAGCACCTTGTCCTGTTTCCCTGAAAGCACAAGGCTGTGAGCTATGTAACTTCTCAACAAAGAAATAGGGTTGGAAGAATCGTCCCTCTCAGTAATTTGTTAATGTAATTTTATGTGATCAGAATCTACTGTATTATTTTAAAGTTAAATAAATTCTCTCAACATACTTGACTTAATAAGAGCAGCACATCTTATTATTCTAATAGTACATATAAAAACTGTTTTCATTGGACAACAAATAGGATTAGAATATAAATTTCAATCTTGTTCTTTCACTTTCAGATCTGATCAACTCCATAAAAATGTACATAGACAAATATGTAATTTTCCCTTTCATCATCATAATTTCACAGGCAAAAATAAAAATGAGAGTTGATTATCGACAAATGATTGATTGCTCTGTGGGTATCTAAATGAGATTTTGTTGCCTCTGTTGATAAATATGATGACATACTTTTATCTATAATGCATAAAAATTGATAAAAATCTAGCTACTATGACTTTTGGGAAACAAGTAGTTTAAAAACCTCTTTAAGTACAACAGAACAATATTGCATCCCATTAGGGCTAGGCTGGTTCTACTAGATGCTCAGTAAGTATACAATGAATGGATTTGCAAGACTTTTATATTTGTAATTTGGGATACACACATTGAATGAAATAGCTGTTTTATTATGAATAAACTCAGCTGGGAAGCAGATATAAGAACTAAGTGTATATTGGTATGTTGGTGGATATAGTTAAATTGGAGAGGTCATAATAAAATTTGTTCTTACTTATTTGTTTATATTATAGCAATTTCTTTCCAAAGTAACACTTCACATTGAATCAAACAACTTCAGAATTATTGCCTCATTTTGGGTTAAATTCAGTAAAGACAAACTTCAAATAAGACACATTTCCTGTTGTCTGAGGCTTGGAGCCAAGTGAGAAAACTAATGAATTGTTATTTCAACAAAATTACAATACAAGGATGCAATAAGAATATAACAAATAACATGAGAGTGATGTGGGCTAAATTATCTTGGGCAAATAAGACTGAGTTAGGTGAAGAGTTAAGGGGTGAGGGGAAGGAAACATAATGAGAAAGGCGCACATGTTCAAGACTCACAACCATGATCTTTCAGTATATTACTTGGGTGGGGGAAGAATAGAAACAGTGCTAAGATATGAGGCTCGTTTTTATTTCTTTATTTCTTTTATTTCTTCGGTAGTACTAGGCATTGAATCTAGAGCCTCACACATACCAGGCAAGAGCTCTACTACTGAATCACATCCTAGTCCTTTTTGTTTTGAGATAGTGTCTCACTAAGTTGCCCAGACTGTCCTTGAACTTGTGATCTTGCCTCAGCCTCATGAGTAGCTGGGACTACAAGTGAGGGCTACCACACTCAGCTAGACATAAGGCTTTCTATGCAAACAGCCAAGGCATAGAGACCTTTAATCTTCAGCCATAGAAGGGGATTCATCAAGGTTTTTAACCAAGAGAATGGTGCAGCACAGAGATGTCTGATATAGAGAAGAGATATCTTCTTAAGCTTATCTCCATACAAGTTACTTGGGGGTCTTCTTTCTTTTTATTTCTTCTTTGATTTTTAAATTCTCCCTCTCCTCTTCCTCCTCCTCCTCCTCTTCCTCCTCCTCCTCCTCCTCCTCCTCCTTCTTCTTCTTCTTCTTATTATTATTATTATTATTATTATTAGACACTGAGGATTGAACCCAAGGCCATTCTACCTCTGAGCTATATCCCAGGCCTTTTTATTTATTTTTTATTTTGAATCAAGGTCTTGCTAAGTTGCTGAGGCTGGCCTTGAACCTGCCATCCACCTGTCTCAGCCTAGAGATCTCCTGAACTGTGAATTCTGATTGAGTACACCTGGTGGAGGTCTAAATTTGCAACAGCATCCCTGGTGATGCTTGCTACTTGCTCCTTACTGGGCTGTGGGCATACCTTGAGTAGTGACATTTTAGGAAGATTTCCTTTGAAAATGTCCAGTAGGGACAGACAAAATGGCAGGACATCAAAGAGACTATTGCAGCAGCATATGTGAAAGATCAGTCAAAACAGTGACAGCAGTTAAAGATTCTTTGGGAACAAATTGAAAAAAAAGTTCTTTATTCCAAATATTTTAATAAAAAAAGAAAAGAAAGATATAAAAACTGTAAAGACTTTTCTATGGAACACTTTCCTTCAACTCTACAGTTAGCATTTTATTACACTTGTGTTATCTTCGATCTATCCCTTTGTCCGCTCTCCAAAAATTAACCAGTCTTCCTCATTTTTCAATACATTTCCATGTAATTTACAGGCATTAATACACTTATCAGCATTAATTAAAATAATTAAGATTGACAAAAATGTGGTAAAAGACAGTAGATCATTCCCTGAGTTTATGATTAATGAGAAATAATACAAGTTTATGAGATCAACCAGGCAATGCTGTGTGAACTCAGCCCAAGAATACTGCATCAGAGATGTCCACTGAATCCATGATCTCTGTATACAGGCAACATCTGTTTGTCTAGTCAGATTCCACAGTTGGAGAAAAGAGACTAGGAATCATCAGTCCATAGTCAAATAAAGGAAAAATGAGAGAACTCAGAGATTGTGTAGAAAGAGAAGTTATCCTGAGGAAAATGACATTCAACATGTGTACAGGACAATAGACAAATTATGGAACCAACCTAAGTGTTCATCAACAAATGAATGGATTACAAAATTATGGGAAATACATACAATGGAATTCTACTCATCAATAAAGAAGAACAAAATTATGTCATTTGCAAGAAAATGGAAGGACCTGGAGAATACTATGTTAAGTGAGATCAGCCAATCACTGAGGTTTCTCTTCCATTATCTGGAGTCTCTCTTGTATCCCAATTACTCTCTTAGCTTCTCCATATTAGAGAAAAAAATGACCCTTTACTTTCTGTGATTGGCTAATCTTACTTAACCTTATGTCTCCCATTTTTCTGTATGTGAATACTTTTGTTCTTTTTTATTGATGAGTAGAATTTCATTGTGTGTGTGTATCCCATTTCTTTTTTTTTTAATTAATTTATTTTTTAAATTGGTGCATTGTAGTCATATATCAATCACATTGGAGTACAAGACTTGAGAGGATATACAAGCACACATCATCCAATTAGCCCTCCTCCAGCCCCCGTCCCATTCCCTCCCCCTCCCTCCATCCCACACTTCTTTGGTGATTTACTTTGATACATTTGTTTATGTACCTCCTGCATTTTAAAGAGGCTCCGTCCTCCAGTATTACATACCCTCTGATTGGTCACATTAGTTGCTTCACTATAAGGCCCTTTCTATAGCTCAACCTCTTCCTGTTGCCCTTTTCCTCCTAGTTATTGCTGATTAAGAAAAGCGTCTGATTTATATTTTCTGCGATATTTCTCTGTGCATGCTGCGTTGCAAGTACCAATCCCACTCTTGATGGTCCCAGTAGTGGCCTGGCTACTCAGTGGACTGATCCAGACCTCGCTGGCTCACGCAGCGGCCTTGCCTCATGGGAGGACCCAGTTCTGGTCTCGCTGGCCCCTGAACTGGTCAAACCCCTAAGCTGACTTTGGTCCCGACCTTGGAGGCCGCAGGAGTGAACTTGCCTCACGCCAGGCTCCGATGCTGGCCATTGGCCCCTGCACCGGTCTAACCCCTTGGCAGGATTCCAATCCTGGCCTCGGAGGCCCCAACACTGGTAATGCCTCACGGCAGGCTCCGCTGCCGGCCTCGTTGGCCCCAGCACCGGCCTAACCCCTCGGCAAACTCTTATCCTGGCCTCGGAGGCCCCAGTACCGGCCTTGCCTCACAGCAGGCTCCGATGCCGGCCTCGCTGGCCCCAGCACCGGCCTAACCCCTCGGCAGGCTCTTATCCTGGCCTCGAGGCCCCAGTACCGGCCTTGCCTCAAGGCAGGCTCCGATGCCGGCCTCGCTGGCCCCAGCACCGGCCTAACCCCTCAGCAGGCTCTTATCCTGGCCTCGGAGGCCCCAGTACCGGCCTTGCCTCACGGCAGGCTCCGATGCCGGCCTCACTGGCCCCAGCAGCGGCCTAACCCCTCGGCAGGCTCCGATCCCGGCCTCAGAGGCCCCAGTACCGGCCTTGCCTCAAGGCAGGCTCCGATGCTGGCCTCGCTGGCCCCAGCAGCAGCCTAACCCCTCGGCAGGCTCCGATCCCGGCCTCGGAGGCCGCAGCACTGGTCATGCCTCAAGGCAGGCTCCGATGCCGGCCTCGCTGGCCCCAGCACCGGCCTAACCCCTCGGCAGGCTCTTGTCCTGGCCTCGGAGGCCCCAGTACCGGCCTTGCCTCAAGGCAGGCTCCGATGCCGGCCTCGCTGGCCCCAGCAGCGGCCTAACCCCTCGGCATGCTCCGATCCTGGCCTCGGAGGCCCCAGCACTGGTCATGCCTCAAGGCAGGCTCCGATGCCGGCCTCGCTGGCCCCAGCACCGGCCTAACCCCTCAGCAGGCTCTTATCCTGGCCTCGGAGGCCCCAGCACCGGCCTTGCCTCACGGCAGGCTCCGATGCCGGCCTCACTGGCCCCAGCAGCGGCCTAACCCCTTGGTAGGCTCCGATGCCGGCCTCGCTGGCCCCAGCACCGGCCTAACCCCTCGGCAGGCTCTTGTCCTGGCCTCGGAGGCCCCAGTACCGGCCTTGCCTCAAGGCAGGCTCCGATGCCGGCCTCGCTGGCCCCAGCAGCGGCCTAACCCCTCGGCATGCTCCGATCCTGGCCTCGGAGGCCCCAGCACTGGTCATGCCTCAAGGCAGGCTCCGATGCCAGCCTCGCTGGCCCCAGCACCGGCCTAACCCCTCAGCAGGCTCTTATCCTGGCCTCGGAGGCCCCAGTACCGGCCTTGCCTCACGGCAGGCTCCGATGCCGGCCTCACTGGCCCCAGCAGCGGCCTAACCCCTCGGCAGGCTCCGATCCCGGCCTCAGAGGCCCCAGTACCGGCCTTGCCTCAAGGCAGGCTCCGATGCTGGCCTCGCTGGCCCCAGCAGCGGCCTAACCCCTCGGCAGGCTCCGATCCCGGCCTCGGAGGCCGCAGCACTGGTCATGTCTCAAGGCAGGCTCCGATGCCGGCCTCGCTGGCCCCAGCACCGGCCTAACCCCTCGGCAGGCTCTTGTCCTGGCCTCGGAGGCCCCAGTACCGGCCTTGCCTCAAGGCAGGCTCCGATGCCGGCCTCGCTGGCCCCAGCACCGGCCTAACCCCTCGGCAGGCTCTTGTCCTGGCCTCGGAGGCCCCAGTACCGGCCTTGCCTCAAGGCAGGCTCCGATGCCGGCCTCGCTGGCCCCAGCAGCGGCCTAACCCCTCGGCATGCTCCGATCCTGGCCTAGGAGGCCCCAGCACTGGTCATGCCTCAAGGCAGGCTCCGATGCCGGCCTCGCTGGCCCCAGCACCGGCCTAACCCCTCAGCAGGCTCTTATCCTGGCCTCGGAGGCCCCAGCACCGGCCTAACCCCTCGGCAGGCTCTTATCCTGGCCTCGGAGGCCCAAGTACCGGCCTTGCCTCAAGGCAGGCTCTGATGCCGGCCTCGCTGGCCCCAGCACTGGCCTAACCCCTCGACATGCTCCGATCCCGGCCTCGGAGGCCCCAGCACTGGTCATGCCTCACGGCAGGCTCCGCTGCCGGCCTCGTTGGCCCCAGCACCGGCCTAACCCCTCGGCAAGCTCTTATCCTGGCCTTGGAGGCCCCAGTACCGGCCTTGCCTCACGGCAGGCTCCGATGCCGGCCTCGCTGACCCCAGCACCGGCCTAACCCCTCAGCAAGTTTCGGACCCGACTTCGGAGGCCCTAGCACAAGCCTTGCATCATGGCAGGCTCCAATGCCGGCCTCGCTGGCCCCAGCATCGGTCTAACCCCTCTGCAGGTTCCAATCCCGGCCACGGAGGCCTCAGTAGTGGCCTTGCCTCACAGCAAGCTCCGATGTCGGCCACTGGCCCCGGCGCCCGCCTAACCCCTCAGCAGGTTCCGATCACTGTCTCTGTGGTTAGTATTTCAAAGGTTCCAGTTGTAATGTATCAGATCTCTGCCTCCCCCGAATATTGGCTACTGGCATTGCCACTGCCTCCACCGTTTCAAATCCTTCCCAGGCTCTTTTTCCACTCTGAATGTTGTCCAGTGTTCCTAAGCATGCGTGATGGTAGCATTCGACATTTGGTGTAATTTCTCCAAAAAAATAAAGTTGGTAAGATCCGGTTTCTGCTTCTCCTGAATACAAGTCTCTACCACCATCGCGAAGAACTCTTTCAACACCGCATTTTTCCTTGGTCTCCGCTAAACTCTCTCCTTATATGTGATGTCTGAGATTCTTAACAATATAGAGAAATAGCAGTCCTCTTTCACGGCGAATTTTTCCATAAGTTCCAGTGCATTTAGATAAGTTTTTTCTGCATCTCCAGTGTCCTGGCATCCATAACGGCTTTCTTACCACCTCTCCGATATTTTTCTTTATCTTTTTCTGTTCTGGGCCCGGTTTCTCCAGGGGTCTGGCGTGCTACTCGCAGTTCGGCCGGGACCCAGAGTCCCGCGATCCGGGCCCCAGCTGGCGTGCCCTGTGCTCGACCCCCGCCCAGAACCCAGCGTCTTACTGGGCCTTGTTTCTCCAGGGGTCTGGCGTGCTACTCGCAGTTCGGCCTGGGGCCCAGAGTCCCGCGACCCGGGCCCCATCTGGCGTGCCCAGCCCGCAACCCCTGCCCAGAACCCAGCGTCTTACTGGGTCTGGTTTCTCCAGGGGTCTGGCGTGCTACGCGCAGTTCGGCAGGGGCCCAGAGTCCCGCGACCCGGGCCCCATTAGGCGTGCCCCGCCCGCGACCCCCGCCCAGAACCCAGCGTCTTACTGGGCCTGGTTTCTCCAGGGGTCTGGCGTGCTACGCGCAGTTCGGCCCGGGGCCCAGGGTCCCGCGACCCAGGCCCCGGCTTTTGTGCGCTGTGCGCGACCCCTGCCCAGAACCCAGCGTCTTACTGGGCCTGGTTTCTCCAGGGATCTGGCGTGCTACTCGCAGTTCTGCCTGGGGCCCAGAGTCCCGCGACCTGGGCCCCATCTGGCGTGCCCAGCCCGCGACCCCAGCCCAGAACCCAGCGTCTTACTGGGCCTGGTTTCTCCAGGGGTCTGGCGTGCTATGCGCAGTTCGGTCTGGGGCCCAGAGTCCCGCGACCCGGGCCCCATCTGGCGTGCCCAGCCCGCGACCCCCGCCCAGAACCCAGCGTCTTACTGGGTCTGGTTTCTCCAGGGGTCTGGCGTGCTACGCGCAGTTCGGCCGGGGCCCAGAGTCCCGCGACCCGGGCCCCATTAGGTGTGCCCCGCCCCTGTATCCCATTTCTTGATGATTTCCTTTGATGAACAGAAACTTTTTAGTTTAATGTCATCTCACTTATTAATTCATATTTTAATTTTTTGAGCTTCAGGAGTCTTATTGAGGAAGTTTCTACCTGTGCCTATTGTAATGTTGAAATTGAGTCAGGGGTCACAAAGGAGATAAATCCAGCAAAGGAGTGTGGGATTAGGCCTCTTTATTAAAAGAAAATGTCTTTCCTGGTTGAAGCCTGGAGACTAATATTGCAACTGGTCTGCAGAGTCGCTCAGCAGAGAGGAGGTAAGGGTATTTACAGCAGTAGGGGGTCTTGGGGTAGAGCTAGCAGCATGGAGATGCCCATCCTCTCTCAATGTCTGGAGTCTCGCAACATCTGGAGTCTGCCCCACGATGATGTTGGGAGCCTTGCGGCATCTCCACTCTGACTTCCGGGGTTCTGTCTCCTGTCCATGTTGAAAGGGTCCCATGGGGAAAGGGAGGGACATGACCTATCACCTATATGTTGGTGATAGGTCTCTCACAGCTTCAAAGTCTCTGGTCTAACTTCCAGGTCTTTGATTCATCTCGAGTTGACTCCTAAGCAGGATGAGAAGCAATAATTTAGTTCCATTTTTCTACAAATGGATAACCAGTTTTCCCGACATCATTTGTTGAAAAGGCTGTCTTTTCCCCCAACGTATATGTTTCACACCTTTGTTAAAAATCAGTTGGCTGTAAGTGTGGTGAATTTGTTTCTGTATCTTTTATTCAATTCCACTCATCTATATGCCGGTTTTTGTGTCAATACCATGCTGTCATTGTTACTATATAGCTCAGCAGTATAATTTGAAGTCAGGAATGGTGATGCCTCCTGCATGGTTCTTATTGCTGAGAATTGCTTTGGCTATTCTGGGTACCTAGGGGCAAGCCACCAGTCACCTCATCAGTATACAAAGAGGCATTCTTAGCCAGGCGTGGTGGTGCACGCTTGTAATCCCAGCATTTGGGAGATTGAGACAAGAGGATCACGGTTCACAGACAGCCTCAGCTACTCAGTGAGGCCCTTTGCAACTCAGTTAGACCCTGTTTCAAAATAAAAAATAAAAAATAGACCTGGGGGGTGTATCTCAGAGGTAGAATGCCCCTGGGTTCCATCCCCAGTACTGCAAAAACAAAAACAAAAAACAAAGCGGCATTCTTATTACTCTGGAGATTTCTGAGATCTTAGGAGCTCTGAAGGAACTTAGGAGCCTTAGGACCTTAGGAGGTCTGGTGTCTGAAACTGTAGACTAAGACTCAGTATTATAACAAATGATGTTCCTATCACTGACACTTAGAAATTGAAGTGTTTTAGGACCTTTGTGCCAGGAACTGGGGGCAGAGACCTCGGCGCAGCGAATCGGCCAGGCAATACGGGCAGGGCTCCCTCCGACTTGCCCTGGACATTTTTCTTACATAGTGTGTGGTCTAGAATTCCTGCATATGTGCTGCAAGAGCGGTCTACTTTTGGGGAGATATTTTCAAAAATTTAAGGTGGATTGGATCTGTCTGCCTCTCCCGAATACTGGCTGCCGCCGCTAACACCATTTTGGTTCATCTCTGCAAACCTTTTTCTTACATAGTATGTTGTTCAGAGTTCTTGAGCATGTGGGGCAGGAACAGTCTACTTTTGGAAAGATTTCTTCAAAAATTCAAGGTGGATTTGGTTGGATCTGTCTGCCTCTCCTGAATACTGGCCGCAGCTGCTACCTTCTTGGTCTCTTCTAGAGTATGTTGTTGTTAAGTATTCCTGTGCATGGGTGGCAGGAGCAGTCTGCTTTCTGATCTCTTCTGGGATATCCCTCCAAAAATCACTTCTTGCGGTGGCGCGTGCCGTGCTGCAGCCTTGCCTCTAATTCCGCCATTTTCCACTCTATCTCCTATATTTCAAATAGGAAGTCATGACTGGAAATGTTTCTGTGTGTTGCCCCAATCAGCTATTAAATAAAAATCTGTTGTCCAGGGTTTCTCAGGAGGATGCATATCCTATTCAGCTGCTGCTAACCATCACCCCTGTGGTCGTGGTTGCCGCTGCAGCTGCAACTCCACCCGCCGTCATCTTCCTCCCTCTTTAATATTTTTTAATAAAAGAAAACAGTTGCTGGGCGTGGTGGCACACGCTTGTAATCCCCGTGCTTGGAAGGTGGAGACAGGAGGATCGCACAGGTTCGAAGCCAGCCATACTGGCTTAAGAGACCCTGTTTCCAAATAAAAAGTATAAAAATAGGTCTGGGACTGTAGCCCGGAGGTAGAAGGGTTTCCAAGAACACCAGTACCACCAAAAAAAAAGAAAAGAAAAGAAAATAGTCCGTGTCTTTTGCAGGAGTTGGGGGCCCAAGTACTTAGTAGTAATGTGTTTTATCTCCCCTCCAAGAGCAGAGGCCCACAGCTTCACCACAGAGAGCGGGTTCTGTTGCTCCGAGCACACCCAGCCCCAGCGCTACACAGAGGAGCATGGCAGCCAGGAGCGCCCTTGGCTCCCGGGACTTGAGGCGCCAGCTGACCCAACTATGAGGGGCTCCATCTAACATGCCCCGAACATTTTTTCTTACATAGTGATAAGTTGGGTCCCCCCCACAAGTGATCTCCCAGTGGCAACAGGAAGCAGAACCCCAGAAGCCAGAGGTGGAGATATTGTGAGAATCCAGGTGCCTCGAGACTCCAAACATCACGAGACTACAGGTGTCACGAGAGAATCGGCATGCCTATAAAACATCGGTGCCTCCGATCCACCACATGATCAGGACTATGCGCAACTCTCCAGACTCATGGCCCATCAGTCCCTTCCCCCACGGCCGGCTGACTCTCCAGAGGGGCCGGGTCCAAATAAAGCAGCGGTCTCTGATACCCCGGTTGGTGTTTTTACCTCCCTCCTAAACTCCTTAATTCTATTTTCAACCATTCACATAGTATGTTGTCCAGAGTTCCTGAGCATGCAGGGCAGATATAATCTACTTTCAGGGAGATTTTCTCAAAAGTTCAGGGTGGATTAGAATGAATCTACCTGCCTCTCCCCAATACTGGCCGCTGCCGCCGCTGCCATCTTGGCCCTCCTCCCAAGCATTTTTCTTACATAGTATGATGTCCAGAATTCCTGACCATGTGGGGCAGGAGCAGTCTTTTTGGGGGGAGATTTCTCCAACAGTTCAAGGCGGGTTGGATTGGTTTTATCTACCTCTCCTGAATGCTGGCCACTGCCGCCGCTGGCTCCACCATCTTGGTCCGCCTCTTCTTTCTTCTATTTTAGTTAGGAAGTCATAGCTATAAATGTCTCTCTATATTGTCCCAACCAGATATTAAACCAAAATTTGATGTCCGGGTTTTCTTAGAGGAATACCTGTCCTATTTGGCCACTGCCAGCTATTGTTGCTGCGGCCGGGGTCGCCAATGTGACCATGACCACCACCATCTTCCCGGAAATCGTGTAAAAAAGTTTTAACTGAAAAAAAAATGTATTAATAGGATGTCAAGTCAGTGTTATAATTTAAATCCTATAGGTGTGTATGTGTATATATATTTGTGTGATACTAGGGATTGAACCCAATGGTATTCTATGTCTGAGTTATACGCCCAGTTTTTTTTTTTTTTTTTTTTTTGCGGGTCTGGGGATGGAGCCCAGGGGCATTTGACCTCCGAGCTACACCCCCTGCCTTATATTTTATTCTTTATTTTGAAACCGGGTCTCACTGAGTTGCAAAGGGCCTCACTAAGTAGGTGAGGCTGTCTGCGAACTGCAATCCTCCAGTCTCAGCCTCCCAAATGCTGGGATTACAAGCGTGCACTGCCATGCCCGGTTTAATTTTAATTAATTAAATTTATTTATTTATTTATTTATTATTGAGGTAGTGGAGATTGAACCCATGGACATTCTACCTCCGAGGTACACCCTCAGTGCCACAACCTTGCCTCCTTTGGAGTCTGCGTGACCCTGCACGCATGACGTGGCACGCTTCAAGGAAAGCAGCCCTGAGGAAGGATGGTTCCTGGTCAGACTAATCCCTGTTCTTGGATGTTCTTTCATAGCTATTGTTCTTTTGGTAATGATTCTATTAACTTTTCACACAAATGGCTCCGGTGATGTAGAATGAGGTCCCAGTCAGGACTGTGGGCGAAACTGATTCCATGGAAGAAAAATTTTCTGGTAATATGTTTGAGCTCTCAGATGCCCCTGCCTTGCTCCATGCTATAATAAAATTAACTCCCCTTTCCCATCCTGATTGGCAAATAGTTTTTCTTTTACCAATTACTATGGCAGGCAAACCCGCCAATCATTTTTGCTTCTTGTTTTAGATTAATTATGAGAATATTGTACTTGGTTAGCAAGATCAGGGAGGTTTTAAGTAGCTTATTTTCAGCTGTTCTTTAACTTCAGAGACCACCCAGATTTCTTTATTAGACCTATATGAGATGTGATTAAATACAATATACATTGCTTTTAAAGTTCTTTTTCCTTTGACAAAATGAATGTTTTAAGACACTCGTGATGCTTATGATGTTGTGGATTTCTGTAGTAATCTATTATACATTTATTAAGTTATGATCAAATGTGATATACATTGTCTTTTAAATTTTATTGGACTTCCGGGAAGATGGCGACCGAGAAAAGCGGGGCTTAAGAGCCCCGCTAACAACAAATTTCCATTACCACAAAATCAGCGCCTCTCATAGCCAGAAAACACCATCACCAGTGAAACAAAAAATCACCAGGCTCCAGAGAGAAAGCAGACTGAGAACAGAGCCACAGAGGAGATACACCGGCCTCGCGCCCGAGGACGCGGCAGACGCGGCAGCAGCGCCATACTGCCGGAGGCACCGGCAAATTCACGGGACGACTACAGCAAGCCGAGGTGAGCCACTGCGGAACAGCTAGGCGGGATTTCTCTGCGCAGAGAGCATCTAAAGCTCCCAGTGGTCGAGCTCAGCACACGCTGCAGGGATTCAGAGTAGAAATCAAAATCAAGAAGAAAAACGCCAGCCCCATAGCCGGGGGCGTAGCAGCGGCACTATATTGCCACGGGCGGCAGCAGCAGAGAATTCAGCGAGGCCGGTACAGCTACATCTGCGTACTCAAGAACAGTGAGTCAAATTGCGGGCCACAGAGGAGAAATCCCAGTACTGTACTCACTGGGACTTGACCCAGTGGGGGAGGGGCGGTGGCAGAGATATCACACTATAGGAGAACGTGCAACCTGGCACCCCCCACAGTCTAAAGCAGCCTCTATCGACTCTCTGGGTCGGAGACTCTGTGATAAAACCCAGTAAAGGAGTAGTGGGGTCTGAGATACTATTGACTCGAGATCCAGAACACCTTAAGGGAAGTCATAGTGACCCAAGGGAAGAACCCAGAGAAGGCACAAACATCGGAAATCATGGGAAAGAGGAATAATACTGGAGCAATTAATGCTCACAACCCCACAACATCAGAACCCGATAAAACAGAAAATCAGAGATTTCTAGAAGATCAAATCAGGAAAATAACTGTAGAAATAATAGAGGTGCTTCGAAAAGAACTCAGAGAGAGCCAAAAAGAGATAAAGGATGCAATTAATGAAGTAAAGGCCTCAATTCAAAGCACAAACAACCGATTAGAACACATGGAGAACAGAATCTCGCTCTTAGAAGATGAGCAATCCAAAAATGAACTCATAGTTTCTAATCTAGAAAAAAATATCCGACAGCAGGAATCTGATATTGAAGAAATATTGGCCCATTTTAAGAGAGCTAACCTAAGAATAATTGGAATAGAGGAGGGAAAAGAAAGTGAAACCAAAGGGATCAACAATCTCTTCAAGGAAGTAATAGCAGAAAATTTTCCAAACATAGAGCAAGAGGTTGATACAAAGGTCCAGGAAACTTATAGAACTCCCTTTAGACAGGATCGGAGAAAAGGATCCCCACGCCACATAATTGTCAAAATGACCAATGTGGAAGCCAAGCAGAGAATCTTAAAGGCAACAAAAGCAAAGGGCCAAGTGACATTCAGAGGCAAACCAATTAGAATCACTCCAGACTTCCCAAACCAAGTTATGAGAGCCAGAAGGGCTTGGAGTAACATATTCCAAACTCTGAAAGAAAACAACTTCCAGCCAAAAATCTCCTACCCAGCAAAACTTTCTATCAAATTAGATGGAGAAATAAGAAGCTTCCATGACAAACAGAAACTGAAGGAATTTATGTCTTCAAAACCAGCACTAGAGAAAATACTCAAAGAGATTAACTACAAAGAAGAAATAGGTAACACACACCAGAACCAGAGAAACAAGAGTTTCCATCCAACAGACAATTAAGATTGGTTATCTGTGGAGATTCATTATTTATGTTAGTCTTTTACCTATCTCTAAATGGTATTGTTTGCCTTTATTGTTGTTAATTTTTAGGATTTCTAGTTGGAATATTAATATACCTTCAGATATAGCAATTGGAAATATTTTATCCCATTCTATTAGTAACTGTTAACTCTGTTTACATTGTCTTTGGATATACAATTTTTTTATTGTTTTATTTTTTAGGGAGTCTGTATACTCCTCTGTTGCCTGTGTCATTGAAATCATAACCAAGAAATCACTGCCAATTTCAATGTTGTGAGGTTTTATGATCCAGATTTTCTCCTAAAAGTTTATAGTCTTAAGAGTTGTATTTAGGTCTATTATCTATTTTGAGTGAATATTTGTATATGGGATTAGGTAAGGGTCCAATTTTATTCTTTTTCATGTAATTATTATTTTTTAACAATATTTAGTTAAAAGATTATTATTTCCTCCACCAAATGTTCGTGGAAACTTTGTCAAAAATAACTTGACAATATATGGAAGAATTTAGCTCTAGGCTTTTATTTAACTCCAACTGTTTATATATCTGCCTTTAGAACAGTACTACACTGTTTCAATTATTGTAGCTTTATATGGTTTGAAATCAGAAAATATACATCTTCTAGCTTTGTTCTTTTTCAAGATCGTTTTGGGTATCTAGAGTCCATATTCCATATTAGGATAGATTTTTTTCTGAAAAATAAATATATAAATACATGATAGTTTCACCTAAAAAATAGAAAAAAATATTCTCTGGTAAGAAAGAAAGCAAAAAGAAATATTGAAATGTTATCTTTAAGTCATCAAAAGCTTGGTATCAGACAAATGAAACTGTTATGTGAGATTATCATTTTTAATTTTAGATAAACTGCCATAATACTAGATGTCAACTACTAAGCCAAGCATGGGAGGGAGGGATAGAGAGAGAATGGGGTGGGGATTGGGTGGAGGCTGACTGGGAAAAGTGTGCATGTATGTCTACAAAAGTATGTATCCTACTATGATATATGAATACAGTGCACCAATAAAAAAAATATCCAAAAAAAATAAATAAAAAAAATAAATTTTATTCCTTTTGCAGAACTAAGGTTTTAAGGTGCTAGTGATATTTACCTAATGTCTTATAATTCAATTATTAAATTGGGGAAATGCAGAATGCAATGCTTTAAAGTGCTCTTAACTTCATAAGGTTTAAAGTAATACTTAAGTCTTTTTAAATGGGTTTTTTAATTGCTGGTACATTATAAAATGGTATTTTTTTGTTTAGCTAGTAGGTCAAAACAAAAGGCAGATATAATAAGTGTGCAGGTATAAAGTTTTGATAGATATAAAGAAAGGAAATCTTGAGAGAATAAGAAAGTATTTTGTATGAAGTAAGGTTTATCCTAAGATTATCACAAATGGAAAAGAAAGGACCAGGATAAAAATCAGAGGGTTAAAGCAAATTGCAGAATGTTTGTGGTATTTTGTTTGTATATTTGATGAAGATGGATTCATCGCCCTTATTCCTTTGCTATGGGTACATGTATGTAATGGTAATGGGAGAAAATTGAGGAGAAATTAGCTCATGCTAACTGTTCGTAAAATTGTAAAAGTCAAAATGTATTTTCTATGTTCACCTTTGTCCTGGCAGGTGTCAGGAAGTTACAAGGCCAGGGGGCTGACCTTAATCACAAGATCTGGGGCTGATCTTAATCACAAGACCAGTTATGTCACAGGCCTTCCTTTGTCTTGCTTATGATTGGTGATTTACATGTCCTTCACTTAATACCCCACTATGGTTCTTTGGTGTTTACACTTTTCTACTAGGAATTTCACTGGTAAATGGTATAGATTTTGGTTTTAGAGAATAAACTGTCAGTTGCACGAGAGGCAATTGTCTGAGTCCATCATTTCAGGTCTCTCCCTCCCAAGTCCCAGAGATGAATCTCCACATTAGCACCGTAAACAGGGACTTGAAGCAAACCCTGTACAAAAGAGGGAGAGGTCCGCTGCAGAAGCAGCAGAAAAAACCGAATCCTTGCCCACTTTCCAAGATCTAGTCCCAACGGTCCCGTTGCTCTGGCCGAGCTGGTCCGTCACAAGTGGCGCCCAAACGTGGTGGCTCGAGACCCCCCGGTGGTCTTCTCAGACTGAGTATTGGAAGGTAAGCTATCTCTCTTCTTAATTTCTTTAATTTTCAGGCAAAAGATAGGTCCTCGCCAGAGCGCTGCAGACTCACTGGTAAAGGCTCACCAGGTTAAGAAGGCGAGAAGGACTAGATAGTCATGGGGCATTCTTCAGATGCCTCACCAGTGGTCATTCAGGGAATGGCATATGCTGCAGTCATGAAGGGACAAACATTTAATTCATATATAAAGCAGATTCATAAAGGAACACCTCGGGCCGGAAAAGGTGTGTGTTTCCCATGTAGCCAATCAGGACACATGAGTAAAGATTGTGAAGATAATCATAAGAAAACTAATAATCGTAGTGCTGAGAGAGCACCAGGATTATGCCCTCACTGTAAAAAGGGAAATCATTGGAAAAATGAATGTAGATCAAAGTTTCATAAAGACGGATCTCCCTTAGAGGAGAATCCAGAAAACAAGCAGAGGGGTCCGCCGCAGAAGCAACAGAAAAAAACGAATCTTTGCCTACTTTCCAAGACCCAGTCCCAACGGTCCCGTTGCTCCGGCCAAGCTGGTCCATTGCACCTCAGCCCTATTTTTTTTTTTTTTTTTTTTTTTGGTGGTACTGGGGGTGGAACCCAGGGACTATCTAACTCCAGGCTATACTCCCAGACCTATTTTCTATTTTATTTGGAAACAGGGTCTCACTAAGTTGCTGACAGCCTCACTAAGTAGCTGAGGATGGCTTCAAACCTGTCTCAGCCTCCCAATGCAGGGATTACAAGTGTGCACCACCATGCCCAACTTTTACTTTTTGTTATTTATTTTGAAACAAGGTAAGTTGCAGAGGGCCTCACTAAGTAGCTGAGGCTGTCCGCGAACCATGATCTTCCTAACTTAGCCTCTCAAGTACTAGCCCAACCATGTCCTGCTCCCAGCCTTTTAATTTTTTATTCTGAAACAGGGTCTTACTAAGTTGCTGAGGGCCTCATTAAATTGCTAAGACTACCCACAAACCTGTGATCCTCCCTTTCTCAACCTCCAAATTCTGAGGTTACAAGTATGTCCACCAACCTCAGCTCCTACAGATTTTTTTCCTCCCTGTGGTACTGGGGATTGAACCCAGGGGCATTCTACCTTAGAGCTATACCCTAAGCCATACTTTATTCCTTTTTTTTTTTTTTTTTTTTTTTGTACTGTGGGTGGAACCCAGGGGCTTTCTACCTCTGGGCTATACTCCCAGACCTATTTTATATTTTATTTGGAAACAAGGTCTCACTAAGTTGCTGAGAGCCTCACTAAGTAGCTGAGGCTGGCTTCGAATCTTCAATCCTTCTATCTGAGTCACCCAAGTACTGGGATTATAAGCATGTGCCACCTTACTAAGAATTTTGAAATACTTGTCATGAAAATTTGTATTGCATTCAAAATCCATTTGTATTAGTGCAAATAAAGTCATTATATATGTCAGAGAATGAAGAAAGAACTGGTAGACTTAAAGAATGTATACTTGACATATAATTTAAGTGAATCAAATCATCTCAAGTCTGCCCGGCATGGTGGTGCACCCTTGTAATCCCAGAATTTGGGAGACTGAGACAGGAGGATTGTGGTTCACAGCCAGCCTCAGCTACTTAGTGAGGCCCTCTGCAACTCAGTGAGACCCTGTCTCAAAATAAAGAATAAAAAATAGAGCTGGGGGTATAGCTCAGAGGTACAATGCCCCTGGGTTCCATTCCCAGTACCGCAAGAGAGAGAGAGAGAGAGAGAGAGAGAGAGAGAGAGAGAGAGAGAGAGAGAGAGAGAGAGAGAGAGAGAAGTTATCTCAATTCCGATAAGTAGAAATCATCTGTCAATCAGAAAAAGTGAGGAAACTTTTCTGGGCATTCGACCTCCGAGATATGCGCCCTGACTATTTTTTATTCTTCTTTTTTTTTTTTTTTGTGGGCTACAATTTATATTAAATACTTTAGTATACATAGTTTATTTTATACAAGTCTTATATTATTAACATTATAATTGGTGATAGCATTAAAATTGTAATAATATGTCCCATTTTACCTATTTATTCAATATCTATTTTTTTTTTTTTTGCAGTACAGGGGATAGAACCCAGGGGCATTCTACCTCTGAGTGACACCCCAAGACCTGTTTTTTATTCTTTATTTTGTTTTTTTTTTCTTTTTTTTTAATTAATTTATTTTTTAAATTGGTGCATTGTAGTCATATATCAATCACATTGGAGTACAAGACTTGAGAGGATATACAAGCACACATCATCCAATTAGCCCTCCTCCAGCCCCCGTCCCATTCCCTCCCCCTCCCTCCGTCCCACACTTCTTTGGTGATTTACTTTGATACATTCGTTTATGTACCTCCTGCGTTTTAAAGAGGCTCCGTCCTCCAGTATTACATACCCTCTGATTGGTCACATTAGTTGCTTCACTATAGGGCCCTTTCTATAGCTCAACCTCTTCCTGTTGCCCTTTTCCTCCTAGTTATTGCTGATTAAGAGAAGCGTCTGATTTATATTTTCTGCGATATTTCTCTGTGCATGCTGCGTTGCAAGTACCAATCCCACTCTTGATGGTCCCAGTAGTGGCCTGGCTACTCAGTGGACTGATCCAGACCTCGCTGGCTCAAGCAGCGGCCTTGCCTCATGGGAGGACCCAGTTCTGGTCTCGCTGGCCCCTGAACCGGTCAAACCCCTAAGCTGGCTTTGGTCCCGACCTTGGAGGCCCCAACACTGGTAATGTCTCACAGCAGGCTCCGATGACGGCCTCACTGGCCCCAGCACCGGCTTAACCCCTTGGCAGGCTCTTATCCTGGCCTCAGAGGCCCCAGTACCGGCCTTGCCTAAAGGCAGGCTCCGATGCCGGCCTAGCTGGCCCCAGCACCAGCCTAATCCCTCGGCAGGCTCCGATCCCGGCCTCGGAGGCCCCAGCACTGGTCATGCCTCAAGGCAGGCTCCGATGCCGGCCTCGCTGGCCCCAGCACCGGCCTAACCCCTAGGCAGGCTCATATCCTGGCCTCAGAGGCCCCAGTACCGGCCTTGCCTCACGGCAGGCTCCGATGCCGGCCTCGCTGGCCCCAGCACCGGCCTAACCCCTCGGCATGCTCCGATCCCGGCCTCGGAGGCCCCAGCACTGGTCATGCCTCATGGCAGGCTCCGCTGCCGGCCTCGCTGGCCCCAGCACCGGCCTAACCCCTCGGCAGGCTCTTATCCTGGCCTAGAGGCCCCAGTACCGGCCTTGCCTCAAGGCAGGCTCCGATGCCGGCCTCACTGGCCCCAGCACTGGCCTAACCCCTCGGCAGGCTCTTATCCTGGCCTCGGAGGCCCCAGTACCGGCCTTGCCCCACGGCAGGCTCCGATGCCGGCCTCGCTGGTCCCAGCACCAGCCTAACCCCTTGGCAGGCTCCGATCCCGGCCTCGGAGGCCCCAGCACTGGTCATGCCTCAAGGCAGGCTCCGATGCCGGCCTCGCTGGCCCCAGCACTGGCCTAACCCCTCAGCAGGCTCTTATCCTGGCCTCGGAGGCCCCAGTCCCGGCCTTGCCTCACGGCAGGCTCCGATGCCGGCCTCGCTGGCCCCAGCACCGGCCTAACCCCTCGGCAAGCTCTTATCCTGGCCTTGGCGGCCCCAGTACCGGCCTTGCCTCACGGCAGGCTACGATGCCAGCCTCGCTGGCCCCAGCAGCGGCCTAACCCCTTGGCAGGCTCTTATCCTGGCCTCGAGGCCCCAGTACCGGCCTTGCCTCAAGGCAGGCTCCGATGCCGGCCTCGCTGGCCCCAGCACCGGCCTAACCCCTCGGCAGGCTCTTATCCTGGCCTCGGAGGCCCCAGTACCGGCCTTGCCTCACGGCAGGCTCCAATGCCGGCCTCACTGGCCCCAGCAGCGGCCTAACCCCTCGGCAGGCTCCGATCCCGGCCTCTGAGGCCCCAGTACCGGCCTTGCCTCAAGGCAGGCTCCGATGCCGGCCTCGCTGGCCCCAGCACCGGCCTAACCCCTCGGCAGGCTCCGATCCCGGCCTCAGAGGCCCCAGCACTGGTCATGCCTCAAGGCAGGCTCCGATGCCGGCCTCGCTGGCCCCAGCACCGGCCTAACCCCTCAGCAGGCTCTTATCCTGGCCTCGGAGGCCCCAGTACCGGCCTTGCCTCACGGCAGGCTCCGATGCCGGCCTCGCTGGCCCCAGCACCGGCCTAACCCCTCGGCATGCTCCGATTCCAGCCTCGAGGCCCCAGCACTGGTCATGCCTCACGGCAGGCTCCGATGCCGGCCTCGCTGGCCCCAGCACCAGCCTAACCCCTCGGCAAGCTCTTATCCTGGCCTTGGAGGCCCCAGTACTGGCCTTGCCTCACGGCAGGCTCCGATGCCGGCCTCGCTGGCCCCAGCACCGGCCTAACCCCTCGGCAGGCTCTTATCCTGGCCTCGAGGCCCCAGTACCGGCCTTGCCTCAAGGCAGGCTCCGATGCCGGCCTCGCTGGCCCCAGCACCGGCCTAACCCCTCGGCAGGCTCTTATCCTGGCCTCGAGGCCCCAGTACCGGCCTTGCCTCAAGGCAGGCTCCGATGCCGGCCTCGCTGGCCCCAGCACCGGCCTAACCCCTCGGCAGGCTCTTATCCTGGCCTCGGAGGCCCCAGTACCGGCCTTGCCTCACGGCAGGCTCCGATGCCGGCCTCACTGGCCCCAGCAGCGGCCTAACCCCTCGGCAGGCTCCGATCCCGGCCTCAGAGGCCCCAGTACAGCCTTGCCTCAAGGCAGGCTCCGATGCCGGCCTCGCTGGCCCCAGCACCGGCCTAACCCCTTGGCAGGCTCCGATCCCGGATTTGGAGGCCCCAGCACTGGCTTTGCATCAAGGCAGGCTCCGATGCCTGCCTCGCTGGCCCCAGCACCGGCCTAACCCCTCAGCAGGCTCTTATCCTGGCCTCGGAGGCCCCAGTACCGGCCTTGCCTCACGGCAGACTCCGATGCCGGCCTCGCTGGCCCCAGGACCGGCCTAATCCCTCGGCAGGCTCCGATGCCGGCCTCGCTGGCCCCAGCACCGGCCTAACCCCTTGGCAGGCTCTTATCCCGGCCTCGGAGGTCCCAGTACCGGCCTTGCCTCATGGCAGGCTCCGATGCCGGCCTCGCTAGCCCCAGCACCAGCCTAACCCCTCGGCAGGCTCTTATCCTGGCCTCGGAGGCCCCAGTACCGGCCTTGCCTCAAGGCAGGCTCCGATGCCGGCCTTGGTAGCCCCAGCACCGGCCTAACCCCTCGGCAGGCTCTTATCCTGGCCTCAGAGGCCCAAGTACCAGCCTTGCCTCATGGCAGGCTCTGATGCCAGCCTCGCTGGCCCCAGCACCGGCCTAACCCCTCAGCAGGCTCCGGTCCCGTCCTCGGGGGCCCCAACACTGGCCTTGCCTCACGGCAGGCTCCGATGCCGGCCTCGCTGACCCCAGCACCGGCCTAACCCCTCAGCAAGTTCCGGACCCGACCTCGGAGGCCCTAGCACAAGCCTTGCATCATGGCAGGCTCCAATGCCGGCCTCGCTGGCCCCAGCATCGGTCTAACCCCTCTGCAGGTTCCAATCCCGGCCACGGAGGCCTCAGTAGTGGCCTTGCCTCACAGCAAGCTCCGATGTCGGCCACTGGCCCCGGCGCCCGCCTAACCCCTCAGCAGGTTCCGATCACTGTCTCTGTGGTTATTATTTCAAAGGTTCCAGGTGTAATGTATCAGATCTCTGCCTCCCCTGAGTATTGGCCACTGGCATTGCCACTGCCTCCACCGTTTCAAATCCTTCCCAGGCTCTTTTTCCACTCTGAATGTTGTCCAGTGTTCCTAAGCATGCGTGATGGTAGCATTCGACATTTGGTGTAATTTCTCCAAAAAAATAAAGTTGGTAAGATCCGGTTTCTGCTTCTCCTGAATACAAGTCTCCACCACCATAGCGAAGAACTCTTTCAACACCGCATTTCTCCTTGGTCTCCGCTAAACTCTCTCCTTATATGTGATGTCTGAGATTCTTAACAATATAGAGAAATAGCAGTCCTCTTTCATGGCGAATTTTTCCATAAGTTCCAGTGCATTTAGATAAGTTTTTTCTGCATCTCCAGTGTCCTGGCATCCATGACGGCTTTCTTACCACCTCTCCGATGTTTTTCTTTATCTTTTTCTGTTCTGGGCCCGGTTTCTCCAGGGGTCTGACGTGCTACTCGCAGTTCAGCCGGGACCCAGAGTCCCGCGATCCGGGCCCCAGCTGGCGTGCCCTGTGCTAGACCCCCGCCCAGAACCCAGCATCTTACTTGGCCTGGTTTCTCCAGGGGTCTGGCGTGCTACTCGCAGTTCTGCCTGGGGCCCAGAGTCCCACGACCCGGGCCCCATCTGGCGTGCCCAGCCCGTGACCCCCGCCCAGAACCCAGCGTCTTACTGGGTCTGGTTTCTCCAGGGGTCTGGCGTGCTATGCACAGTTCGGCCGGAGCCCAGAGTCCCGCGACCCGGGCCCCATCTGGCGTGCCCAGCCCGCGACCCCCGCCCAGAACCCAGCCTATTTTTTATTCTTTATTTAGAAACCAGTCTCACTGAGTTGCAAAGGGGACCTACCCTATTTTTTATTCTTTATTTTGAAACCAGTCTCACTGAGTTGCAAAGGGCCTCACTAAGTAGCTGAGGCTGTCTGCGAACCATGATCCTCTGGTCTCAGCCTCCCGAATGCTGGGATTACAAGCCTGTGCCACCACGCCCGGCTGGAATCTTCCTCCTTCTGTAAACAAAATTTGAAGAATTTGAAGAGATCATCTTTATACATAAATCATCATGTATATCATCAAGTATATAATCAATTTATCTTTTATACCTTATAAAATATTTATTTGGAAAAACTCAATTTATGGCGGGCATAGTGGCTCATGCTTGTAATCCCAGAATTTGGGAGGCTGAGACAGGAGGATTGTGGTTCACGGCCAGTATCAGCTACTTAGAAGGCTCTTTGTTAGCTGGGTGTGGTGGCGCACGTTTGTAATCTCTGCGCTTGGGAGGCTGAGACAGGAGAATCTCACGGGTTTGAAGCCAGCCTCAGCTACTTAGTGAGGCTTTCAGCAACTTAGTGAGAACCTGCTTCCAAATAAAATATAAAAAATGTCTGGGAGTATAGCCCAGAGGTAGAAAGCCTCTGGGTTCCACCCCCAGTACCACCAAAAAAAAAAAAAAAAAAAAAGGCTCTTTGCAACTCAGTGAGACCGTGTTTCAAAATAAAGAATAAAAAATGGGCTGGGGTGTAGCTGCAAGGTAGGATTCTCCTTGGTTCCACTCCCGGTACTGCAAATAACAACAACAGCAACAACAACAACAACAACAGCAACAACAACAACAACAATAATAATAAAAGCTGGTCATGGTGACCACGCCTGTAATCCCAGCATTTTGGGAGGCTGAGACCAGAGGATCACGGTTCACAGACAGCCTCAGCTACTTAGTGAGACCCTCTGCAACTTAGTGAGACCCTGTTTCAAAATAAAGAATAAAAGATAGGGGAGGGGTTGTAGCTCAGAGGTTGAATATCCCTGGGTTTCATCCCTAGATCCGCAATAAAATAAAATAAAATAAAGAATAAAAGAATAAAAATTGGGCTAGGGGTGTAACTCGGAGGTAGAATGCCCCTGGGTTCCATCCCCAGTGCCATAAATAAATAAATAAATAAATAAATAAATAAATAAATAAATAAATAAGGCTAGGAGTATAGCTGGGTGTAGAACACCTCTGGGTTCAATTTCCCATACTAAAAAAAGGAAATTATAAACAAATTAACCATGTTTCTCTTCTTTGCTTATTAATGCGAATGTCATAGATTCCAACAGAAGAAACTGATTTCACTGAAAGATACAGAAATTTATTACGCTTGACTTGAGATAAAAAGAACAGTATGCAAAACAAAGCGTGTGAGTGTTTGCTGACGTCGGTATGCTTCCCATCACCTATTTTGCTTAAAGTTTTCTCCTGGACTTAGAAGGAGCTAGTTAAAGGGCTGAGGGCATTGCTCAGTGCAGAGCATCTGCCTAGCCAGGGTGGGGTCCTCACTTAAATCTCCAGCATTGAAAAAAAAGGGGGGAGGCTGAGGGACTATTTCTTAATTTCACATGGTCTGTGAACTTTGAAAACACTCTCTTTTGTTTGATGTCCCTCTTGTTTCTGCTTAAGAACTTTACGTGCCTTTTGGCTCAGCCACAGGGCATTTCAGGAAATTTACCAGCCTCGTAATCAAAAGTGACCTGTTGGGAAATCAAGAAAGGAACAGAGGAGGGGCTTCTCAGAGCTCAGAAGAACAATGGAAAGAAAACGAAACTCTACTTAGAATAAGCAAAGGATCTGAGAAAACACAACGGAGTCTGAAGGACCCGCTCTGTTTGCAAGCTGCTCGTGGTGTGCTAGTGACGCTACGCCTGGCTCGCCCTCTAGAATTTACATGAACCAAAAGTTGAGACCTCCAGGCTGGAATTAAAAACGGGGGAATACACATTTTATACTATTTACATATTAGTTCTATGAGCAGAATATTTCTATTGTTTCAAATTTGGTGAAACAAAAATCAGTATCTTTCAGAATCGTTCACTCATTTATTCAATAAGCACTTGGTTACGTGTTAGACATTTTGCTAGGTACTGAGGCCAAGAGTAAGAGGAGAGGCCAGAAGGATACAAAACAAAACTGGCATGTACAGTGCCCAGCTTTACAGGCGCGTATTCTACCTAATGCAGGGACAAAGCAGGTACTACATCAAAGACAGTACAAGCAAGGCATGGGCTCCCACATATAATACCAGTCCTTGGGAGCCTGAGCAGTAGTGCAGGGTAGGGGCCAGCCTCAGT
Organism: Muscardinus avellanarius; assembly: GCF_963383645.1. Lineage (NCBI taxonomy): Eukaryota > Metazoa > Chordata > Mammalia > Rodentia > Gliridae > Muscardinus > Muscardinus avellanarius. Next base: position 87,665,633 of record NC_137790.1, read on the forward strand.
AGTTATCAAGGCTGTCAGCAACATTGTGAGGCCCGTTTCAAACAACAACAAATGGGGGTAAGGGTGTGGCTTAGAGGTAAAATGCCCCTAGCTTCAGTCCCCAGAACCAAAATAAATAAATAGGGCTAAGCGTGTAGCATAGCTCGGAGATAGAACATTCCTGGGTTCAATCCCCAGTACTACTCCCTCTAAAACAAACAAAAAATGACAAAAGCCACACAGGTAAAAGTCAAAAGAAGCAGCCATAGCCGGGCGCGGCGATGCACACCTGTAATCTCAGTACTTGGGAGGCTGAGACAAGACGATGGCATGTTCAAGGACAGCCTCAACAAGTAGGAAGACTCTCATCAATCTAGCAAAACTGTGTTTCGGATTAAAACCAAAAAATAGGGCTGGGGATGTGGCTTGGAGGTAGAATGCCCCTGGGTTCAAACCCCAGTACCACAGCCGGGCGTGGTGGCACATGCTTGTAATCCCTGCACTTGGGAAGTGAGACAGGAGGATCACACAGGTTCAAAGCCAGCCTCAGCTACTTAGTGAGGCTCTCAGCAACTTAGTGAGACCCTGTTTCCAAAAAAAGTATAAAACAGGTCTGGGAGTATAGCCCGGAGGTAGAAAGCCTCTAGGTTTCACCTCCAGTACCACCAAAACAAACAAACAAACAAATAAACAAACCCCAGTACCACAAACAAAACAAAAGAAAGAAAGAAAGAAAGAAAGAAAGAAAGAAAGAAAGAAAGGAAAAAAACAGCGGCAGCCATCATTTTGAATTGGGGGGATCAGCGCTAGTATCAGGATGTGACTTAGCTTGTATGTTGGGGAATGGGCAGCGAGTGTGGGCTGTGTTAAGTAAAATGAAAAATTATGCGAGTAAAATAAAAAATAATGTGAGTACGGCGGAATGTGAAAAACACGAGAGGTCCAGTACACGTGGCATGTAAAGTTTTAATGGCACGGCTCTCCGGGGGATCAGGGCGAGGCACCGTGGGGCCCGCGTGGAGGACGCGGCTCTCCTTTTCAAGGTATGCGTCTCGGGAGATGGGGGTTTTACTCACGGGAAAGCCCAATTCTCGAAGGGGTTTCGGCCCCTCCCTTGCCCTGCAGAGGTCACGTGACACAAAGTCACAGGAGTGCAGGACCCAACTTATCAGGCTGGACCTCAATTTAAAAAAAAATTTTTTTCCAGTGGTACTGGGAATGGAACCCAGGGGCCTTCTACTTCCGGGCTACACTCCCAGACCTATTTTATATTTTATTTGGAATCAGGGTCTTTTAAATCAGCTGAGGCTGGCTTCAAACTGCACGATCCTCCTGTCTCAGACTCCCAAGCACTGGGATTACAAGCATGAGCCACCACGCCCGGCTTAGACCTCAGTTAAAAAGAGCCCACAGAAAAGGAATTACAGATGTGTCTGACACTTCCTATGTGATGTACAGAGTTAATAATAGTCTAGCATGGATATGAAAGCTGGAAGCAACTTTCCTGACACACTTCCATCCAGATGCTAAGAGGGTGACCAGCAAGTTACTCTCCTGCCAGAAACTGTTAAGGCCAAGCACTGGTTGACCCACCGACTCAGGCTGACGGGCACATCGAACCTTTGCCGACTCCCATGCAGGAGTCTCCACTGCAGCCGCTGGAGCAGGGCCAGGCTTGCAGATTGCCTTTCATGCCACTTGCCAAGAGCGAGTGTTCGCTAATTTTTTTCCCTTGGGCAGAGGAATAAATGACAGTGATTTCCTTGGCGTTCTCTCCTGAGGGAAGTGTAGTTAGTTCAAAATACAGAGAGTCTGGTAAATGTTGCATTGCTGTACAGCCCCAAGGCTAGAAGTTGTATAAATATAATTATGTTTGTGGGTTTGCCTATTTATTATCGCATCATTTAAAAAGAGCTAGATGGATGAAAGGTTTATGTAAAGTTTGAAAACAATACCATATTTGTTGAGATGCATACATATAAAGTAAGATGATACATATGTATGAGTAAAATGATAGAAACAAGCATAAGGGTAATAAATACAAAGTCCAAGATAGTGGTTATGTCTTCAGAGAAGAAAAGCAAGCCCAGGGAGTTTCTGGTTGTATTGTTTCATTTTATAGTCTGAGTGATAATCATACAGGCACTTCCTGTATTTGTCCCCATATGTTTTTGTGCGCTTAAAATATTTAATATTATTGCTTCCTTTCAAAAAGTCTTTACTTTGCCTTTTTTTTTTTACAAGCTTAATGAGGTATAATTTACACACAATAAAATGTTCTGATTTTGGACTGGCATGTGGCTACGTGGTGGAGCACTTGCCTGGCATTCACTAATCCCTGAATTTGATTCCCGGTGTCACACACATGCACACAAAGTTCTGAGTTTTCGTACACAGTTCAGAGTCGTGACACGTGTATAGTCATGTAACCACCTCTAAAATTCATAATTTAAGCCAAGTATGGTGGCACATACTTGTAATCCCAGTACTTGGAAGAGTGAGGCAGTAGAATTATAGGTTCTCAGCTAGCCGCAGCAACTTTGTGAAGACCTTCGTGAGACCCAGTTTCAATTTTTTTTTGTATGTGTGTGGTACTGGGGGTGGAACTCAGGAGCTTTTCTACCTCCGGGCTATACTCCCAGACCTATCTTATACTTTATTTGGAAACGGTCTCACTAAGTTGCTGAGTAGCTGAGGCTGGCTTTGAACCTGTGCAATCCTCCTGTCTCAGCCTCCCAAGCTCAGGGATTACAAGTGTGTGCCACCACGCCTGGCTCTAAAACTTTTTAAAAATAAAAAAATAGGGCTGGGAGCCAGGTGTGGTGGCTGAGACCAGAGGATCGCAGTTCGCAGACAGCCTCAGCTACCTAGTGAGGCCCTTTGCAACTTGGTGAGATGCTATTTCAAAATAAAGAATAAAAAATAGGGCAGGGGGGTGTAGCTCAGGGGTCAAATGCCTCTAGGTTCCATCCCCAGACCCGCAAAAAATAAAAAAAAGGCAGTACCATTAAAAATTGTAATTTAGAACATTTCTGTCACCCCCTAAAATTAAAAATACAAAATTAGCTGAGGCCGGGCATGGTAGTAGATGCTTGTAATCCCAGTATGTGGGAGGCTGAGACAGTAGGATCCCAGGTTCACAGTCAGCCTCAGCTATATAATGACGCCCTCTGACACTTAGTGTGACCCTGTTTCAAAATAAAAAATAGGCTGGGGGTGGTGGCACGCTTGTAATCCTAGGATTTGGGAGACAGAGACTGGAAAATTGCGTTTCGCAGAGAACCTCAGCTAATTAGTGAGATCCTTCACAACTCAGTGAGACCCTGTTTCAAAAATAAAAAGACAAAAATAAAAAATAGGGCTGGAGGGCATGGTGGCACACACTTGTAATCTCAGTACTTGGGAGGCTGAGACAGGAGAATCGCAGGTTCGAGGACAGCCTCGACAATGTAGTGAGAGGAACCTAGTGAGAATTTGTTTGAAATTGTGAAAAATAAGGCTGGGGTGTGTCTCATAGGCAGAACTCCTCTGAGTTAAATCCCCAGTACCAAATATATACATACACACACACACACACACACACACACACACACACACACACATATACATATACACATACACATATACACACACACATATACACATACACACACACACACACACACACACACACACACACACATATATATATATATATGGCTGAAGGTGTAGCTCAGAGGTAGAATATGCCTTGGTTCAATCTCCAGTAAAGTAAGAAACAAAACAAAATCAGCCTAAAGGTATTGTACTTTTAGTCATGATAGAAATTGATATTCAATTAGCTCTCATAGTAAATAACTATGAAATTGGATAAAATACATTAAATAACTATTGTTCTACCAGCAATACAGAACTGTGGGCTTGAGAAAGGGAAAGAGATGCGGCAAGCCCATATGCCCGGGTAACAGCTGGAGCCGGTTTCTGGCCTGTGGTGTCAGGTGGTGTAGCCTTACCAGCCTTAACAGCCTTAACAGCCACCATCTCCCTGACTTTACAAGACAGAGATCAGCACTCAGGTCAACTTAGTTCTCTGCAATTTGTGGGAAGATTACCAAATAAAAAGGAATAATGCCAAGGAGAAGCTCCAGAACACTGCTTAGCCCCGCCCCCTCCTTTTGGGGGGGGGTACTGGGGATGGAATCCAGGGGCCTTCTACCTCTGAGACACATCCCCAGCCCTAATTTTTTATTCTTTATTTTATTTTATTTATTGTTTTTTGTAATGATACTGGGGTTCCTGGAAGCCCTTCTACCTCCAGGCTATACTCCCAGACCTATTTTATACTTTTTATTTGGAAACAGGGTCTCTTATCCCAGCGCGGCTGGCTTCGAACCTGCGCGATCCTCCTGTCTCTGCCTCCCAAGCGTGGGAATTACAAGCCTGCACCACCACACCTGCCCGGCAATTCTTTATTTTTGAAACAGGGTCTCACTGAGTTGCAAGGGGTCTCACTAAGTAGCTGAGGCTTGTCTCCACCTCCTGAATTCTGGGATTACAGGCATGCATCACCATGTCTGGCCCCCTAGCCCTATTTTTTATTCTTTTTTTTTTTAATTTTTGCAGTACTAGGGATGGAACCCAGGGGTATTGTACCCCTGAGCTACACCCCCAGCCCTATTTTTTAGTATTATTATTATTATTATTATTATTATTATTATTATTATTTTGTTTCTGTGGTACTGGGGATGGAACCCAGGGGCCTTCTACCTCCAAGTTACATCCCCAGCCCTATTTTTAATTCTATATTTTGAAACAGGGTCTCACTGAGTTGCAAAGGGCCACACTAAGTATCTGAGGCTGTCTGTGAACTGTGATCCTCCTGTCTCAGCCCCCAAATGCTGGGATTGCAAGCATGGGCCACCATGCCCAGTTTAGGGCCCCTTTGAGCCCATCTAAATACAAAACTACATGCAGAAGACAAGACTCCAAGAGGCTGGACCAATTAAGAACAACTATTAGAAAAAACAATCAAGCTAGGTTTGGTGGCACAGGCTTGTAATTCCAGTACTTGGGAGGCTGAGACTGGAGGATCCAGGTTCGTGGCCAGCCTCAGGTACTTAGTGAGGCCCTCACAACTTAGTGAGACCCTATTTCAAAATAAAGAATAAAAAAAAGAGGGCTGGGATGTAGCTCAGAGGTAGAAGGCCCCTGGGTTCAATCCCTAGTAACACACACACACACACACACACACACACACATTACACATACACACACATACACACACACACACACACACACACACACACACACACACACACACCAATCAACTGTGAGAGGTTCATTCTCAACCAACACAAGTAGAAGTACTTTACAAAATATGAAGCCTCAGTAGGGCTGGTGGTGCACACCTGTGAGGAATACCAGTACTTGGCAGGCTAAGACAGGAGAATCAGAGTTCACAGCCAGCCTCAGCTACTCAGTGAGGTCCTCAGCAACTTACTTCCTGATAAAACAAAGTCCAAAACTCTATTAGAAGAGATAAAGCCTGCTAAGGTGCACATCTGTGGGCCCAACTACTCAGGAGGCTGGGAAAATAGGATCACTTGAGCCCAAGACTTTGAGGCCATCCTGGGAAACATAAGGAAACCCTGTCTCAAAAGAAAAAAAGAAAAAGAAAAGAAGCAAGGCACGGTGGTGCATGTTTGTAATCCTAGCATTTGGGAGGCTAAGACAGGAGGATCATGGTTTGTGCCCAGCCTCAGCTACTTAGTGAGGCACTCCATAATTTAGTGAGACCCTACTTCAAAATAAAGAATAAAAAATAGGGCTGGGTGTGTTGCTCAGAGGTAGAATGCCCTGGGTTTCATCCCCAGTACCACACACACACAAAAAAAAAGAAAGTTAAAAAATAGATGTTCGCTGGGCATGGTGGCGCACACTTGTAATCCCCGCGCTTGGGAGGCGGAGACAGGAGGATTGCGCAGGTTCAAAGCCAGCCGCGCTGGCTTAAGAGACCCTGTTTCCAAATAAAAATATATATAACAAAATAGGTCTGGGAGTGTAGCCCGGAGGTAGAAGGGCTTCCAGGAACCCCAGTACCACACACACACACACACAAAAAAGATGTTCAACAAGTAGCTCCAAAATGTCTAGTATATAATTTTAAAATCACTAGATAAGGGAAGAAGCAGGAATGTGTGATCTATAAACAGGAGGAAAATTACTCCAATGTATATTTCTAAATGATGCAAGTTATGTTATTGTCAATAAGAACTTTAAACCAGTGTTATAAACATGTTTAACTGTTGTAAGGAAAACACGATTACAATGAGGAACAAATTGGAAAATATTAGTTAAAATTAGAAACTGCAAGAATGAATTAAATGAAAATTCTACAGTCGCAAAGTAAAATATATGAATTAGAAATGTCACTGGATAGTTTTAACAGCACATTAGACATACAGAAGAAAGGCCAGTGAACTTGGATACATGGTAACAGAAACTTTCCAGTCATGGTGCACAGGACTGGGGTGAAGCACTGCTTAGAGGCAGTGCCCTAAAAAAAACCATTTACAATAGCATCCAAACCAGAAAAAAGAGTTAGGTATAAGTTTAAAAAACTATGTCAAGACCTTTACACTGATCCCTAAAAATAAGTCTGAGAAAAGTCAGAGGACCCAAAGAAACAGGAAAATATTCAATGTTCATGGATTGGAAGAATCAAGATTGATAATAACAGTTTTTTTGTCTGTTTTTATTGAAATTGAATATTTGATACTAAAAGGTAGAAGAGCCGGGTGTGGTGGCACACACTTGTAATCACAGCATTTAGAAGGCTGAGAGAGGAGAATCTTGGTTCAGGGACAGCCTCAGCTACTTAGAGAAGCCCTTTGCAACTCAGTGAGACCCTGTTTCAAAATAAAAAATAAAAAATAGGGTAGGGGGTGTAGCTCGGAGGTCAAATGTCTCTGGGTTCCAGCCCCAGGCTCACAATAAATAAATAAATAAATAAATAAATAAATAAATAAATAAATAATAGGGCTCGGAGGTAGAATGCCCCTGGTTTCCATCTCCAGTACCACAAAAAATAAAATAAAATAAAAATAAAAATTTAAAAATGGCTGGGGAGCTGGGCGTGGTGGTACACACTTGTAATTCCAGCATTTGGGAGACTAAGGCAGAAAGATTATGGTTTGAGGACAGCCTCAGCTACTACTTAGTGAGGCCCTTTGCAACTCAGTGAGACCCTGTTTCAAAATAAAGAATAAAAACCAGGCGATGTGGCACACACTTGTAATGCCAGCACTTGGGAGGCTGAGACAGGAGAATCGCACAGGTTCGAAGCCAGCCTCGGTTACTTAGAGGCTCCCAGCAACTTAGTGAGACCCTGTTTCAAAATAAAGTATGTCTGGGAGTATAGCCCAGAGGTAGAAAGCCCCTGGGTTCCACCCCTAGTAACACACACACACACACACACACACACACACACACACACACACACACACGGCTGGGGATGTGGCTCAAACATAGAATGCCCCTGGGTTCAATCCCCAGTACTAAAAAATAAAAATAAAAATAAAGCCGGGCGTGGTGGCACATGCTTGTAATCCCTGCGTTTGGGAGGCTGAGACAGGAGGATCATGCAGGTTCGAAGCCAGCCTCAGCTGCTTAGTGAGGCTCTCAGCAACTTAGTGAGACCCTGTTTCCAAATAAAATATAAAATAGGTCTGGGAGTGTAGCCCGGAGGTAGAAAGCCTCTGGGTTCCACCCCCAGTACCACCAAAAATAAAAATAAAAATAAATAAAAATAAAAATAAAAAATTATTAAAGGTTCTTTAGGTATAAGTGAGATGATACTGGATGGAAACTTTAAACTTCAGGAACTGAGGAAGAGCAACAAAAATAGTAAAGCTGAGTAAATATAGCAAATTATTTTCTTCTCTTTGCTAAGTATGTATGATGGTTGAAAGCAAAAATTCTAACATTGGTAGGATTTTCTATGTACGCAAATGTATTACATATGACAACTAACGCAAAGTGGGGAGGTAAAGAGATGGAGAATGGTAAGTTTTCTACATGTTGGTTAAAATGACAAAGCATTAATTTTAAGATTGTTAAAACTGAAGTATATATCGCAATCCCTAAAACAACCACTAAAAGAAAAACTGTACAAAGAGAAGTGGCCATAAACTTAATGGATTTAGTTAAAATGGAATTCTAAAAGAAAACAAATTAGGTAATCCATAAAGAAGCGAGGAAAGGAAAAATAGGAGAATAAATACATAAGGGGGAAAAAGTAAAATCATAGAACTAAGTCCAAATATATTAATAATTACGCTCTATGAAATAGTCTAGAGCCGGGCCTGGTGGCACATGCTTGTAATCCCAGCATTTGGGAGGCTGAGACAGAAGGATCACAGTTTGCAGACAGCCTCAGCTACTTAGTGAGGCCCTCCATAAGTTAGTGAGACCCTGATTCAAAATAAAGAATAAAAAATAGGGCAGGGGGTATAGCTCAGAGGACGAATGTCCCTGGATTCCATCCCCAGACCTGCAAAAAAAAAAAAAAAAAAAAAGTCTAAAATTTCCTGATCAGGTATAAACAGGGATCTCACACAGTGATAAAAAAAAAAAAATCAATTCACTAAGAAGATAAAATATTTCTAATGGTATATGTACCTAACAGCAGAGTTTCAAAAAGGAAGCAAAACTAAAAGAACTGAAAGCAGAAATGGACAAATGCATAATTATAGTTGTAGCCTTCTACATTCCTTAGTAATTAAGTACAAGTAGACAGAATGTCAGCAAGAAGCTGGGCCCAGTGGCACACACCTATAATCACAGTACTTGGGAGGTTGAGACAGCAGATTAAAAGTTTAAGTCAACCTGGACAATTTAGGGAGACCATGTCTCAAAATAAAAAAATAAAGGGCTAAATGTATAGCCCTTTATTTATATTTATTTATTATATTTTATATAATAAATATAAATATATAATAATAAATAAATAATAATAAATATATAATAATATATTATATATATATATATTTATATATATATTTATATATATAAATATATAAATAATAAAATATATAATAATAAATAAATATAAATATAAATATATAAATAAATATATTTTATTATATTATATTTATTTATTTATATAAATGTATAGCCCATTGTTAGAGTACCTTTGGGTTCAATCTCCAATATTACACATACACACATACACACACATACCACTGAAACATTTTTTGTTTTCCTATGGATGTAACTGTACATGTTACAGCAAAAAGACTACAAACAATCTAGTAATAATAACTTCACCTTATTATTCCTGCTTTGCAGAGGACAACTGAGACCCAAGGATACACATCCAAGACCTGGAAAAGTAGATATTTGACCTGAAGTCTATCTGATGCCACAACCCTGGCTCCTAAAAAAAAAAAAAAATTAGCAGTAAATATGTGGGACTTTAGCAGGGAGGGGCTTGCCAGAGGAGTGCTTGGCTTCAGCCTGGCTAAATCACCTACATAAATCACTGTGTCCAGGAGGGTGGGCTAACTGGAGTTATTGGTACAAATAACATTGCTGATAAATAACCAGTATCGAAATACTTTGTTTTATTTTTAGTACTAGGGATTGAGCTCTGAGTTATACTCCCAGGCTTGTTTGTTTGTTCGTTTCCTAAACACACAAATGAGTTCCCTGGGTCTGATTACCTGTGAGCAGAGCATTGAGGTGCCTACTTCCAGGCATCATCATCTGACGTTCCTCTGCTGCTTGTTTCTGTGTCTGAGTCCTCAGACTCTGCTTTGCAAATGATTCTCCATGGGGAGAACAGGCTGGAATTGCGGCTCTGCAAGAAGCCATTCTTTCTAAAGCCATTTCTTCCCAGCTACTCTGTCTTCATGTGGAATCTTTGAGCTCGTTCTCTGTGAGAGGAAGGCAGTTCTCATCATTTTCTGGATATCTCTGCCATCCCATTGCTTTCAATAACCTGTGCTCTGCTTCCAAAGAGTGTGAGTTCCTCCACGACAGGGATGGAGGGGCCTTTCTGGAGACAGTCTTCCTTCCCATTTTCCTTTGGTTCGGGTGTGCTCTTGCCCTCCAAATCCTCCAGCTTGCCAGTCTCTATTCTCTGAGCAGTCTCCATTCTGGTCATCCTTCAGCGTCTTCAGGAACTTGCTCTTCCTGTCGGTAGTTCGGCGGGTCAGCTTGGTCAGACAAGATCTCAATTGGCGGGATAGCACTGGAGGGACTCTCTTTAGGGGAGCGCAGAATTGCACCACCAGTCAGTACCACTGGTGCGGTAACAGAGACTGGATTGGTAAGTGCGGACTCTCCGCTAGAAGAAAAGATCCTGATTTGTGTTCCATTCTGTTAGCTTCCCATGCGTTGGGCTTGGAAGGAGGTGGTGCAGGCTTAGGAGCCATTTCTTGTAGACACTTGGATCCATGGTTGATGATTTGTGCCCATTTGCACGGTGAGACCCTGGTGAGGTGAACGCAGCAGAGAAGGCAGCAGCAGGATCCTCTTTGGAGACTTTTTTTTTGATAACTAGCATCTTGGAGAGTTCCTTGGCACTAGGTGGGTTTTTCCATGCTCCAAAAGGGGTCCTAATAGGTCTGCATAGCTGATTCTGTTTGCCAGCTTCTGGATTCAAAGAAAAGTCTTTCTCTTCAAACTGCAACTTTTCCACCTTTTCTTCTTTCTTTTCTTCCCTAATCTCTGTAGGTGGTGTTTCCTGAAAGGTACAGCCTTTCCAGGAGTGGAAGCTGCCATTCCAGGATCGATGGTTCCCTGTGCCACCTTCACTACACTGTCTTATGCCGTCATGCCTGTTACGGATTTGGGAGAATATGGTTATGGGGAAACTGGTCCCGGGGACCCCTGTTACGGTCCCGGACACAATTTTCCTCAAACCACAACAAAACCCAAAACGACCAAAAACAGAAAATTACCGCGGGTTCTTGTCCTAAGCTAAGAATAAATATGCATAGCTTGGACAGTTGCTGAAGATTTAAAGAAGTTTATTAAAAGATAGAAATACAGAGGATAGGTACAGCTCCATACCAGACTGGCATGGAGGGGTAACTCAAATGAATACACCAAAGGGATCACACATGGACTGGACTTTTTATACCCATGACCTCCATCTTGTTTGCGTAATTCTGACATAGTAAACATCTCTGTAAGGTACCTCCCCCAACAAGGTGGGACAAGGTATCTCCTTTCATGAAGGTCGACCCCTCCTACCATCTTAGCTAGCTTATCTAATCATGTAGATCTGTCTTTAGATAGAGAAAGGCCTAGTTCTCCTCTCCTATTGACTTGTTAATTAGTTTTAGCTATGTTAATTTACATTGGAATAGTTGCCTGCTTTTAGGCAGAAACCAAGTCTTTGCACAGATTTGCCCCTCACCCAATTTTTGAAATATATTAATAATCATAGCTTTCTCAAATCTTCCTAGGCCATTCCCAATACTGGTACAGTACACACTTGTAATTCCCACGCTTGGGAGGCGGAGACAGGAGGATTGTGCAAGTTCAAAGCCAGCCTTACTGGCTTAAGGGACCCTGTTTCCAAATAAAAAATATAAAATAGGTCTGGGAGTATAGCCCGGCAGTAGAAGGGCTTCCATGAGCCCCAGTGCCACCAAAAAAAAAAAAAAAAAAAAGAAAAGAAAAAAATCTAAATAAATAAAAGTAATCTTGCCTAAAAACAAACAGAATCAGAGAGGAACTTGATATATTCTTTTTCCTCTATAGAATAGCAGCTTTCAAAACAAATTGCATGGTATAAAGCTCCTAAATGTATATTCTATTTCTTTGATTTTCACTATTTATAAATTCAGAGCAAAATCAAAACAAATAGAAAGATGAGGGGTGAAGGGTAGTCCAGAAGAAAGACAGTTCCAAAATAAGGTTTTCTTCTCTTCAGTTTTCTATATTTCACTTGTTCTGTTCTTTTCCCAAAACTGAATTGAGCTACTGGAAAGTGGTTATGAAGAATCTTCTACTGCTTTGGTAGAGAAGTCACTTATTATTCTGGATTCATTTCCATCATTATTTAATCATTAAAAAGGCCACATGAAGCCGGGCGTGGTGGCACATGCTTGTAATCCCCGTGCTTGGGAGGTGGAGACAGGAGGATCACTCAGGTCTGAAGCCAGCCACACTGGCTTAAGAGACCCTGTTTCCAAATAAAAATATAAGAAATAGGTCTGGGAGTGTAGCCCGGAGGTAGAAAGGCTTCCAAGAACCCCAGTAGCACCAAAAAAAAAAAAAAAAAAAAAAAAAGCCAGATTTATCTCCGCCAGTCCTAGCAAACGGGTGCCTGAGGGGCATGTGCAGACCCTGCCCGCCTTCTCTTCATTCTTGTGCACGCCTTTGAGACTCCAGCCCCCAGCAGGCCACAGGGCCCAGCTTGCGGGTTCTTGGCTGAGCCTGCATGCTTTTGCTAGGGCCACTCCCAGGGTTTATTTATTTATTTATTGATTGATGCAGTACTAGGGATGGAACACAGGGACATTCTACCTCCAAGCTACACCCCAGCCGTATTTTTTATTCTTTATTATTCTTTATTTTATTATTATTCTATATTATATATATTATTCTATTATTATTATTATTATTATTACTATTTATTTGGTGGTACTGGGGATGGAACCGCACACCTGGCTATCAAGATATTTAAAATTTTCCTAACCCTTGATGTGGGCACTTCAGGTTTAGGAATCAATCCTAATGACAATATCAGAAGTTTCCTTACTACATTGTTTATAATAGCAAAAAGCTGGGAATAATAGAAATATCCAATATAGAAGAATGCTTATATCAATTTTTTTTTACTTTTATTTTTTTGTGGTACAGGGGTTCCTGTAAACCCTTCTACCTCCAGGCTACACTCCCAGACCTAATATATATATATATATATATATATATATATATATATATATATAATTGGAAACAGGGTCTCTTAAACCAGCACGGCTGGCTTCAAACCTACGCGATCCTCCTGTCTCCGCCTTCCAAGCACGGGGATTACAAGCGTGCACAACCACGCCCGGCTGCTTATATCAATTCTAACTTTTTGAGTGTGTGTGTGGTACTGGAGCTGGAAGCCAGGGCCATTATACCTCCAAGCTACACCACCAGCCCTATCTTTTTTTTTTTTTTTTTTTTTTTTTTGCGGGTCTGGGGATGGAACCCCGAGGCATTTGACCTTCGAGCTACATCCCCTGTCCAATTTTTTATTCTTTATTTTAAAACAGGGTCTCACTGAGTTGCAGAGGGCCTCACTAAGTAGCTAAGGCTGTCATGAACCACGATCCTCCAGTCTCAGCCTCCCAAAAGCTGGGAATTACAAGCATGCGCCACTATGCTTGACTCTAACATATAATGATGGATGATTATGCAGCCAATAAAAAAGATTTGTATGAAGAATGTTGAAACTGTTTATAATATACTGTAAAGTGAGAAGTGCAGTATGCATGTTGGATGCAGTCATGTACCTGTACTTGTAGTCCTAGCTACTCAGGAAACAGAAGCAAGAGGATCACTTGAGCCTCAGGGCAGCAAGGCGTGGTGGCACACACGTGTAATCTCAGTACAGGGGATCACAGGTTCCAGGACAGCCTTAGAAAGCAGTGAGACTCTCCAGGCGTGGTGGTGCACACTTGTAATCTCAGCGTTTGGGAGGCTGAGACAGGAGGATCGCACAGGTTTGAAGCCAGCCTCAGCTACTTAGTGAGGCTCTCAGAAACTCAGTGAGACCCTGTTTCTAAATAAAGTATAAAATAGGTCTGGGATAGAGCCTGAAGGTAGAAAAGTCCTTGGGTTCCATCCCTAGTACCACAGAAAAGAAAGAGAGAAAGAAAGAAAGAAAGAAAGAAAGAAAGAAAGAAAGAAAGAAAGAAAGAAAGAAGAAAGAAAGAAAAGAAAGAGGGAGGGAGGAAGGAAGGATGGAGGGAAAGAAGGGAAGGAAGGAAGGAAGGAAGGAAGGAAGGAAGGAAGGAAGGAAGGAAGGAAACGAGAGAAAGAAAGAAAGCAGTGAGACTTTTGTCAACCTAGATAACCCATGTTTCATAAAATAGAACTGGCAGTGTAGCTTAGAGGTAGAATGACCCTAGGTTCAATCCCCAGTATCACAATCAATCAATCAATCATTCAATCAATAGAATAAGGCTGGGAGTACAGTTCAAAGGTAAAATGTCCCTGAATTCAGTCCCTAGTACCACATACACACACAAAAAGTATGCCCAAGGTTCTTAGAATCAATCATGGTTTGCCCACATATTACTAGCCTGACCACCTATATCTGACTTTCAGAAGTAATACTCTTTCTTTCTTTCTCCCTTTCTCTCTTTCTCCCTTTCTTTCTTTCTTTCTTTCTTTCTTTCTTTCTTTCTTTCTTTCTTTCTTTCTTTCTTTCTTTCTTTTTTCCAGTACTGAGAATGGAACCCAGGGGCATTCTACCTCTGAGCTACACCCCCAGCCCTTAGTGTGTGTGTGTGTGTGTGTGTGTGTGTGTGTGTGTGTGTGTGTTACCAGGGATGGAATCCAGAGGTTTTCTACCTCCGGGCTACACTCCCAGACCTATTTTTTATTTTATTCAGAAACAGGGTCTCACTGAGTTGTTGAGAGCCTCACTCAGTAGTTGAGGCTGACTTCGAGCCTATATGATCCTCCTGTCTCAGCCTCCCAAGTTCTGGGATTAAAGTGTGTGCCACCACACCTGACCCTATTTTTTATTCTTTATTTGGAAACAGGTCTCAATGAGTTGCAAAGGGCCTCACTAAGTAGCTGAGGCTGGCTGTGAAACATAATCCTCCTGTTTCAGCCTCCTGAATGCTGAGATTACCAGCGTGAGCCACTGCGCAGGTCAGAAGTAATACATTTATCTAACATTAGCCTTGCTGTTCTAGAAGCCAAAAAAACAAAATCACTTCATTTCCTCCTAAGCACCTCATTCATTTTCTACTTAGCTTTAGCTGAAGTCATCTTGCTCCAGGAAGAAATAATATTTGTTGGTTTTCAAGCTGCCCCCCAGGTGTTGGAAGAGAATATCTGGAGCCAGCACTTTGTTTAGCCTGGAGAATCTGAACATTGTTGCCTAGAGCAGAGGAGGCAAATCTGGAAGTTCCAGCTCAACAGCCTATGGGGTCTCTTCTTCCACAGGGTTGCTTCTACACTCTCCACACATTTGTTAGCAGCAAGTTCCACCAGGGCTACTAACCTCAGAGAAGATCTATGTTAGAGTGTTGGACAGCATAAACCATCTTACCTCCAGCATCCTATTGCCCAGGAATTTTGTAGCCATCCTCCATCAGTTGTATCTTTCTAGAACTGAAAAAGGATAACTGGCAAACATCTAGATAGAAGCACATCTCCTAAGGCCCTGAGCTACCTGAGCCTGCTCCTAAAGGTACCACGACCTGGTGGGTATCCTGTTCCACCACAACAATTGGCTGTGTGTGGTCTTAGCAGGGGGAGCCCACACTAGTATTGGCTCTGCCATTGATCACTCAGAACATCCAAACCTTGACTGTAGACACAGTTCATTCACAGCACCGCATTCAGCACAAGACTGTGTGTGTGTGTGTGTGTGTGTGTGTGTGTGTGTGTGTGTGTGTGTGACTGGAAATTGAACTCAGGGGCATTCTACCTCTGAGGTATACCCCTAGCCCTATTTTATTCTTTATTTTGAAATAGGGTCTCACTAAGTTGCAGAGGGCCTCACAAAGTGCTGAGTCTGGCTGCAAACCTGCAGTCCTACTGTCTCAGCCTCCCAAGTACTGAGATCACAAGCGTGCATCACCACATCCAGCTAAGTTCACTCCTTCTACCTGCTCCAACCCCACTCTTCCTAATACAAAATCATAATAGACTTATCATAGTACTGTCTTCCTCCCATAGCTACACTCCAACTTAGTTCAGGATGAAAATTCCAATAGTAGTTTCTGCCTAGAATGTTCTGCTGATAAATATTCCTTATTGTATGTATGTATGTATGTATGTATGTATGTATTATTTATTTTTGTGCTACTGAGGATTGAATGCAGAGGCATTCTATCTCTGAACTATACCCCAGCCTATTTGTCTGTCCATCTGTCTGTCTATTTACTCATTTATTTATTTTTGTGGTACCAAGGGTGAAACCCAGGGGCTTTTCTATCTCTGGGCTACACTCCCAGACCTATTTCATACTTTATTTGGAAACAAGGACTCACTAAGTTGCTGAGAGCCTCAATCAGTAGCTGAGGCTGGCTTCGAACCTGTGTGATCCTCCTGTCTCAGCCTCCCAAGTGCTGGGATTACAAGTGTGTGTCACCACGCCCAGCTTATTTATTTATTTTTGCAGTACTGGGGATGGAACCCAGGGGTATTCTACCTCCAAGCTACACCCTCAACCCTATTTTTTAAATTATTTAGTTTGAAGCAGGGTCTCACTGAGTTGCAAAGGGCCCCACTAAATAGCTGAGACTATCCATGAACTGTAATCCTCCTGTCTCAGCCTCCCAAATGCTGGGATTACAAGAGTGTGCCACCACACCCAGCTTTATTTCTTTATTATTATTATTATTATTATTATTATTATTATTATTATTTTATTCTTTGGTGGTACTGGGGGTGGAACCCAGAGGCTTTCTACCTCCGGGCTATACTCCCAGACCCATTTTATATTTTATTTGGAAACAGGGTCTCACTAAATTGCTGAGAGCCTCACTAAGTAGCTGAGGCTGGCTTCGAATCTGCGCAATCCTCCTATCTCAGCCTCCCAAGCGCGGGGATTACAAGCGTGCGCCACCACACCTGGCTTTATTTATTATTTTTGATACAGGTTCTCCCTAGGTTACAGTGTCTTGTTAAATTGCTGAAGCTGGCCTCAAACTTGCAATCCTCCTGTCTCAGCCTCCCAACTACTAAGATTACAGTTGTGTGTTACAATGTCCAGCTCTTGTTTTATTTTTAATTGGAGTATAAATCATGTATAAAGCTAACAAATGCTGGAGAGAATGTGAACAAAAGGGAACACTTGATCCCTGTCGGTGGGAATGTAAGTTAGTGTAGTGATTATGGAAAACAATATGGAGGTTCCTCAAAAATTAAAAATAGGACTATCATGTGATCCAGCCATCCTACTGTGGGTAGATATCCAGAGAAAATGGCATCAGTCTGTTAGAGACATCGGTACTCCCATATTTATTTCAGCATTATATACAATAGCCAAAAAATTGGAAACAAGCCAAGTGTCTATCAACTGAGGAATAAATAAAGAAAATGTGCTATAAATACATAATGGAATGCTATTCTTCAGCTGGAAGAAAGGATGGAATCCTGCCATTTGAGACAACATGGATGGAACTGGAAATCATTGTCTTATGGGAAATAAACCGGGCACAGAAAGACAAAAATTGCATCCTCTCATAAATGGAATCTTAAAAGTTGATCTCTTAGAAGTTGAGAGTAGAATTATGGCTCCTAGAGGCTGGGGATGTAGAGAGGGAAGAAAGGAAAGGTCGATTGATGGGCACTAAGTTATAGGAAGACAGGAGCAAGATGATAAGCTATGAGCATTCCTATAAGCCCAGCATTCGGGAGGCCGAGACAGCAGGAACTCAGCTTCTAGCCCATGCGCAGTAACTTAGGGGGATGCTGCTTAAAAAGAAAAAGTTAAAAGGGCTGGGGTTAGCACATGCTTGTAATCTCAGTACTCGGGAGGCTGAGACAGGAGGATCGCAGGTTCGTGGCCAGCCTCAGCTACTTAGTGAGGCCCTCTGCAACTTAGTGAGACCCTGTTTCAAAATAAAGAATAGCCGGGTGTGGTGATGCACATTTGTAATCCCAGCATTAGGGAGGCTGAGACAGGAGGATCATGGTTCGCAGACAGCCTCAGCTGCTTCATGAAGCCCTTTGCAACTCAGTGTGACCCTGTTTCAAAATAAAGGATAGGGCTGGGGGTGTAGCTCAGAGGTAGAATGCCCTTGGGTTCCATCCCCAATACCATACACACAAAATGTAGGATTTAAATTTTTGGGGGGTTCTGAGGTATGAACTCGGGGCAAGCCAGGTGTGGTGGCACACGTTTGTAATCCCAGCACTTGGGAGACTGAGACAAGAGGATCATACAGGTTCAAATCCAGCCTCAGCTACTTAGGCTCTCAGCAACTTAGCGAGACCTTGTTTCCAAATAAAAATATAAATTAGTTCTGGGAGTATAGCCTGGTGGTAGAAAAAGCCCCTGGGTTCCACCCCCCAGTACCACCAAAACAATAAAAAATAAAAAATTAAAAAATTAAAATTAAAAATTAAAAACAAACTCGGGGCAGTCTACATCTGAGCCTAGCCCTGTTTTATTTATTTACTTATATTTATATTTATTTATTTATTTATTTATTTATTTATTTATTTATTTGCGGTACTGGGATTGAACCCAGGGACATTTTACCTCCAAGTTAAACCTCCAGCCTTGTTTTTTATTCTTTTTTTGAAATAGGGTTTCACTAAATTGTGAAGGGCCTAAGAAGCTGAGGCTGGCTTTGAACCTGCATGATTCTCCTGTCTCAGCCTCCCAAGTACTGGGATTACAAGAGTGCGCCACCATGCCCAGTTTGTTGTTTTATTTTGAAACAGAGTCTCACTAAGTGGCGGAGGCTGTCCTCAAACCTGCAGTTCTCCTGTCTCAGTCTCCCAAACGGCATACATTACAAATGTATGCCACCATGCCTGGCTTTTTTTTTTTTTTTTAAATAGACACCGAGTGTCTATTTAAACACCTACCAGTGTTTTTTGTTTTTGTTTTTGTTTTGTTTTTTGTGGGACTGGGGCTGGAACCCAGGGGCATTCTACCTCTGAACTACACCCCCAGCCCTATTTTTTATTCTTTATTTGGAAACAGGTTTCTCACTAAGTTGCAGAGGGTCTCACTAAGTAGCTGAGGCTGGCTGTGAACCTGTGCTTCTCCTACTTCAGCCTCCCAAGTACTGGGATTACAAACGTGTGCCACCAGGCCTGGCCCAAGTTAGGTTTGTTTTTTTTTTTTTTTCGGGTCTGGGGATGGAACCTAGGGACATTCAACCTCCGAGCTACACCCCCTGCCCTATTTTTTATTCTTTATTTTAAAACAGGGTCTCACTAAATTGTGGAAGGCCTCACTAAGTAGCTGAGGCTGCCTGCGAACCGTGATCCTCCGATCTCAGCCTCCCAAATGCTGGGATTACAAGCGTGCGCCACCACGCCCGGCTCCAAGTTAGTTTTAATCAAGCAAGGATGCTGAATTGTATTCAGTGCTAACAAGTCTGGCACAAATCTCCACTTAGTCAGAGGATATGGCTTCCTTGGAGAGGGAAGCAGTTTTCCCAGAGGAACCTATTTGGGAAATTCTGAACAACTTTGTTAAGAAAGAATGTCCAACTATATGTTTACTGATCCCAACTGTTTCTTTGGAAGCAATTCTGGTTATTAACTCCATTCATCCATTCAATAAAAGTCATAGAGTGCTCACTTATTTGCCAAGTATTATTTGTCAAACTGGAGGGTGATAATAAAAAATGAAAAGGCACAGTCTAGCCTTCGACCTGCCGGCATTTCAAAATGTGTGGCTCCAGCGAGGAGTCTTGGCTCTTCCTTGCCTAACTACCCTCTTGGTCCTGGGACTTCAGAGCCAAGAGCCTTGCTTTTTCCATTTTCTCACCTCCCTATTCACTTCTTTCTTCTTTTTAGCAATATTTCAAGCGTATAAAGGATATAGAGAAAATATATAATAAATAGCCATGTGTGCCGGGCGTGGTGGCGAACGCTTGTAATCCCCGCGCTTGGGAGGCAGAGACAGGAGGATCGCGCAGGTTCGAAGCCAGCCGTGCTGGCTTAGGAGACCCTGTTTCCAAAAATAAAATAGGTCTGGGAGTGTAGTCGGGAGATAGACGGGCTTCCAGGAACCCCAGTACCACCAAAATAAATAAATAAATAAATAAATAAATAAATAAATAAATAAATATCCATGTGCCAATTAGTTTTCAATCATTATTGTATTATTATTATTATTATTATTATTATTATTATTATTATTATTATTATTATATACTGGGAATTAAACCCAGAGGCATTCTACCTCTGAGCTACACCTCTAGCCCTATTTTTGTATTCTTTATTTTGAAACAAGGTCTCACTATGTTACAGAGGGCCTCACTAAATAACTGAGGCTGGCCTTGAACCCATAGTCATCTTGTCTTAGCCTCCCAAGTACTGGGATTACAAGTGTGTGCCAGCCAGGCATGGTGGCGCACGTTTATAATCCCAGCGTTTGGGAGGCTGAGACCGAAGGATCACAGTTCGCAGACAGCCTCAGCTACTTAGTGAGGCCCTCTGCAACTTAGTGGGACTCTGTTTCAAAATAAAGAATAAAAAATAGGGCAGGAGGTGTAGCTCGGAGGTTGAATGCCCCTGGGTTTCATCCCCAGACCTGCAAAAATACAAAAAAAAAAAAAAAAAAAACTAGTGTGTGCCACCAGACCCGGCTTAGTTATGGATCTTTAGAACCTTGTTTTTAAATTTTTGTGTGTGTGATTGTGCTGGAGATTAAACCCATGCTATAGGCCACACCCTATTTTTATTGGTACTAGAGATTGAACCCAAGGAATTCTACCTCCAAGCTACACTCCCAGACCTATATTATTTTTCAGTTTGAAACAAGGGTCTCACTAAATTGCTGAGGGATATCACCTCAACATGTATTATTTTTTTCCCCCAGAGTTCTCATTTTCTTAAAATGGCTCAAGTAGGTGAACTAAATTTGGGTGATAGGTCACAACAGAATAGGATGAATTTCTGAGGGTGGCCTCAAATCTGTGATCCTCATGTCTCAGCCTCCCAAGTATTGGGATAACAGGCATGCACCACCATGCCCAACTTACCTATCTATATTTTTTTGAGATGGGATCTCACTCATGAGACCAGGTTCATCTCAAACTCCAGGGCTCAAATAATCCTGCATCAGCCTCCCAAGTAACTGGGATTACAGGCATGTAACTGGGATTACAGCTAGTGTTATGATTTGTTTGTTTTTGTTTTTTTGTGGTACTGGGAAGAGAATCCAGGGGCATTCTACTTTCGAGCTATACCCCCAGCCCTACTTTTTTTTTTTTTATTCTTTATTTTGAAACAGGGTCTCAGCCAGGTGTGGTGGTGCACGCTTGTAATCCTGCACTTGGGAGGCTGAGACAGGAGGATTGCACAGGTTCAAAGCCAGCCTCAGCTACCTAGTGAGGCTCTCAGCAACTTAGTGAGACCCTGTTTCCAAATAAAGTATAAAATGGTTCTGGGAATATAGCCCGGAGGTAGAAAACCCCTGGGTTCACCCCCAGTACCACCAAAAATAAATAAATAATAAATAAATAAATAAATAAATAAATAAATAAATAAATAAGGCTGGGAGTTTAGCTCGGAGGTAGGATCCTCTGGGTCCCATCCCCAGTACCACAATAAAAAAAATTATTAAAAAAAAAGAAACAGGGTCTCAATGAGTTGCAAAGGACCTTACTAAGTAGCTGAGGCTGTCCGTGAACCATAATCTTCCTGTCTCAGCCTCCCAAATAGTGCTGTTTTTAAAATACAAAACACAATATCAAACTGAATAATGAAAATAAAAAAAATTCATTATTCAGTTTGAATTGTCTCAAATGTCACAAATAGTGTGTGTGTGTGTGTGTGTGTGTGTGTGTGTACACGCGCACTACACAGTTTACTTAAATTATGACTGAAAAAGGTCTCTGCTTTGTGACTGGTTGAAATACCACTTCTCTTTTACTCTAGATTTGACTAGTATCTGTTTTTGCCTTGAAATTTATTTATTTACTTATTTGTTTGTTTATTTTTGTGATACTGGGGATTGAACCCAGGGGCATTCTATCTCTGAGCTACACCCCCACTTCTATTTTTTATTCTTTATTTTGAAACAGGGTTTCACTGAGTTCCAAAGGGCCTCACTAAGTAGTAGCTGTGATCCTTCTGTTTCAGCCTCCAGAATGCTGGGATTACCACACCCAGTGTGCATCAGTGCATCACCATACCCAGCTTCTATTTATTTATTTAAAAATAATTTATTTGTCCTGAAGGGTGGCCAACAATCTGGAGTTTGTTGACTGTATTCCCATGTGTTTTTTTTTTTTTTTTTTTCACGTCTGGGGATGGGACCCAGGGGTATTTGACCTCTGAGCTACAACCCCTACCCTATTTTTTTATTCTTTATTTTGAAACCGGGTCTCAATGAGTTGCAGAGAACCTCACTAAGTAGCTGAGGCTGTCCACGAACAGTGATCCTCCTGTCTCAGCCTCCTGAATGCTGGGATTACAAGCATGCGCCACCACGCCCGGCTCCCATGCTGATTTTTATTTTGTATTTTTTGTATTTTTTTTTAGATACTAGGAGTGGAACCCAGGGGCATTCTACCTCTGAGCTACACTCTCAGCCCTATTATTTTTGTTTTTTTTGGAAACAAGATCTCACTGAGTTGTAAAGGGCCTCACTAAGTAGCTGAGGTTGTCTGTGAAACTGGATCCTCCTGTCTCGGCCTCCCAAATGCTGGGATTACAAGCATGCGCCACCATGCCCGGCCTATTTGTTACAGTTTAAATGGTAGGGGTTCTTTTTCTTATTCAACTAAAATTTGTTGAATAGAAAAATTAAAACTAATAGCTTGGAAGAGCTTTAACAAGTCTTTATTACAAAATCAGTAGGAAATAGAGAAGAGAAGGAAAAAGCAGCATGCTGACACACATGCTGGAGAGCCTGAAAATGGAACTCTGGCCCCTTTTCGGGACCTCAACCTTTAAATAGATTTTGTATTCGGATTTTTTTTTTATCAGCGTTACCAAGGCAATGGGCTAGTAACTTATTTCTTAAGTAGGTGGTGCCTCTTTGTCTCCAGACTAAGTGCAGGGGTCAATAATCTACCTGGCCTTTGCCTCTATTGTATTGGGCAGTATTGGTTGCTCATCAACTAGGGTGCTTTGAAGCCGCACACAAAGTTTACCTTTCCTATACCCAGGCCGGGTCACAGAGAGAGGAGGTAAACAGAGGCACTGATTGCCTCTATATAGTTTTAGGGCTAAAGGCTTCAATTGACTCTAAGGCTTTTACTATAGGTTAATCATTAGAACAAAGTGCAAAGAGAGAGGGGAAGTCTGCATTGTAACAGCTGCAGCCCCCTCCCTCCCTGAGTGCCTGCACAGCACCCAGGCCCTGACTACTTTTTACATTTTGGAAATTAATATCAAAGCAATTTTCTAATACCTGCACATCACTCATGCTAAGGGCATGCTTTACCACTGACTAATACTCCCAGACCTCCTTAGTGCCATTAATATATTTCTCAATTTTTTTTCTCCTAGCTGGATGTGGTGGCACATACCTGTAATTCCAGTACTTGTGAGGCTGAGACAGGAGGATCACAGGTTTGAGGACAGCCTGAGCAAGTAATGAGACTCTCATCAACCTAGTGAGACCCTGTTTCAAAATAAAGATAAAATAGGGCTGGTGATGTAGCTTGGAAGTAAAAAGCCTTGGGTTCAATCTCTGGTGCCACACACATAACTTTTTTTTCTCCTATAAATTGATGATTGAATATTGAGGCTTTTTCTTGTATGTGGTACTGGGAATGGAACCCAGGGGCCTTCTACTTACCCTCCCAGAGCTATTTTATATTTTTATTTGGAAACAGAGTCTCACTAAGTTGCTGAGTGCCTACCTAAGTAGCTGAGGCTGGCTTTGAACCTGTATGATCCTCCTGTCTCAGCCTCCCAAGTACTGGGATTACAAACATGCACCACCACACACAGCCCTTTCTTTCTTTCTTTCTTTCTTTCTTTCTTTCTTTCTTTCTTTCTTTCTTTCTTTCTTTCTTTCTCTCTTTCCTTCTTTCTTTCCTTCTTACTTTCCTTCTTTTGGTATAGCAACTTCATGAGTAGTATTGTGTTATCTCAAATTTTTTTTGATTGTTTTTTTGAAAATAGGGTCTTGCTCCGTTGCTGAGAGCCTTACTAAGTTGCGAGTCTGGCCTTGATTCTGCCTTCTCCTCCAAGTACTACAATTACTGGCATGCACTACCACACTCAGCTGGTGATTGGATATTAAGGCATGGTTATGTTCAAGTTTCACTTTTTTGAGAGGGCATGACAACTTTATGAGTGGTATTGTGTTCTCACAGGAGAACATGATGTCTGGTTATTCAGTCTATCATGCCGTTTTCATTTATTAGCTAGAATAATTTATAGAGAAACCTCCTCTCATTTACTATTTGGTTACCAAATGGTATAGATTATAAAGAGAAAACAGATTAAGTGCTAAATTCTAGTCTTTCATTTAGCAGTTCTCAAAATAATGAATTCTTTACTAGCTTTTTATAGTAACTAATTAATTTTAGCATTATTATAAACTGGTGTTGAGAGCAGGACTTGATGGTGCATGCTTGTAATCCCAGCATTCCAGAGACTGAGATCAGAGGATTGTGGTTCGCGGACAGCCTCAGCTACTTAGTGAAGTCCTCTGCAACTTAGTGAGACCCTGTTTCAAAATAAAGAATACAAAATAGGCCAGGGGGAATAGCTCGGAGGTCAAATACCCCTGGGTTCCATCCCCAGACCCACAAAAATAAATAAATAAATAAATAAATAAATAAATAAATAAATAAACTGGTGTTGACTTAAACATATTAAGAGCATGTACAAGCCAAGCATCGTGGCACACACTTGTAATCCCAGCATTTGGGGGGCTGAGACAGGAGGATCACGGTTTGCAGACAGCCTCAGTTACTTAGTGAGGTTCTTTGAAACTCAGTGTGACCCTGTTTAAAAATAAAGAACAAAAATTAGGGCTGGGGGTGTAGCTTGGAGGTAGAGTGCTCCTGGGTTCCATCATATGTACAAATTGTCCCATCTTTGGCTAAGTGCAAAGGTGTGTGTGTGTGTGTGTGTGTGTGTGTGTGTGTGTGTGTGGTACTGGTGGAACTCAGGGGCTTTTCTACCTCCAGGCTACACTCCCAGACCTATTTTATACTTTATTTAGAAAACAGGGTCTCACTAAGTTGCTGAGAGCCTCACTCAGCTGAGGCTGGCTTCAAACCTGTGGGATCCTCCTGTCTCAGCCTCCCAAGTGCTGGGATTACAGGTGTGCGCCACCACACTTGGTCTCCCAGGGGCCTATTTTATTTTTATTTTGGCTGTGAACCTACAATACTCCTGTTTTAGCTTCTGAAATACTAGAATTACAGGTGTGCACCACTTCAGGATGCAAGATTCCCCCCCCCCTCCTCCTTTGGTTCTTAAAGCTGGCTTCTAAGTTATTTTGACAAGACTTTAGTGGGGATTTTTTGTTGTTGTTTTGCTTTTTGGTTTTTGTTTTTGCAGTACTGGGGATGGAACTCAGGGGCATTCTACCTTCAAGCTACACACCCAGCCCTATTTTTTATTCTTTATTTTTAAACAGGGTCTCACTGAGTTGCAAAGGGCCGAAGTAGCTGAGGCTGGTTATGAACCACAATCCTCCTGTCTCAGCCTCCCAAATGTTGGGATTACAAACGTGCACCACCATACCTGGCTGACTTCAGTGGTTTTTGATAACTTTCTTGCTATTTGGTGTTCTAAGCTCCCCAGGCCATAAGACCAGTCACTTCTTCAAGGGATTCTAGTTTCTTTTAATGGAAAATGACATCTTAAGATCATAATTAGGGTGCCAGAGCTGGGTGTGGTGGCATACGCCTGTGTATTTGGGAATCTGAGACAGGAGGATTGCAGGCTCAAGGCCAGCCTCTGCAACTTAGCAATGCCCTTAGCTACTTAGTGAGACTCTTTTTCAAGGTAAAAAATAAAAACAGTTAGGGATGTTGCTCAGATGTAAGATGCTCCAGTATAAAATAATAATAATTAATAATAATAATAATGTGCCAGATTATGTTCATTTTTATTGTTTTGTCATTGTCTTTAGGACCTTGAAATGGATGGGCTAGAAAATACTTAATTTTTTCCTGAAATTAATTAATCATAAGTTTATCATGAAATCCAATTCAAACTCAGGGTTTACATTTAACCTCTTCATCCTTACAGCTGCACCTTTATTTTCCTATGATGCGATCCTAGTTCTCAATGACACTGGGAATGATGCTAGAACATCACATAATAGCTCATGGTCTTCATCACACATACATTCAACAGTCTCATAGTAATGATATCAATACCACCACCACCACCAATATGATTGCCATAAACAGTTTAGAATTCTTTAGTGGTTCCTTTTGTCCTTAGGGTATATCCCACTGGGACAAGCAATTCAATGACTGTGTTTTTAACTTACTGAAATAGGCCCTCTATGTGTGTCTGTGCCACTAATTTGATTTACACTTAAGGACATTTATTTTTCTTTCAATTTTTAAGTTTTTTATATCTTACTTTTGTTTCATAATTATGTAAAATATTTACATAGCTCCAAAGTAAAATCTACAAACAAAAATCTCAATCTAGAAGTTAGTTTTTGGACTTCCGGGAAGATGGCGACCGAGAAAAGCGGGGCTTAAGAGTCCCGCTAACAACCAATCTCCATTACCACAAAAAGAGTGCCTTTCATAGCCAGAAAACACCATCACCAGAAAAACAAAAAAACCACCAGGCTCCAGAGAGAAAGCGGACTGAGAACAGAGCTCAGGGCCACAGAGGAGACACACGCGCCCAAGGACACTGCAGCAGCGCCATACTGCCGGCAGCAGCGGCGAACTCAACGGACGGCTACAGCAAGCCGAGGTGAGCCGATGCGGAACAGCCTGGCGGGATCTTTCGGTGCAGACAGCATTTAAAGCTCCCAGTGGCTGAGCTCAGCACACGCTGCAGGGATTCAGAGTGGAAATCAAAACCAGAGAAGAAAAAATACGCCAGCCTCATGGCCGAGGGCGTGGCAGAGGCGCCATATTGCCACCGGCGGCGGCAGCAGCAGTGAATTCACCGAGTCCAGTACAGCTACATCTACGTACTCAAGAACAGTGAGTCAAATTGCGGGCCACAGAGGAGAAATCCCAGTATTGTGCCTCCTGGGACTTGACCCAGTGAGGGAGTGGTGGTGGCAGAGATATCACACCATAGGAGAGCGTGCAACCTGGCACCCCCCATAGTTTAAAGCAGCCTCTATCGACTCCCTGGGTCGGAGACTCTGTGATACAACCCAGTAAAGGAGTAGTGGGGTCTGAGATAATACAGACTCGAGATCCAGAGCACCTTAAGTGAAGCCATAGTGACCCAAGGGAAGAACCCAGAGAAGGCACAAACCTCCAAAATCATGGGAAAGAGGAATAACACTGGAGTAATGAATGTGCACAACCCCACAACATCAGAACCTGATAAAACAGAAAATCAGAGATTTCTAGAAGATCAAATCAGGAAAATAACTGTAGAAATAATAGAGGTGCTTCGAAAAGAACTCAGAGAGAGCCAAAAAGAGATAAAGGATGCAATTAATGAAGTAAAAGCCTCAATTCAAAGCACAAACAACCGATTAGACCACATGGAGAACAGAATCTCGCTCTTAGAAGATGAGCAATCCAAAAATGAATGCATAGTTTCTAATCTAGAAAAAAATATCCAACAGCAGGAATCTGACATTGAAGAAATATGGGCCCATCTTAAGAGAGCTAACCTAAGAATAATTGGAATAGAGGAGGGAAAAGAAAGTGATACCAAAGGGATCAACAATCTCTTCAAGGAAGTAATAGCAGAAAATTTTCCAAATATAGAGCAAGAGGTTGATACACAGATCCAGGAAACTTATAGAACTCCCTTTAGACAGGATCTGAGAAGAGGATCCCCACGCCATATAATTGTCAAAATGACCAATGTGGAAGCCAAGCAGAGAATCTTAAAGGCAACAAAAACAAAGGGCCAAGTGACATTCAGAGGCAAACCAATTAGAATCACTCCAGACTTCCCAAACCAAGTCATAAGAGCCAGAAGGGCTTGGAGTAACATATTCCAAACTCTGAAAGAAAACAACTTCCAGCCAAAAATTTCCTATCCAGCAAAACTTTCTATCAAATTAGATGGAGAAATAAGAAGCTTCCATGACAAACAGAAACTGAAGGAATTTATGTCTTCAAAACCAGCGCTAGAGAAAATACTCAAAGAGATTAACTACAAAGAAGAAATAGGTAACACTCACCAGAACCAGAGAAACAAGAGTTTCCATCCAACAGACAACTAAGATTGGTTATTTGTGGAGATTCATTATTTATGTTAGTCTTTTACCTATCTCTAAATTGTATTGTTTGCCTTTATTGTTGTTAATTTTTAGGATTTCTAGTTGGAATATTAATATACCTTCAGATATAGCATTTGGAAATATTTTATCCAATTCTATTAGTAACTTTTAACTCTGTTTACATTGTCTTTGGATATACAATATTTTCTTTTATTTTTTAGGGAGTTTGTATATTCTTCTGTTGCCTGTGCCATTGAAATCATAACCAAGAAATCACTGCCAATTTCAATGTTGTGAGGTTTTATGACCCAGATTTTCTCCTAAATGTTTATAGTCTTAAGATTTATATTTAGGTCTTTTATCTAGTTTGAGTTAATACTTGTATGTGGGATTAGGTAAGGGTCCAATTTTATTCTTTTCCATGTAATTATTATTTTTCAACAATAGTTAGTTAAAAGATTATTATTTCCACCACCAAATCTTCGTGGAAACCTTGTCAAAAATAACTTGACAATATAGGGAAGAAGTTAGCTCTAGGCTTGTATTTAACTCCAATGGTCTATATATCTGCCTTTAGAACAGTACTACACTGTTTCAATTATTGTAGCTTTATATGGTTTGAAATCAGAAAATATATATCTGCTAGCTTTGTTCTTTTTCAAGATCGTTTTGGGTATCTAGAATTCATATTCCATATTAGGATAGATTTTTTTTCTGAAAAATAAATATATAAATATATGATAGTTTCACCTAAAAAAACAGAAAAAAAATATGCTCTGGTAAGAAAGAAAGCAAAAAGAAATATTGAAATGTTATCTTTAAATCATCAAACGCTTGGTATCAGACAAATGAAACTGTTATGTGAGATTATCATTTTTAATTTTGGATAAATTGCTATAATACTAGATGTCAACCACTAAGCCAAGCATGGGAAGGAGGGATGGGGAGAGAATGGGGTGGGGATCGGGTGGGGGCTGACTGGGCGATGTGTGAATGTATATCTACAAAAGTTTGTATCCCACTATGATGTATGAATACAGTGCACCAATAAAATAAAATTTAAAAAAAAAAAAAATAGAAGTTAGTTTTTCTTCCTCTCCTCTCAGTTCTCTTCCTCTCTCTATAAACTTTCAAAAAATGCTGTGGCTGATGCATCTGTATTTCTTCAATACAAGCAGTTCTTTTACATAAATAGTTTGCATTAAGAGATCCATTTTACTTGCTGTCTCCCTTGATTTTTCTCACAGTATGCTTTTTGTTACTTAGAAATACCACCCATAATAACCCAACCTGGATCCCCCTCATGCAGAAAGAGGGGCTAACAAGGAAGAGAATCAGGCACATCCTTGGGACTGGTCAGGACTTTCTGGCCAGAAGGAAGTCTGGGGAAAAGGGGCTCGTTCAGCTCTGGACACCTTGTGTGGCCAGGTAGGTCGAGCCAGCAATACTCTTCACCAATGTCTCATTGTTCCCTTGCCAGACAACTAACTGGGTTCCTCTAGATTGCGTGGTTTTGTGTTTTGTTTTGTTTTCCTCTGAAGACTTGACTATTTGTAGAAACATTAAGTCAGGTACATGGAGAAGTCTGAGAAGTTACATTTTTGTTTTCCTGTATGGTGGGGGTGGGAACACTAGGTTCTTCTTCCAAAGCCAGCCCACTATGTCCCAGGAAGAACCGTGCCCCTACCTATGTAGGGATCCTACCCACCAAGAGCACCATGGCTGGCCTCCAGCTCCCTGTGTAGATGGGGGGGGCACATGAAACTGATAAAGGTGTGAAGGGGGGAGGCTGTGGAATGTGACTGGAAGGGCAAGAGGCAGGAATGGCGGTAGTGAGTGGAGCATGGTTGGAGCAGAGAATATGTTTAGGGGAAGGAAAAGTGAAAGGTTTAATAAACAGAGTTGTAATTGGATGTTGAAAGAACAAATGGGAAGACTGGTATCTGATTGTCCCTTTAAAAAGAGAGAGCTCCTTAGCCAGGCATGGTGGCGCACGCTTGTAATCCCAGCATTTGGGAGCCTGAGACTGGAGGATCATGAGGATTGCAGTTCGCGGCCAGACTCAGCTACTCAATGAGGCCCTCTGTAACTTAGTGAGACCCTGTTTCAAAATAAAGAATAAATAATAGGGCAGGGAGTGTAGCTCCGAGGTCGAATGCCCCTGGGTTCCATCCCCAGTACTGAAAAAAGAGAGAGAGGGAGAGAGAGAGGGAGGGAGAGAGAGGGAGCACCTTCCTCCAACTCCTCAGCCACAGGGATGGAAGATGACAAGGGTGACAAGAGCAATGTCAGGAGGCAGCCTGTGTAGGGAGAAGAGCAGACCACCATGCAGGCAAAAAGGGCCAACCATCAGGATACCAGCCTGGAGCTGGAGCAGAGAACAAGACCTCCAGAGTGGGAAGGTGGGTGCCTCCAGCTTTAGAGGAGTCAAGGTAGAAATTAAAACACAAAACGTGAGCCCTCAATTACCAATACCTCTGGATAGTCGTCTTCTGATGGTGTGCCTTTTGACTGTAACTCACAATAAGAAATATATTCGCATTCTGACCTGATGCAAAACTATGTATGTAACAATTTTCCTTTTTTTGAAACAATTTTCAAAAAATATTTTATTATGTGTGACAAAATAAAGCATAAGAAAGTCTGTATTAGATATTGTTAATATTGAAATACAACATAGAGAAACTCCAAATAAACAAAACAAAAACAAAAATTGGAGAACATTGAGACTAGAAATTTGTGAATCTCATTTTTTTCCCCAGCATTAGAGATCAAACCCAGAAGACAGTCTACCTCTGAGCTACTACCCCATTTCTTTCTTTCTTTTTTTTTTTTTTTTTTTTTTTTGCAGTAATGGGGATGGAATCCAGGGGCATTCTACCTCTGAGCTACACTCCAGCTCTATTTTTTTATTCCCTATTTTGAAACAAGGTCTCACCAAGTTGCACAAGTCCTCACTAAGTAGCTGAAGCTGTCCACAAGCCATGATTCTCCAGTCTCAGCCTCCCAAATGCTGGGATTACAAGCATGTACCACCATGCCCAGCTTATTTTTTACTTTGAAACAGGGTCTCCTTAAATTGCTGAGACTGGCTTTGAACCTGAGCTCCTCCTGCCTCAGCCTCTCAAGTAGTGGGATTATGGGTGTGTGCCATCACACCCAGCTTGTACTGTATGTATATTTCTAGGAGCTTGAAGGAAAGGATTTTGAGTGTTTTCAACATAAAGTAGTAATAAATGTTCAGCAAGGTATGGTGATACATGCCTGCAACCCCAGTACTTGGGAGGCTGAAACAGAAGGATTGCAATTTCAAATCAGCTTCAAGACTTAGCGAGACCTTGTTTCAAAATAAAAAAGAAAAGAAAATAGGACTGGGGATGTAGGTTAGAGATAGAAGGTCCCTGGGCTCAAACCCCAGCAACACACACACACACACACACACACACACACACACACACACACACACCATCACTGGTATCCCATTAGTGTGTAGTTTTTACATTTTTATGTATCAGTTAAATTAACTTAACCTAAATTTTTAAAATAAAAATTATAACAATTTTTTCCTAGCTATTTCCATTGGAAAGGCCTAGAAACAATCAATGAACACTCTACCCAGATTGTTGTATCCAAAATCTATTTTACAAGTTCAACCAGGGCTCTTTGGAGAAATGACTGATGACTTGTTTGGGGTAGGAAATATTCAAATTGACCTTGAAACATGTCAGAAAATAAGAAAACTACTAAAGGCTAATGAAGTTGAATTAAAATGATTCCAGAGCCTACTTAAAGAGATATTCACTATTCCCAAAGAGGACAATTGTTCAAATGCCCCCACAAGGTCCACAGGAATAATAATAGCAATTATTTGAAAGTTCTCAATTATGTTCATGAGTTAACAATGATTAAAAAAAAAACCCTAGTAGCTGTGTTTTGAACAATGTTGGAGAACCAAATCATTATGGATTTTAATAATAATCAGGGATCTGGAAGCAGTGGCACATGCTTGTAATCCCAGTACTTGGGAGGCTGAGAGGAGGATCACAGGTTCGCAGCCAGCCTCAGCTACTTTGTGAGACTCTTCACAACTAAATGAGACCCTGTTTCAAAATAATGAATAAAAAACAGGGACAGGGTATTTCTTGGAGGTAGAATGCCCCTGGGTTCAATCCCTAGTTCTGCAAAATATAAATAAATAAATAAACAAATAAATAAATAAAAATGGGGGCTGGGTGTGGTGTCAAATGCTTGTAATCTCAGTACTTGGGAGGATGAGACAAGAGGATCATGAAGGTCCGAAGCCAGCCTCAGGTACTGAGGGAGGATCTCAGCAAACTAGTGAGACCCTGTTTCCAAATAAAATATAAAATAGGGCTGGGAGTGTAGCCCAGAGGTAGAAAGCCCCTGGGTTCTATCCCCAGTACCACACAAAACAAAACAAAACAAAACAAAACAAAACAAAACAAAAAAAGGGATGGTGGCCTTTCCTATACAAATTGTTCCTCAAAGTGAACAAATATTTTCTATGTTTCTCTTTACAGGACTATAGCTAGTAATCTATATTATGATTTTGCAAACAATAATGAAATGTTAGATCTCAGCATTAATCATCAGTGACTGCTAACATCCCATACGGAGTCCAGACATTATACCTCCTGATAGAAATTTACAACTACAGCCTAGCATTGTGGCAAAAGCTTGTAGTCCCAGCTTCTTGAGAGACTGAGGCAGGAGGATCACTTGAGGCTAGGAGTCCAAGGACAGCCTAGTCAACAAAGCAGACCTTGTCTAAAATAAACAAAATAAAATAGGTGGCACACGCTTGTAATCCCAGAATTTGGAAGGCTGAGACAGGAGGATGGCAGTTAGCAGACAGCCTCAGCTACTTAGTGAGGCCGTTTGCAACTCAGTGAGACCCTGTTTCAAAATAAAGAATAAAAAATAGAGCTGGGGGTGGAGCTCAGAGACAGAATGCCCCTGAGTTCCATCCCCAATACCGCAAAAATAAAATAAAATAAAGATAACTATTATGTCCTGCCCAAAACAAACAAACTGTAATATTGAAAATAGAGTTAGGGAGTCTCGAAGGAGGCAAGCACCAACCAGGTTACTAACAACAGCTTTAATCAAGAACCTGGCACCTTCAGGGAGTCAGCCGGCCATGGGGGAAGGGACCGACGAACCATGTGTCTGGAGAGTCATGCATAGTCCCAGTAGGCCGGCTGAGTCACGTGGAGGATCTGAAGTACCCATGTTTTATAGGCATGCCGATTGTCTCACGACAACTGTAGTCTACTTCTGGAGTCGGCCTTGCGATGCCTGGAGTCTCGAGGCACCTGGATTCTCGTGATATCTCCACTTCTGGCTTCTGGGGTTCTGCCTCCTGTCCCTGCTTCGGGGTCATGTGGGGGGACCCGACCTATGACAAACAAACAAACAACCAGTAGCAACCCTAATCTGACCAAGGTTCCAGATTTAACTGCTAATTCACAGGAAATAAAGGAGAAAGAGGGACATGTTAAATAACACCACAGTAGTACGATAAGCAAAATCCAAAATCCAGACTGTTGGAAACTGGAAGATAAATAAATTACCAGGAAAAAAAGAAAGACAGTTAGGATTCATTTGGAGAAACAGAGTCACTTTGGGCCATTTGGGCTTTGCACTGACCCAGCTGGGGGAATGGGTTAGTTCTACATGAGTCAGTTGCCTGTGCACCTGGAGTGGGTCCTGAAGTCAGGGAGGGAAGCAATCAGGAAGAAAGGAAGGTGTAGCCAGGAGAACAGGAACAAGCAGCTGGAGTGCAGGTCCGCCTCTCTCTGAAATCCATGCTGGGCTCTCCCCAACTTCACGTGACTTCAGAAAAGCAACTGCAATTCTGGACATAGCCCTACCCCAGGATTTGGTAAAGGATCTGGAGGTGGCTAGAGGAGCTGTGGCTGGCTGCTCCCCACACCAGCAAGGCCATCTGCCAACAACAATCAGGACAAGCAGCAGTCCCTAACAGGACACCTGACTTCAGACCTTCAGACATAAGAATGACTGCTAAGCCGGCCGTGGTGGCACACACTTGTATTCCCAGCATTTGGGAGACTGAGACTGGAGGATCGCAGTTCGTGGACAGCCTTAGCTACTTAGTGAGGTCCTTTGCAACTGAGTGAGACCTGGTTTCAAAATAAAGAATAAAAAAAAAAAATAGGGCTGGGGCTGTAGCTTGGAGGTAGAATGCCCCTGGGTTTCATCCCCAGTACTGCAAAATAAATAAATAAAATAATAAAATAAGAATGGCTGCTGCTTCATTGCCACCTTCCAAATCTCTTATGGCCAACTCTAATTTAAAACCATGTAGGAAAAGGATTCTGCAATATATAGCTCATAAAATAAAGTTTAGCTAAGTTGATGCAATGCAAAGTCACCACAGTTGTCCCTTGTCAATCTGGCATTCTTACATATAGTGTGTGTGTGTGTGTGTGTGTGTGTGTGTGTGTGTGTGAGAGAGAGAGAGAGAGAGAGAGAGAGAGAGAGAGAGAGAGAGCGCACCCTCAGCCCTTATATATTTATTTACTTTTTTTTTTTTCAGTACTGGGGATGGAACCCAGGAGCATTCTACCTCCAAGCTAAACTCCCCACCTGATTTTTTTGTGTGTGTGTGGGTCCAGGGATGGAACCCAGAGGCATTTGACCTCCGAGCTACACCCCCCTGCCCTATTTTTTATTCTTTATTTTGAAACCGGGTCTCACTAAGTTGCAGGGGGCCTCACTAAGTAGCTGAGGCTGTCCACGAACCACGATCCTCCAGTCTCAGTCTCCCGAATGCTGGGATTACAAGCGTGTGCCACCACGCCTGGCTCCCACCTGATTTTTTATTCTTTCTTTCTTTATTATTATTTGGGGGGGCGTCTGGGGATGGAACCCACAGGCATTTGACCTCTGAGGTACACCCCCTGCCCTATTTTTTATTCTTTATTTTGAAACTGGGTCTCACTAAATTGCCGAGGGCTTCATTAAGTAGCTGAGGCTGTCCACAAACTGTGATCCTCTGGTCTCAACCTCCCAAATGCTGGGATTACAAGCGTGTGCCTCCATGCCCTGCTTATTCTTTATGTTTTGAAATAGGGTCTCACTAAATTAGTTGAGGCTGGCTGTGAACCACGATTCTCTTGTTTCAGCCTCCCTAATGCTGAGATTACAAATGTGCAGCACCAGACCCACTCCTTAACGACTTCTCCTTCTCCTTTTTTTTTTTTTTTTTTTTTTTGCGGGTTTGGAGGTGGAACCCAGGGGCATTCGACCCCTGCCCTATTTTTAATTCTTTATTTCAAAACAGGGTCTCACTGAGTTGCAGAGGGCCTCACTAAGTAGCTGAGGCTGTCCGCGAACTGCGATCCTCCAGGTCTCAGCCTCCCGAATGCTGGGATTACAAGTGTGCGCCACCATACCTAGTTTTCTTATTCAAACAAAAACATGCTAGCCTTCTCCCAAGAAGAGTCCATACAGAGTTCCTTTATTTACCTTGGCATGAGCTTAGTCTTCTCTGAGTTACACACCTCTTGATATCCTGTAATTTAAATATTGGGATGTGAAGTCAACCACTATTACCACATCTTATCTTATATGGTAAAAAACTGGCAGAGGAAGGGGAAAGTCGGTTAATATACACAGAAATATATTAAGGTCAAAACAAGGAAGAAATATTCCCACGTATTAGAGTCCTCATTTGTGCAACTGGCATAGGATCATAGCCAGTATTTCTAACTACTTTAACTCATTGACCACTGTGTGTCCCATTTACCCTCAGTGGACCTTAGCTTGACTAGTGAGGTGACTCAGATCTTCAGTCCCATTCATTAATGGTTGAGGCTGGACTGGGTTTGTTATACATTTTTACTGACACTAATCCCAGGGCATGAAGCATACACAATATGCAACTAAAATATGCTGGCAGCGATGCTTTCTGACTAACATTTGTAGAAAGACTAAGAAACTATGCAGGTAACCTTAGATTATTTTCTTTTCTTCTTAAATAGTCAATGCATTTTAATAGTTTAAGCATCTTTTTTTTTTTTTTTTGCTGTTTTGAAGGTGTTAAGCTTTAATTTACAATTCAAAGAGTATATAGTGATCACATTCATTTGTTTGAATATTTCATATAACCATATTTAAGTAGTTTCTATTATATAATTGTACATTTATTTTTTTCTCTTTAGGATATGAGTAAGGTTAAAATCTGTTTATTGCCGGGCGTGGTGGCGCGCGCTTGGGAGGCAGAGACAGGAGGATCGCGCAGGTTCGAAGCCAGCCACGCACGCTGGCTTAGGAGACCCTGTTTCCAAATAAAAATGTAAAAATAGGTCTGGGAGTGTAGCCCGGAGGTAGAAGGGCTTCCAGGAACCCCAGTACCACCCCCCCAAAAAAAAATCAATCTGTTTATTAAGCCAGGTGTGGTGGCTCATACTTGTAATCCCAGTACTTGGGAGGCTGAGACAAGATGAGATTGTGGGATAGAGGCCAGCAGCAGCTAATTAGTGAGGCCTTCTGCAATTTAGTGAAGCCTTGTTTCAAAATAAAGAATAAGCTGGGCTTGGTGGCGCATGCTTGTAATCCCAGTATTTGGGAGGCTGAGACAGAAGGTTCATGCTTCACAGCCAGCCTCAGCTACTTAGACCCTTTGCAACTCAATGAGACTCTGTTTCAAAATAAAGAATAAAATATAAGGCTGGGAGTGTAGCTGGAAGGTAGAATGCCCGGGGGTTCCATCCCCAGTACCGGAAAAAGAAGAAAAAAAAGTAAGAATTTTTCTCAATTTTGTCATAATTTATACTTTCCACTTCCAGCAGTTAAACTTGAGCCTGCCTGGGTATTTTTTACTTGATCGGTTTTATATCTAAATAAGTGGTTTTATTTTATTTTTTATTTATTTATTTACTTTTTTTGGTGGTACTGGGGTTCCTGGAAGCCCTTCTACCTCCGGGCTACACTCCCAGACCTATTTTTACATTTTTATTTGGAAACAGGGTCTCCTAAACCAGCGCGCGTGGCTGGCTTCGAACCTGCGCGATCCTCCTGTCTCTGCCTCCCAAGCGCGAGGATTACAAGCGTGCACCACCACGCCCAGCTAAATAAGTGGTTTTAAAGCAGTCTGTACAAATTCAGCTAAAATGTTACAATTCTCACAAACTCAAAATATATTAAAATGATAATTTTTTCAGAAAAACATTGAAAATTCTTTTTTTATGGTACTGATGCTTGAACCCAGGGACGTTCTACAACTAAGATATACCCCTAGTTCTATTTTATTTTATTATTGTGGTACTAGAATTGAACCCAGAGGCATTCAAACTCTAAGCTACATCCTCACACTGATTTTATTTCTTATTGCTTTATTTCTTAGAATAAGGGTCTCACTAGTTGCTGAGAACCTTGCTAAATTGAAGAGTCTGTTCCTGAACCTGAGATCCTCCAGTTTCAGCCTCCCAAGTACTAGGATTACAAGTACATGCCACCACACATAACTCCTATCTTATTTTTTAATTTATTTTTTTTTTTTTTTTGCTGTACTGGGGATGGAACCCAGAGGCATTCTACCAACAAACTATACCCCCAGTCCTATTTTTTTATTCTTTATTTTGAAACAGGGTCTCACTAGGTTGCAAAGGGGCTCACTAAGTAGCTGAATCTGTCTGCGAACCATGATCGTCCTGTCTCAGCCTCCCAAATGCTGGGATTATAAGTGTGTGCCACCATGCCTGGCTCTATTTTATTTTTATATTCATTTATTTATTTAATTAATTTGTTTACTTGTGGTACTGGGGATTGAACCCAGGGGCATTTTACCTTTGAGCTACACCCCCAGCCAATTTTCTTTCTTTCTTTCTTTCTTTCTTTCTTTCTTTCTTTCTTTCTTTCTTTCTTTCCAGTACTGGATATAGAACCCAGGGTCATTCTACCTCTGAGCTACGCCCCCAGCCCTATTTTATATTCTTTATTTTTATTTTTATTTTTTTATTTTTATTTTATTTATTTATTTATTTATTTATTTATTTATTTTGTGGTGCCGGGGATGGAACCCAGAGGCTTTCTACCTTTGGGCTAAACTCCCAGACCTATTTTGTATTTTATTTGGACACAGGGTCTCACTAAGTTGCTGAGATCCTCAGTAGCTGAGGCTGGCTTTGAACCTCTGTGATCCTCCTGTCTCAGCCTACCAAGCTTGGGGATTACAAGTGTGCACCACCATGCCCGGCTTATAAATTTTTTTTTTTTTTTTTTTTTTTTTTGGTGGTACTGTGGTTCCTGGAAGCCCTTTTACCTCTGGGCTACACTCGCAGACCTATTTTATATTTCTTTTATTTGGAAACAGGGTCTCTTAAGCCAGCGAGACTGGCTCCGAACCAGCGCGATCCTCCTGTCTCCGCCTCCCAAGCGCGGGGATTATAAGCATGCGCCACCACGCCTGGCATATTCATTTTTCTTTAATTTTTATTGGTGCATTGTAATCATACATCACATTGGAATACAAGACTTGAGAGGATATACAAGCACACATCATCCAATTAGCTCTCATCCAGCCCCCATCCCATTCCCTCCCCCTCCCTCGATCCCATGCTTGTTTGGTGATTAACTTTGATACATTTGTTTATGTACCTCCTGCATTTTAAAGAGGCTCCATCCTCCCCTATTCCATACCCTCTGATTGGTCACCTTAATTGCTTCACTATATGGCCCTTTCTATAGCTCAACCACTTCCTGTTGCCCCTTTCCTCCTAGTTATTGCTGATTAGGGGAAGCATCTGGTTTTAATTTTCTGCAATATTTCTCTGTGCATGCCGCGTTGCAAATACTGATCCCACTCTTGACGGCCCCAGTTGTGGCCTGGCTACCCGGTGGATTGATCCAGACCTCGCTGGCTCAAGCAGTGGCCTTGCCTCATGGAAGGCCCTGATTCTGGTCTCGCTGGCCCTGACACTGGCCTAACCCCTCAGCTGGCTCCGATCCCAGCCTCGGAGTCCCCAGCACCGGCCTTCCTCACGGCAGTCTCCGATGCTAGCCGATGGCCCCGGCATCGGCCTAACCCCTCGGCAGGCTCAGATCCAGGCCTAGGAGGCCTCAGTAGCGGCCTTGCTTCACGGAAGGCTCTGATGCCGGCTGCTGGCCCCTGCACTGGCCTAACCCCTTGGCAGACTCTGATCCCGGCCTCCGATACCCTGGCACCGGCCTTGCCTTGTGGCAGGCTCCGATCCCGGCCTCCCTGGCCCCAGCACCGGCCTAAACCCTCGGCAGGCTCCGATCCCAGCCTCAGAGGCCTCAATATTGAGAGGCCTCAATAGCACGGAAGGCTCCGATGCCGGCCGCTGGCCCCGGCACTGGCCTAACCCCTCAGCAGACTCCGATCCCGGGCTCGGAGGCCCTGGAACCGGCCTTGCCTCGCAGCAGGCTCCAGTGCTGGCCACTGGTCCCGGCACCGGCCTAACCACTCGGCAGGCTCTGATCCCGGCCTCAGAGGCCCCAGCACCGGTTTTGCCTCACGGCAGGCTCCAATCCCGGCCACGCTGTCCCTGGCACCAGCCTGACCCCTCGGCAGGCTCCGATCCCGGCCTCGGAGGCCTCAATAGCAGCCTTGCCTCACGAAAGGCTCCAATGCTGGCCGCTGGCCCTGGCACCAGCTTAACCCCTCAGCAGGCTCTGATCCTGGCCTCGGAGGCCCCAGCACCAGCCTTGCCTCATGGCAGGCTCCGATCCCGGCCACGCTTGGCATATTCATTTCTATTTAAATTAATTTATTTACTTGGGGTACTGGGGATAAAACCCAGGGATATTCTACCTTTGAGATACACCCTCAGCCCTATTTTTTATTCTTTATTTTGAAACAGGGTCTTACTGAGTTGCAAAGGGCCTAAGTAGCTGAGGCTATCTGAGAACCTCGATCCTCCTGTCTCAGCCATCCAGAATGCTAGGATTATAAGTATGCACCACCACGCTTGGCTTCTTTTTTTATTCTTTTTTTTTTTTTTTTTTTTTTTTGGTGGTACTGGGGTTCCTGGAAGCCCTTCTATATCCGGACTACACTCCCAGACCTATTTTTTTTATTTTTGGAAACAGGGTCTCTCTTAAGCCAGCGCGGCTGGCTTTGAACCTGCGCGATCCTCCTGTCTCCACCTCCTAAGCGCGGGGATTACAAGCGTGTGCTACCACTCCCGGCTTCTTTTTTTATTCTTTATTTTTGAAACAGAGTCTCACTAAATTGCAAAGGGCCTCACTAAGTAATTGAGCCTGGCTGCAAACCTGCGATCCTCCTATTTTACCTTCCCAAATACTGGGATTACAAGTGTATGCCACCACACCTGGTGTATTCTTTACTTTTGAAACAAGGTCTCACTAAGTTGTGGAGGGCCTTACTACGTAGCTGAAGCTGGCTGTGAACCTGAGATCCTATCTCAGCCTCCTGAGTACTAAGGTTACAAGCCTGTGCCACCACACCCAGCCTATTTTATTTTTTATTTTTTGCGGTACTGGGAATGGAACCCAGGGGCAGTATTCTACCTCCGAGCTATACCCTAGACCTATTTTTTATTCTTTATTTTGAAACAGGGTCTCACTGAATTGCAAAGGACCTCACTAAGTAGCTGAGGCTGTCTGTGAACCACAATCATCCTGTCTCAGCCTCCCAAATGCTGGGAAAACAAGAGTGTGCCACCACACCCGGCTTATTCTTTATTTTAAAACAGGGTCTCACCACGTTGCAGATTGTTTAAGTTGCTGAGGCTGGCTTCGAAACAGGAATCCTCCTGTGTCAGCCTCCTGTGTACTGAGATTACAGGCCTGCGCCACCACACCTAGTTCCTGAAAATCCTTATCTAAAGTTCATTAGAAGAGCTGGGGGTGGTGGCCAAGCTTGTAATTCCAGTACTTGGGAGCCTGAGACAGAAGTATTGCACAGGTTTGATGCCAGCCTCAGCTACTTAGTGAGGCTCTCAGCAACTTAGTGAGACCCTGTTTCCAAATAAAATATAAAATGGGTCTGGAAGTATAGCCCAGAGGTAGAAAGCCGATGGATTCTATCCCCAGTAAAACAATAAATCAATAAATCAATAAATCAATCAATAAATAAATAAATAAAATTCATTAGGAGCTTGATGTGGTGGCGCACACTTGTAATCCCAGCATTTGAGATGTGGAAACCAGAGGATGGCAGTTTGCAGACAGCTTCAGCTACTTAGCAATGCCCTTTGCAACTCAGTGCGAGCTGTTTCAAAAATAAAGACTAAAAAATAGGGCTGGAAGTGTAGCTTAGAGGTAGAATGCCCCTGGGTTCCATCCCTAGTACCGCAATAAATAAATAAATAAATAAATAAATAAATAAATATCATTAAGAAGTCTCAATAATTTCTCCATGAATAGACAAAATTATATTAAACTTGGCTTTAATTTTAGCCACAACTGTTTCACCTTAACCCTTACATTATGATGTAGTCATATTCCTTATCACATAGCAGAGAAACAAAGATTAAATCCTTGCCAGTTCATGTATTTATCACATCCCTTTCTCTGTCTCCACTCATTGCGATTTAGATAGAAGATGAGTACAATATGCATGACTTTTGCTAAGTACTCTTAGAATGAATAGGAGGAACTCTAGTTTTTTTATTCATATATATATATATATATATATATATATATATAATTTTTTTTTTTTTTTTGCGGGTGTGGGGATTGAACCCAGGGGCATTCCACCACCGAGCTATACCCTCAGCCCTATATTTTAATCTTTATTTTGAAACAGGGTCTCACTAAGTTTCGGAGTGCCTCACTAATTAGCTGAGGCTGACTGTGAACCTGCAATCCTCCTGCCTCAGCCTCCCAGGTACTAGTATTACAAGTGTGCACCGCTGCGCCCATCTAGCCACCCCAATCTTTTTTTTTTTTTTTTCAGTACCTGGGATGGAACCCAGGGGCATCTACCTCCAAGCTACACCCCTCACCCTATTTTTTTTAGTCTTTTTAGTTTTTGTTTTTGTTTCTGCGGGTCTGGAGATGGAACCCAGGGGCATTCGACCTCCTAGCTACACCCCCTGCCCTATTTTTTTATTCTTTATTTTGAAACAGGGTCTCACTAAGTTGCGGAGGACCTCACTAAGTAGCTGAGGCTGTCTGCGAACCACGATCTTCTGGTCTCAGCCTCCGGAATGCTGGGATTACAAGTGTGTACCACCACTCCCAGCTATCTTTTAAGTTTTTGAAACAGGGTCTCACTGAGTTGCAAAGGGCCTAGCTAAGTAGGTAAGGCTGTCTGTGAATCACGATCCTCTGATCTCTGCCTCCTGAATGCTGGGATTACAAGTGTGTGCCACTATTCCCGGCTAGCCACCTACCTCAATCTTTTTCTCTCTCTCTCTCTCTCTCTTTCTCTCTCTCTCTCTCTCTCTCTCTCTCTCTCTCTCTCTCTCTCTCTCTCTCTCTCTTCTCTCTCTCTCTTTCTTTCTTTCTTTCTTTCTTGCAGTACTGGATATGGAACCCAGGGACATTCTACCTCTGAGCTACACCCCCAGCCCTATTTTTTATTCTTTATTTGGAGACAGGATCT
Organism: Muscardinus avellanarius; assembly: GCF_963383645.1. Classification (NCBI taxonomy): domain Eukaryota; kingdom Metazoa; phylum Chordata; class Mammalia; order Rodentia; family Gliridae; genus Muscardinus; species Muscardinus avellanarius. The sequence goes on from NC_137790.1 coordinate 87,708,409, forward strand.
CACTGAGTTGCAAAGAACCTCACCAAGTAGCTGAGGCTGTCCACAAACCGCGATCTTCCTGTCTCAGCCTCCCAAATGCTGGGATTACAAGTGTGGGCCACCACGCCCAGCTTAGCCGCCTCAATCATCATGGCATACACAATGATTATTTTATCATGCTCTGATTCTGTGGGCCTGTGCTCAGGCCCAGCAGGGCTGGCACATCTGCTGCCTAAGGGCTCTGTGCAAGGAAGGAAGATGGATCAGCGGGGATTCTTGGCACTTACAAATCTGCTGCTTGGCTGCGATTACCTGGGTTTGGGTCTGCCAGCTGGAGGGCTTCTATGAGGCCTCTCCACCAGGTCTGGGTCCGTCACAGGTGATGCCTGGGCTCTTAGGGGGAGGACCAGAGAGTGAGCCAGGCGGAAGCTCCATTAGCTTTCGACCTAGCCTTGGAGGTTACATAGTGCATGGTACTGCTTCTGTCAGAGTCTGTGACCAAAGAGCTCACAAGCCTCTCTCTCCCCAGATCCAAGAACATAATAAAAAAAAGCAATAAAAAAGCATTGTTTTATTTTGAATCTTTCTGTGTAAATGCCCCAAGATGTAGGTTTCAGGCTCAGTGTTTCTTTTGCTAGTTAATCAGCTCGGTGACACCCATTTATATTTTTATTGCTTTCCTTGAGGTCCTTGGGTTACTTCTTCACTTCCAACAATGTTTCAGCCACTGGGCTGAGCATGTGGATGCAAGGTTCAGATACACCTCAGCCTCACGCAGGAGGACCTTACTAAATTGCTGAGGCTGGCCTCAAAACCACTATTCTCCTGCCTCAGCCTGCCAAGCCACCTGGGTGGGTGGGTGGTTGTTCTTTTTGTGAGCAGGGTGCTGGAGATTGAACCCAGGTCCTTGTGCTTGCTAGGCAAGCACTCTACCACAGAGCTACACCTCCTACCTAGGGGTATGGTTTTTAAAAGATTAAATGCTGGGCGTGGTGGCACACGTTTGTAATCCCAGCATTCGGTAGGCTGAGACCGGAGGATCGCCGTTCACAGACAGCCTCAGCTACTTAGCGAAGCCCTCTGCAACTCAGTGAGACCCTGTTTCAAAATAAAGAATAAAAAATAGGGTAGGGGGTGTAGCTCGGAGGTCAAATGCCCCTGGGTTCCATCCCCAGACCCGCAAAAAAAAAAAAAAAAAAAAAAGAAAAAGAAAAAGAAAACAACTTCACCCTGGTCTTTTAGTCCAAGTTACTTCCTTGATTCTTCCTGATTCTTGTCCTACATGACTTTGAGTAAGTCAAAATCTCTGACTTTCTGTTTCTTCACTAATACTATACACTGGGTAAAATTCTTGTGGGCATTAGAGAAAATGTTCTCTAAGTACCTGAGACGCAGCAGGTGTTTGGGTAACCTCAGCCCCTGCCCTCAGCACACTGGCTGCCGCTAGCACTTGACACTCTGCCTGAGGGCATTCTTCAGCCCCAGAGGAATAGGACCCTTGTTTGGATCAGGCTGGGGTGCCATGGAGGTAATACCCCAGGAGCAGCTCTTTCTTCCCTTTTTTTTTTTTTTTTTTTGCACAGAGGATTCAAACAGGGGCTTTTTTTCTACCTCCGATCTACACCCCTAGTCCTATTTTATTTTATTTTTTTTATTTTGAAACAGGGTCTAACTAGGTTAATGAGAGTCTCACTATTTGCTGAGGCTGTCCTCAAACCTAAAATTCTCCCCTCTCAACCTCCCAAATACTGGGTTTATAGATATGTGCCACCATGCCTAGCTGGGAGCAGTTCTTTAAACCAATGATAAATGGGGACCTGTAGAGTAATATTCCTTGTTTATCCTCTGAGGGACACAAACCTGAAGCCTATTCCATGTATTCTCCCAGAGATCCCCAGTTACATTTCAGTTGCTTTCAGTGGTTGCCTTCTTACTAAAGCAGCCTGCATGCCTAGCATGTTGCATACCTATAATTTCAGCACTTTTTTCTTTTCTGCTACTAGGGATTGACCCAAGGGGTGTTCTACCTCAGAACTATACTCCTAGCCCCCCTTTTTTGTGGTATTGGGGATGGAACCCAGGGTCATTCTACCTCTGAGCTACATCACCAGCCCTATTTTATATTCTTTTTTCTTTCTTTCTTTTTTTTTTTTTTTTTTTTTTTGGTGGTGGTACTGGGGTTTCTGGAAACCCTTTTACCTCCAGGCTACACTCCCAGACCTATTTTATATATTTTTTATTTGGCAACAGGGTCTCTTAAGCTAGTGAGGCCGTGCAATCCTCTTGTCTCCACCTCCCAAGTGCGGGGATCACAAGCGTGCACCACCATGCCTGGCCTTATTCTTTATTTTGAAACAGGTCTCACTGAGTTGCAAAGGGCCTCACTAAGTAGTAGCTGAGGCTGTCCATGAACCATGATCCTCCTGCTTCAGCCTCCCAAATGCTGGGATTACAAGCGTGTGCCACCACACCTGGCACTCCTAGCCCTTTTTATTTTTTAATTTTGAAACAGGGCCTTGCTAAATTGTTGAGGCTGGCCTGGAACCTGCAATTCTCCTGTCTCAGCCTCCCCAGTACTGGGATTACAGGCCTGTGCTACCTTGCCCAGCTGCAACCTGATTATCTGGGAGGCTAAAACAGATTGGAGATCATTCTCAGAAATTTAGTGAAGACCTCAGCATCTTAGCAAGACCCTGTTTCAACTTTTTGTGAGTGTGTGTGTGTGTGTGTGTGTGTGTGTGTGTGTGTGGTACTGGGGATTGAAACTGGGACATTCTACCTCCGAGCTACCGCCCCAGCCCTATTTTTTTTTTTTTAAACAGAGTCTCTTGCCGTGCGTGGTGGTGCACGCTTGTAATCCCCACGCTTGGGAGGCAGAGACAGGAGGATCACGCAGGTTCGAAGCCAGCCGCGCTGGCTTAAGAGACCCTGTTTCCAAATAAAAAAGTATACAAAATAGGTCTGGGAGTGTAGCCTGGAGGTAGAAGGGCTTCCAGGAACCCCAGTACCACCAATAAATAAATAAATAAATAAATAAATAAATAAATAAATAAATAAATAAATAAATAAATAACAGGGTCTCACTGAGTTGCAAAGGATCTCACTAAGTAGCTGAGGCTGTGGATGAACTGCGATCCTCCTGTCTCAGCCTCCCAAATGCTGGAATTACAAGCATGCGCCATCATGTCTGGCTCAACCCTATTTTATTTTTTATTTTGAAACAGGGTCTCAATAAGTTGCAGAGGGCCTCACAAAGTTGCTGAGGCTGGTCCTGAACCTGCAATCCTCCTGTCTCAGCCTCCCCAGTACTGGGATTAGAAGTGTGTACCATGATGTCCACCTTGTTTCAAATTCTTAAAAAAGCATCTGGGAGTGATGATGTACACCTATAATCCCAGTACATGGGAGGCTGAGAGACAAAGATTGCAAGTTTACTACCAGCTTCAACAACTTTTGAGGCCTTCCACAACTTAGTGAGACCCTGTTTCAAAATACAGAGTAAATATGGCTGGGGGTATAGCTCAGAGGTAGAATGTGCTTGGGGTCAGTGTCCAGTACCACAAAAATAAATAAATAATAAGTAAATAAATAAAACAGGGCTGGGAGTGTAGGTTGGTAGTAGGGTTCAACCCTTAGCACAGTAAACAAACAAACAAACAAACAAATAAATAAATATAAGGCTAGGGGTTTAGAGGTAGAATGCCACTAGTTTCAATTCCCATTAACACACATGCACACAGACTGCTGACCACCCTGCACATCTTGGGAACCTGTCAGTCTCCATGATCATGTGAGATCGTCCCTTTTAATAAATCCTTATACACACACACACACACACACACACACACACACACACACACACACACTGGAGAACAGTTTTATAGATATATAGGGTTTTTTTTCAATTATGGTTGGCATTACATACATATAGTCTTTATGCATATATATATATATATATATATATATATATATATATATATATATATTGCTTTCAGTTTTATTTTAAAATGAACAGTACTAGCCGGGCGTGGTGATACACGCTTGTAATCCCCACCCTTGGGAGGCGGAGACAGGAGGACGGCGCAGGTTCAAAGCCAGGAGCAGTGGCTTAAGAGACCCTGTTTCCAAATAAAAAAATATAAAATAGATCTGGGAGTGTAGCCCGGAGGTAGAAGGGTTCCATCCCCAGTACCACCAAAATAAATAAAATTAAATAAAATAAAATAGGGCTGAGGGTGTAGCTTGGAGATATAGTGCCCCTAGGTTCCATCCCTGGTACCGCAATAAACAAAAAAACAAAACAAAAAAATTAAACAATGAGTTGAAAAGGTGGGAGAGCAGGCTATCGCACAATGGAAGCTCAGTGTCAGCTATCCACAGCACTTTGCTACTCAGTGACATGCCTTCACTTTTTTTTTTTAAAGGTTATTCCCGGCCGGGCGTGGTGGCGCACTCTTGTAATCCCTGTGATTGGGAGGGGGAGACAGGAGGATCGTGCAGGTTCGAAGCCAGCCGTGCTGACTTAAGAGACCCTGTTTCCAAATAAAAAAGTATAAAAATAGGTCTGGGAGTGTAGCCCGGAGGTAGAAGGGTTACCAGGAACCCCAGTACCACCAAGAAAAAAAAAAAAAAAACAGGTTATCCCCCCCCACCTTTACTGAGTTATAATTGAAAAATAAGAATTGAGCTGGGGATGGTGGCACGCTTGTAATCTCAGTACTTGGGAGGCTGAGACAGGTGGATCACAGGTTTATAGCCAGTCTCAGCAACTTAGTGAGACCCTGTTTCCAAATAAAAAGTAAAATAGGACTGCCCTTGGGTTCAAACCCCAGCACCACACACAAAAAAAATTTATTTATTTATTTATTTATTTATTTATTTATTTATTTATACTGGGAATGAAACCCAGGGGCATTCTACCTCTGAGCTATATACCCAGCCCTATTTATTTATTTATTTATTTATTTATTTATTTATTTATTTATTTGGTGGTGGTACTGGGGTTCCTGGAAGCCCTTCTACCTCCGGGCTACACTCCCAGACCTATTTTTACATTTTATATTTGGAAACAGGGTCTCCTAAGCCAGCACGGGTGGCTGGCTTCAAACCTGTGCGATCCTCCTGTCTCTGCCTCCCAATCACAGGGATTACAAGAGTGCCCCACCACACCCGGCCAGGAATAACCTTTAAAAAAAAAAAAAGTGAAGGCATGTCACTGAGTAGCAAAGTGTTGTGGATAGCTGACACTGAGCTTCCATTGTGCCACCACGCCCGGCTCTTTATTTTGAAAAAGGGTCTTACTGAGTTGCAAAGGGCCTCACTAAGTAGTAGCTGAGGCTGTGACCCTCCTGTCTCAGCCTCTCAAATGATGGGATTACAAGTGTGCGCCACCACACCCAGCCTATTTTATATTTTATTCGGAAACAGGGTCTCACTAAGTTGCTCAGAGCCTCACTAAGTAGCTCAGGCTGGCATCAAACCTGTGCATTCATCTTGTCTCAGCCTCCTGAGTACTGGGATTATAAGCATGTGCCACCATGCCTGGCTCCTATTTTTTATTCTTTATTTTGAAACAGGGTCTCACTGAGTTGCAAAGGGTCTCACTAAGTAGCTGAGGCTGGTCACAAACCTGAGATCCTCCTGTCTCAGCCTCCCAAATGCTGTGATTACAAGCGTGTGCCACCACTCCCGGCTTCATTTCATTGTTTTGACTGAAAAAACAACTTTTTTTTTTGGTACTGAAGATTGAATGCAGGGGCCTTTTACCTCCAAACTATACCCCAGCCCTATTTTTTTTTTTTTTTCGGTACTGAGGATGGAACCCAGGGCATTCTACCTCTGAAATATACCCTCATCTCTATTTTTTATTCTTTTTTTGAAACAGGGTCTCACTTGAGTTGCAAAGGACCTCACTAAGTAGCTGAGGCTGTCTAAGAACCACAATCCTACTGTCTCAGTATCACTGAATGCTAGGATTGCAAGTGTGCGCCACCACACCTGGCATCTTATTTTTTAATTAATTAATTAGTTAATTAGTTATTTTTATAGTACTGGGGATGGAACCCAAGGGCTACACCCTCAGCCCTATGTTTATTCTTTATTTTGAAACAGGTTCTCACTAATTTATGATGGGCCTAAGTAGCTGAGGCTTTCCCAAACTGCGTTCCTCTGGTCTCTACCTCCGGAATACTGGAATTACAAGCATGGGCCACCACACCCAGCCAACTTTATTTTGAAACAAGTTCTCACTAAGTTGATGAGAATCTCACTCCTTGCTGAGGCTGTTTTAGAACCTGTGATATTCCTGTTACAGCTTCCCAAGGAATGGGATTATAGACATGCACCACCACACCCAGTTCATCGTTTTTTTCTTTTTTATTCTCTGAGTTTTCTCTCCTTCCATTAATTTACTTTCTTGTAGTTTTGTTTAGTGTATAGGCTTTGGGTATGGCTACACATTTTTTTTTCTTTTCTTTTTCTTTTTCTTTTCTTTTTTTTTTTTTTTCTTTTGCGTTAGTGGGAATGGAACCCAGGTGCATTCTATCTCTGAACTATACCCCTAGCCCTTTTTTCTTTCTTTTTTATTTTTTATTCTTTACTTTGAAACAGGGTCTCATTGCATTGCAAAGAGTCTCACTAAGTAGCGGAGGCTGACCTCAAACACGATCCTCCTGTCTCAGACTCCCAAATGCTGGGATTACAAATGTGTGCCACCATGCCTGGCTACATAGCTACACATTTAAAAATATAATTTAAGCCAGGCATGGTGGCGCACGCTTGTAATCTCCGTGCTTGGGAGGCAGAGACAGGAGGATCGCGCAGGTTCGAAGCCAGACTTGCTGGCTTAAGAGACCCTGTTTCCAAATAAAAATATAAAAAATAGGTGTCTGGAAATGTAGCCCGGAGGTAGAAGGATTTCCAGGAACCCCAGTACCACCAAAAAAAAAGTATATATATATATATATATATATATATATATATATATAGAGAGAGAGAGAGAGAGAGAGAGAGAGAGAGAGAGAGAGAGAGAGAGAAAGTGAAGGTAGCCAAGCATGGTGGCACACGTTTGTAATCCCAGCATTCGGGAGGCTGAGACAGGAGGATCATGGTCTGCAGCCAGCCTCAGCTACTTAGTGAGGCCCTCTGCAACTCAATGAGACCCTGTTTCACAATTAAAAAAAAAATAGGGGTTGGGGGTAGAGCTTGGAGGTGGAATCCCCCTGGGTTCAATCCCCAGTACCAAAAAAAAAAAAAAAAAAGTGAAGACTATAACATGGGAGAAAGTTTTTCTGTCTTTGAGTTTCTATCCTAAATAAGTAGGTTTCCTAGAATATTGTGCCATAGTAGAGAATATTTTGTAGCCATTAAAAAAGAAACTGCAGCCGGACGTGGTGGCACATGTTTGTAATCCCCATGCTTGGAAGCCTGAGACAGGAGGATCACACAGGTTCAAAGCCAGTCTCAGCTACTTAGTGAGGCTCTCAGCAACTTAGTGAGACCCTGTTTCCAAATAAAATATGAAAATAGGTCTGGGAGTATAGTCCAGAGGTAGAAAGCCCCTGGGTTTCACCCCCAGTACCACAAAAAAAATTAAAAATAAATTAAAAATAAAAAAATAAACGGCAGAAGAGAATAATTAGTAGTTTAGAAGATGGTTCATGGCATACTGCAAAATAGAGTTGATTAAGAGTATAACTCAAGAGAGCATTGCCTAGCATGCTTGAGGCCCAGGTTCAATCCCCAGCAGCAGAACCACCATCAAAAAAAGTCCTACCAGCATAGTACATGAGTGAACTAGTTAAAGAGTTAAAAACTTAGAATATTAGCACGAGAGAGAGAGAGAGAGAGAGAGAGAGAGAGAGAGAGAGAGAGAGAGAGAAATAGAGTTGATTAAAAAAAATGTGATCTGCTGGGCATGGTGGCGCACGCTTGTAATCCCCGCATTTGGGAGGCGGAGACAGGAGGATCACACTGGTTCGGAGCCAGCCTCGCTGGCTTAAGAGACTCTGTTTCCACATAAAAATGTTAAAAAAAAAATAGGTCTGGGAGTGTAGCCCATGGGAGTGTATACCGGAGGTAGAAGGGCTTCCAGGAACCCCAGTACCACCAAAAAAAAAAAAAAAAAAAAAGGAATGTGATCTCATTGTTGTGAAGCAGAAAAGTGGCAAAGTGGCAGAGTGGCAGGGAGCATGGCCGTGGGAGCAGTGTTTGTCCTCCGCAGGTAGTTCACAGACTGAATCATAGTTTCCCAAAGCTCACACTGACCGGGTTTCGGTGCCTTCCAGCTAAAACCTGAAAGGTTTTTGAGTTTAAAATCGTTGTTCACATTTATGCCCTTGCTCTGGCCTCATGATGGGAGAATGTATTTCCATATTTCCATGCCACAAAAGATAAAAAGACTTTTTTTTTTTTTTTTTTTTTTTGCAGTACTGGGGATGGAACCCAGGGGCATTCTACCTCTGAGCTACACCCCCAGCCCTATTTTTTTTTCTTTTTTTTTAGTGGTAGTGGGGTTCCTGGAAACCCTTCTACCTCTGGGCTACACTCCCAGACCTATTTTTATATTTTTATTTGGAAACAGCATCTCTTAGGCCAGAGCGGCTGGCTTCGATCCTGTGTGATCCTCTTGTCTCTGCCTCCCAAGCACAGGGATTGCAAGCATGCACCACCACACCCAGCCTTCCAGCCCTATTTTTTATTCTTTATTTTGAAACCGAGTATCACTGAGTTGCAAAGGGCCTCACTAGGTAGCTGAGGCTGTCTAAGAACCACGATCCTCCGGTCTCAGCCTCCCAAATGCTGGGCTTACAAGCATGTGCCACCACACCTGGCAAGAGGCAAAGACTTCTGAGTTCTGGAGATCTAGCTATTTTGTTCATTGTCCAGCCCTTACCTTGGGCCTGGCTCATGTCCAGACTTTCACAACCTTAAAGATTTGGGCTTTGAGATGGGTGTGGTGGCGCACGCTTGTAATCCCCGCGCTTGGGAGGCTGAGACAGGAGGATCGCACAGGTTCGAAGCCAGCCTCAGCTACTTAGTGAGGCTCTCAGCAACTTAGTGAGACCCTGTTTCCAAATAAAATATAAAATGGGTATGGGAGTACCAAAAGAAAAAAAAAAGATTTGGGCTTTGTGTCCCCCCCCCAAATATTATGAATCCCTTACGTAAATGTTTCCCTTCTCATTGGAGACTAGCTGTCATACCGTACAATGAGGTGAGTTGCATTAAATAAAAGGCGTAGTGGTTCATGCCTATAATCCCAAAACTTGGGAGGGTGAGACAGGGAGACTGCAGGTTTGAGGTTAGCCCTAGCAACTTAGGCCCTCAGCAACTTATTAGACCCTGTTTCAAACTAAAAAATAAAAGAGGTCTGGGTTTGTAGCTCAGAGGTTGAATGCCTCTGGGTTCAATTCCTGGCACCACAAGAAAAAATTAAAAAAAGATTTTGCTACATCCTTTGCTGAAAGCCTCATGCAGTAGCTGAGGCTGGCTTCGAACCTGTGCCACCCTCCTGTCTCAGCCTCCCACGCGCTGGGATTACAAGAGTGTGCTACCACACCCAGCTAACATCTTTGTATTTTACATCAGTCAACTGCAATAATTCTACATAAAATAAAATGTATAACAATTTATTTATTTATTTATTTTTGCAGTACTGGGGATGGAATCTGGGGGCATTCTAACTCTGAGCTACACTCCCAGTTCTATTTTTTATTCTGTATTTTTTGAAACAGGGTCTCACTGAGTAGTAAAGGGCCTAGGTAGCTGAGGCTATCCACAAACCAGCTCAACCCATAACACATTGATTTAAATTCTAGTCATTTATTTACCACTGTCTTCAGGTTGGCTGATATTTAAGCTTTAGGCTGCAGTCAGGTAAGATTTAAACTTTAGGCTATAAATGGGTACATGTTCCATATGATTTTCATTCCCCTCAAACCAGAAGTTACCCAAACAAAACATGTTGTTCTCCTGGCACAAGGTGAGAGGAAAAGCCTGGCTTTGCTAGTCCATTTTTATTTATTTATTTATTGATTGATTGGTGGTACTGGGGTTCCTGGAAACCCTTTTACCTCTGGGCTACACTCCCAGATCTATTTTTATACTTTTTTATTTGGAAACAGGATCTCTTAAGCTCAAGCGGCTGACTTCAAACCTGCGCTATCCTCCTGCCTCCGCCTCCCAAGCGCGGGGATTACAAGTGTGTGCCACCATGCCCGGCGTTATTTTTTATTTTATTTTATTTTATTTTATTTGTGGTGCTAGGGATGGAACCAAGGAGCATTCTATATCTGAGCTATACCCCTCAGCCCGATTTTTAATTATTTATTTTGAAACAGGGTTTCACTAAGTTGCAGCCGTCCTCACTAAGTCACTGAGGCTGGCCGCGACCCCTGATCCTCCTATCTCAGCCTCCCAAGAACTGAGATTACAGGCATGCGCCACCAAGCCCGGCTTTGCTAGTCCATTTTAGCCTTTCCTTTCATTACAGTCACCCTCAATGCACTGGCCAAAGCTAGCCACAAGGCAGAACCCAACATCTAAGGGCATGGAAATAGAGTCTGTCCATCAGGAGGTCTTGGCATGTAACTCAATAACTCAATCTATCACACTTAGAATGTAATATTGAAGCCGGGCATGGTGACCACGCTTGTAATCCCAGCATTTGAGAGGCTGACACTGGAAGATCGCGGTTCATGGACAGCCTCAACTACTTAGTGAGGCCCTCTGCAACTCAGTGAGACCCGGCTTCAAAATAAAGAATAAAAAATAGGGCAGGGGGTATAGCTTGGAGGTCAAATGCCTCTGAGTTCCATACCCAGACCCACAAAAAAATAAATAAATAAATAAATAAAAAAGAATGTCATATTGGAGCTGAGTGTGGTGGCACACCATAATCCCAGTAATTGGGAGGCTGAGACAGGAGAATCACAGGTGTGAGGAGAGCCTCCACAATGTAGCACTAAAAAAACAAAATAGGGCTGGGGGTTTGGTTCAGAGGTAGAACTCCCCTGGATTCAATCCCCAAACCAAAACTTAAAAAAAAATAGAATGTCATATTGGTATTCTTTTTTAAAAATTTTTTTATTGGTGCATTATATTCATACATCATATTGGAGTAAAGAACTTGTGTGTACATACATGTACACATCACCCATTTAGCCCCTATCCAATTCCCACCCCATTCCCTCACTATCCCTCCTTCTCTTGCTTGGCTTAGCGGTTGACTTCAATATGTTTAAGTACATTGTGTGTTTTAGAGATTTTTCTCTTCCCCCCTCCTTTCTCCTCCTTTTGGTTGTCTTGTTTGCTCCTCTATAGGATTTACTTTTTCATCTAGAGTTCTTCCTATGACCCATTTCTCCTTAGCTTTCACATATTAGGGAAAGCATCTGATTTCTTATTTTTTGTGACTGACTAATCTCACTTAGCATAATGTCCTCCAGTTCCATCCATTTCGCTGGAAATGATGTAATTGAGTTTTTCTTAATGGCTGAGTAAAATTCCATTGTGTACATATCCCATAGTTTTGTAATCCATTCATCTGTTGATGGACATCTTGGCTGGTTCCATAGTTTGGCTATGGTGAATTGTGCAGCTATGAACATAGATACACATGCATTAGTTTGGTAGTTTGGTTTCTTTTCTTTTGGGTAGATACCCAGAAGTGGTATTGCTGGATCAAATGGTAGATTTGTTCCCATTCTTCTGAGGATTCTCCATACTGTTTTCCAAAGTGGTTGCACCAATTTGCAATCCCACCAACAATGTTTTAGAGTTCCCACTTCTCCACATCCTCGCCAGCATTTGTTGTTGTTTGTGTTTTGAATGATTGTCATTCTAGTTGGAGTTAGGTGAAATCTCAGGGTAGTTTTGATTTGCATCTCTCTGATTGCAAGTGATGTTGAGCATTTTTTCATGCATTTATTGGCCATTTGAATTTCTTCTTTCGTGAAGTGTCTATTTAGTTCTCTTGCCCATTTTGTTATTGGATGCTTTGTTTTCTTAGTGTTGAGTTTCTTGAGTTCTCTGTATATTCTAGATATTAGTCCTCTATCAGAGGTGTAGGTGGCAAAAATCTTCTCCCATTCTGTTGGCTCTCGATTGAGGTTCTTGACAGTTTCCTTTGCTGAACAGAAGCTCTTCACTTTCATCCAATCCCACATATTGATTCTCCTTTTAATTTGTTGTGCCTTTGGGGTCTTGTTGAGAAAGTGTTTATCTGTGCCTATGTGTTGCAGTGTTGGACCTATGCCCTTTTCAAGGAGCTTCAAGGTCTCTGGTTTGATTTCTAAGTCTTTGATCCATCTTGAATTGACTCTTGTACAGGGTGAGAAAGTGGGACTAATTTCCAATTTTCTGCATATGGTTAACCAGTTTTGCCAACACCATTTGTTGAAGAGGCTATATTTTTTCCAGTGTATGTTTTTTGCTCCTTTGTCAAAAATCAATTGGCTGAAAGTGTGTGAACTTGTTTCTGGGTCTTCTATTCTGCTCCATTGGTCTATGTATCTGTTTTTTTTTTTTTTTCCTTGCTAGTACCATGCTGTTTTTATTACAATGGCTTTGTAGTATAGTTTACAGTCAGGTATTGTGATTCCTCCTGCATGGTTTTTGTTGCTGAGAACTACCTTGGCTATTCTGGGCTTTTTGTTATTCCAGATAAATTTAAGGACTGATTTTTCTATGTCTGTGAGGAATGATCTTGGTAGTTTAGTGGGCATTGTGTTAAATCTGTAGATAACTTTTGGGAGGATGGCCATTTTAATAATATTTATTCTGCCAATCCATGAACATGGACGATCCTTCCATCTTCTAAGATCTTCTTCAATTTCTTTTTTCAGTGTTTTATCATTTTCTTTGTAGAGATCTTTTACCTCCTTGGTTAAGTTTATTCCTAAGTATCTTATTTTTTTGTGGGAAATACTGAGTGGAAGTGTTTTCTGAATTTCATTTCCAGTGGATTTATGGTTGGTGTACAGGAAAGCTTCTGGTTTTTAAAGATTGATTTTGTATCCAGACAATTTGCTGAATTTGGTGATCAGTTCTATAAGCCTTTTGGTTGAGTTTGTTGGGTTTTCTAAATATAGTATCATGTCATCTGCAAATAGTGAAAGTTTGAGTTCTTCTTTTCCTATTTGTACTCCTTTGATTTCCTTTTCTTGCCTTATTGCTCTGGCTAGAGTCTCTAGTAATATATTGAAGAGAAGTGGTGATAATGGGCATCCTTATCTCGTTCCTGTTTTTAGGGGGGATTCTTGAAGTTTTCCCCCATTTAATATGATGTTGGCAGTTGGGCTTATTGTAGATTGCCTTTATGATGTTGAGTTATGTTCCTTCTATTCCAATTCTCTGCAGTGTTTTTTTTTTATCATAAATGGATGTTGAACTTCATCAAATGCTTTTTCAGTGTGTATTGAAATGATCATATAATTTTTGTCTTTGATTCTGTTTATATGGTGAATTACATGGATATATTTTTGTATGTTGAACCAGCCTTGCATCCCTGGGATGAACCCTACCTGGTCATGGTGTATGATTTTCTTTATGTGGTTTTGAATGCATGTTGCTAGTATTTTGTTTAATAGTTTTGCATCCAAGTTCATCAGAGATATAGGCCTGTAGTTTTCCTTCCTTGAACTGTCTTTATTCGGTTTGGGTACTAGTGTGATGCTGGCTTCATAGAATGTATTTGGGAGAGTCCCACTTTTTTCTATTTCATGAAATAGTTTGAGGAGTATTGGGGTTAGCTCTTCTATAAAGGTTTTATAGAATTCACTTGGGAAACCATCTGGTCCTGGGCTTTTCTTTGATGGTATGGTCTTCATTGCTGTTCCAATCTCTTTGATTGCTATTGGTTGGTTTAAGTGTTCTATATCTTCTTGACTCAGTTCATGAAGTTTGTATTTATCTAGGAAGTTGTCAATTTCCTCCAGGTTTTCCATTTTGTTGGAGTATAGTTTTTCAAAGTAGTTTCTGATAATCCTCTGGATTTCTACACTGTCAGTTGTAATGTCTCCTTTTTCCTCTCTTATCTTCATAATTTGGGTTGATTATCTCTTTTTTTTAAATTAGGTTGGCTAGTGGTTTATCAATCTTGTTAAATTTTTTGAGAAACCAGCTTTGGGTTTTGTTGATTTTCTGTATTTTTTTATTCTCTATTTCATTAATTTCTGCTCTAATTTTAATAATTTTCTGTCTTCTACTGGCTTTGGGGTTCAATTGTTCCTGCTTTTCAAGGCCTTTGAGGTGTGTCGTTAGGTTACTTATTTGAAGATTTTCTGTTTTTCTTACGTGAGCTCTCAGTACTATAAATTTTCCTCTTAATACTGCCTTCAAAGTGTCCCAGAGGTTTTGATATATTGTATCTTTATTTTCATTTGTTTTTAGAAGTTTCTTGATTTCACCTCTTACATCTTCTATGACACACCTCTTACATCTCCTATGACCCATTCTTCATTCAGAAGTGTGGTGTTCAGTCTCCACATATTTATGTTGTTTCTCTGGGTCTTCTTATAGTTGATTTCTAGTTTCATTCCATTATGGTCTGAAATGATACAGGGAAGTATGTAACATTTTTTAAATTTGCTAGTGCTCATTTTGTGTCCCAGGATGTGATCTATTTTGGAGAAGTTTCCATGAGCAGCTCAGAAAAATGTAAACTCTGCTGTAATTGGGTGAAATATTTTATGTGTCCAATAGGTCCATTTGGTTAATGTTGTTCTTTAGTTCTGAGGCATCTTTACTGACCCTTTGTCTGGAAGATCAGTCTAGTGTTGTGAGAGGTGTGTTAAAGTCTCCCAGTATTATTGTATTGGGATTTAAGTGTGACTTCATGAGTTTGATTTATGAAAGTAGCTGCACCTATGTTTTGGGCATAGATGTTGATTAATGTTATTTCCTCTTGCTGGATTATTCCTTTTACCAGTAAAATATGACCTTCTTTGTCTCTTCTAATAAGTTTGTGTTTGAAGTCTAACTTGTCTGATATCATAGTTGCTACTTCTGCTTGTCTTCGAGTTCCATTAGCATGCATTACCTTGCTCCAGCCCTTTACCTTGAGTTTGTTCCTATCTTTACTTGTAAGGTATGTTTCTTGTAAGCAGCAGATGGATGGAATCTAATTTTTAATCCATTTTGCACTTTATGTCTTTTTCTTGGGGAGTTGAGGCCATTTACATTCAGTGGGATTATAGAGAGATAATTTTTCATTCCTAACATGTTAAGATTTTATTTCTGTTTGAGATACTGTTTATTATTCTTGCTTAGTTGTCTCCTGGATGGGAAATCTTGTTTCTTTGGTTCTGGCGTGTATTACCTATTTCTTCTTTGCAGTTAATCTCCTTGAGTATTTTCTTTAGCACTGGTTTTGAAGACATAAATTCCTTCAGTTTCTGTTTGTCATGGAAGCTTCTTATTTCCCCATCTAATTTGATAGATAGTTTTGCTGGGTAGGAATTTTTTGGCTGGAAGTTGTTTTCTTTCAGAGTTTGGAATATGTTACTCCAAGCCCTTCTGTCTTTCATGACTCGGTTTGGGAAGTCTGGAGTGATTCTAATTGGTTTGCCTCTGAATGTCACTTGGCCTTTTGTTTTTGTTGCCATTAAGATTCTCTGCTTGGCTTCCACATTGGTCATTTTGACAATTATGTGGCGTGGGGATCCTCTTCTCCGATCCTGTCTAAAGGGAGTTCTATAAGTTTCCTGGACCTGTGTATTGACTTCTTGCTCTATGTTTGGACATTTTTCTGCTATTATTTCTTTGAAGATATTACTTATCCCTTTGGTTTCACCTTCTTTTTCCTCCTCTATTCCAGTTATTCTTAGGTTAGCTCTCTTAAAATGGGCCCATATTTCTTCAATGTCAGAGTCCTGCTGTCAGATTTTTTTTCTAAATTAGAAACTATGCATTTTTTTTGCAGTGATCATCTTCTAGGAGCGAGATTCTATTCTCCATGTGGTCTAATCGGTTGTTTATACTTTAAATTGAGGACTTTACTTCAATGATTGCATCCTTTATCTGTTTTAGACTCTCTTTGAATTCTTTTAGAAGGTCCTCTATTATTTCTACAGTTATTTTCCTGATTTGATCTTCTAGAGATCTCTGAATTTCTGTTTTATCAGGTTCTGATGTTGTGGGGTTGTGGGCATTCATTGCTCCAGTATTATTCCTCTTTCCCATGATTTCGGAAGTTTGTGCCTTCTCTGGGTTCTTCCCTAGGTCACTACATCTTCACTTAAAGTGCTCTGGATCTCGAGTCTGTGGTATCTCAGTCACCACTACTCCTTTACTGGGTTGTATCACAAAGTCTCAGACCCAGGGAGTCAATTGAGGCTGCTTGAGACCATGGGAGGTGCCTGGCTGGGTGTATTCCCACGGGGATCTGCGACTATGGTGTGATATCTCTGCCACCACCACTCCCCCACTGGCTTGGACTGCACAAATCTCTCAGACCCAGGGAGACTATCAAAGTTGTGCAAGTCCCTGGGGGTGCAGTACTGGGATTTCTCCTCTAGGGGCCGCAATTTGACTCACGGTTGTTGAGTGTGCTGATGTGTAGCTGTTGCAGACTCAGTGAATTTCCTGCTGCCGCCGCTGGCAATATAACACTGCTGCCATGCCCTCGGCCATGAGGCTGGCGTATTTCTTCTTTGGTGTTAAGCTCCGCTCTTAGTCCCTGCAGAGGGTGCTGAGTCCAGACCCTGGGAGCTTTAGACGCTCCTTGCGTCAAAAAAAACTGCTGAATTACACCCGGATGTTCCACAGCTGCTCGCTTCACCTCACTGTCCACCCCTCCTCTCTGGAGCCTGGTAGGTTGTTGAGTGCGCTGATCTGGAACCGTCTGGTGAACTTGCCGTTGTCGCCGGTAGGATGGGGCTGCTGTTGCGTCCTCGGCCGTGAGGCCGGTGAATCTCCTCCCTGGTTTTGAGCTCCGTTCTGAATCCTCTTCCTCTCTGGAGCCTGGTGCTGCGAGGGAAGATGGCGCCGGTGTGGCTCTGAGCTGTGGCTCTGGCCTCGGCACTGCGGAATGGTTTCTTTCTGGTGTCTGGTTGTTCTTCCAGCCCTCTTTTTCTCTGTCCCTTGTATTTACAACTTTTATTTCTCTGCTGATGGTGTTTTCTGGCTATGAAAGGCGCTCATTTTGTGGTAATAGAGATCGATTGTTAGCAGGACTCATAAACGCCACTTTTCTCTGTCGCCATCTTCCCAGAAGTCCTGGTATTCTTTTTACATTAGTTTTTTTTTGTGTGTGTGTGGTATTAGGAATTGCACCTAGGAACATGCTACCTTTGAGCTACATCCTGAGCCCATTTTAGTTTTTTTCTTTTTCTTTTTTCTTTTCCTTTTTCCTTTTTTTTTTTTTTTTTTCCTGTACTGGGGATGGAACCCAGGGACATTCTACCTATGAGCTACACACCCAGTTCTATTTTTTAGTCTTTTTATGTTTTGAAACAGGGTCTCACTTAGTTGCAAAGGGCCTTGCTAAGTAACTGAGATTGTCTGTGACCCACGTTCCTCAGGTCTTTGCCTCCCAAATGCTGGGATTACAAGCATGCACCTCCACACTCAGCTGTTCTTTTTGTTTTGAAACAGGGTCTTGCTAAATTTCTGAGGCTGTCCTTGAACCTGCAATCTCCCTATTTTAGCTGCCCAAGTATTAAGATCCCAGGCATGTGCTACCATGCTCAACTGTTTTTTGTTTTTATGGTACTGGGGATAGAACCCAGAGGCATTCTACCTCTGAGTTATACCCCAGCCCTATTTTTTTATTCTTTAGTTTTGAAACAGGGTTTCACTGAGTTGCAAGGGGCCTAAGCAGCTGAGGCTGTCCTTGAACCACGATCCTGCTGTTTCAGCCTCTCAAATGCTGGGATTACAAGCATGAGCCACCATGCCCGGCTGGCTGTATTTTTGATGTGTTATTTCAGAGTGTCTTAGAGAAAGGCTTCCTACTCAGGCAGATGTGACTGTATATCTCTCCTCCAGCACTTGGCTGGTCATGAGAACTTAGGCAGGTCTCCTCATCTCTCTGAATCATGGTTCCTGAAAGTTAGCCACAATCTCATCACTCCAATAGAAGCCCTGTAAATATTTTGATGTCTTTATTTTTTGTAGGCATGTATTAACTTCCCCCCAAATTTGGAATAATACAATATAATATTTTTTGGGGGGCGGGTCTGAGGATGGAACCCAGGAGGAGCATTTAACCTCTGCCCCATTTTTTTTAATCCTGTATTTTGAAACAGGGTCTCACTAAGTTGCAGAGAGTCTCACTATGTAGCTGAGGCTGTCTACGAACCGCAATCCTCTGGTCTCAGTCTCCCAAATGCTGGGATTACAAGCGTGTACCACCACGCTCGGCTTATTTCAATATAATTTTTTTAAATTTTTTTCAAAGGCATTAGAGAGGGGCTGCAGCCCACGTTCATTAGAAATCTATCATCTCAAGTATGGAAATTTGGCAGCACCCATAAATGCACACATATAATATACCAGCTTCCCCAAATGATCATCTTTCTTTTAATGAACTAGTCCTTAAACAAAGAAAAGACAGGTTGTCCCAATGCTGGATAGGAGATGGTGCAATATAGCCAGAACCATGCGTAGTGTACCATTTCGACGGATTCCAAAATTTGTGATGTTTTTGGTAATGTCCAAAAGAGAAAGAGAAGACAGCTCAGCAAATCTTTCCACTCTGTATGATGCACAAAGTAGATCCCCAGAGAACTCATTATCTTACCATTGGTGCGATGCACTAAGGAAGTGGGGGGTCCTTGGACACTTCTCTGGGCCTCTTTGTTAGTTATGAAGCAGGTGTAATCGCCCACATCTGACGGTTCCACTTTTGCAATGTACAAGTGTCCAGTTGCTTGAGACACAAAGTGCCTGTTGTCTTCCTGGACGTACAAGGGGTTGTCATTAAAGGTCCATGCATAACCATGGGCAAGCATAGGATTCTGTAAGTTCCTTATCTAAATGACCATCAGACTTCAGTTCTCTTCATTTTTCTGTAAACTCCTTTTCCAAAAGCTCATTATGTATCAAGTAAGCACGCTTTGTAGTTAAAATTTGTTACTGAAGTTGGTTCAAGGTAAGATGAATGGAGAATATTTAAAACATCTTCAAATTCACAAGATCTTGGAGTTAGTGGCTGGAAAAGTGCTTCAAGATGCAGTGGCTTTGGGGCCATTGTTGGCTGGAGTCGCCTTTGGCTGGACAGACAGCCTTGCGTGGGCGTCAAATATGTTACGGTTTGGGAAACTGAACCCAGGGATCTTTGTTAGACCCCTTGGAATAATTTCCCAAAAACTCCCTAAAGAAACAAACAAACAACAACAAAAAAAAAAAAACCCAGAAAAACAGAAAAAGAAATAGAGCAGATAGTTACAGCCCCCATGCCAGAATGGCATGGGGCGGGGGGGGGGGTCCAAGCCAATTCACCACCCCCCTCAATATAATTTTAAAACTGATTTCAAACTGGACATAGTGGAACATGCCTATAATCCCAGTACTTGGGAGGCTGAGACAGGAGAACTGTAGGTCCAGACCAGCCTCAGCAATTTAGTGAGACTCTTAGCAACCTAGTGGGGCTCTGTTTAAAAAAAAAAAAGCTAGTACACTCATGTAATTACAGTGCTTGGAGGCCGAGACAGGAGAATCGCTGTTCTCAATGAGGCCCTCCACAACGTGGTGAGACCTTGTTTCAAAATAAAGAATGGGGAGAGCCAGGCGTAGTGGTGCATGCTTGCAATCCTACCATTCAGGAGGCTGAGACAAGAGGAGAGCAGTTTGGGAACAGCCTCAGCTACTTAGTGAGGCCCTCTGCAACTCAGTGAGACCCTGTTTCAAAATAAATAATTTAAAAAATAGGGCTGGGGGTGTCACTCAGAGGTAGAATGCCCCTGGGTTCCATCCCTACTGCCGCAAAATAAACAAATAAATAAGTAACGGGGAAATAAGGCCGGGGTTATAGTAGCTCGGAGGTAGAATGCCCATGTACCAAAAATAATAATAATAATAATAATAATAATAATAATAATAATAATAATAATAAAATAGACCAGGTGTAGTGGTAAACACTTGTAATCCCAGTACTTGAAAGGCTGAGACAGTAGGATTGCAGGTTTGACGATAGTCTCAGCAAGTAGTGAGACTCTCGTCAACCTAGCAAGACAGTTTCAAAATAAAAATAAAATTAGAGCGGGGCGTTTTAATTCCAGGATTAGAGAGGCTGAGATAGGAGGATTGCAGTTTGCAGCCAGCCTTAGCTACTTAGTGAGGCCCTCTGCAACTCAGTGAGACCCTGTTTCAAAATAAAGAATAAAAAAATAGGGCTGGTGGTGGAACTCGGATGTAGACTGCTCCTGGGTTCCATCTCCAATACCACAAATAATTTAAAAAAAAATTAGGGCTAGAGGTGTAGCTCAGAAATAGAATGCCTCTGAGTACCAGTATAAAAAAAAAAATAAAGTAAAATAGGGCTGGGAGTATATCTCAGAGGTAGAATGCCCTTAAGTTCAATCTCCAGTAACTAATATACACACACATATTCTCTCTCTCCACCTCCCTCCCTTCTCTTCAAAACAGCATTTCTGCCATGTCTGGTGGTGCATGCCTGTAATCCCAGTACTTGGGAGGTTGAGACAGGAGGGTCACAGATTCGAGGACAGGCTCAGCTAGTATAAGATTCTCATCAACCTAGTGAGACCCTGTTATTTCTCCTCCTCCTCCTCCTCCTCCTCCTCCTCCTCCTCCTCCTCCTTCTTCTTTTTTTTTTTTTTGGTGGTACTGGGGTTCCTGGAAACCCTTCTTCTTCCGGGCTACACTCCCAGACCTATTTTTATACTTTTTTTATTTGGAAACAGGGTCTCTTAAACCAGCACGGCTGGCTTTGAACCTGCGCGATCTTCCTGTCTTCGCCTCCCAAGCGCGGGGATTACAAACATGCACCACCACGTCCGGCGAGACCCTGTTATTTAAAAAAAAAAATAGAGGCTGTGGGTATAGTTCAAAGGTAGAATGCCCCTGAGTTCAATCCCCAGTACCACAGAAACAAAACACAAAACAGCATTTCTCCAGATAGTAAAAGTTTCTTGAAAAAATATATATATTTTTTCCTGTTCCCTTCTCCAGTTCTTGTGTGCAGGCCTGTATGCAGATAAAGTGGGATAATGGTCTCAAGCTGTGCTCATGTTAGAATTATATGAAAACCTTAGTAAAATCACGTGGAAACCTTAGTAAAAATACAGATTTTGAAGGCCCCTAGAACTAACCCTCTGGCATGGGCTCTCCCATCTTCTGGATGGGCAGATTTCTTTCTCTCCCTCCCTCCATTCCTTTTTTTCTCTCTTTTTTGTTCTTGGAATTGAGCCCTAGGGCATTCTACCTCTGAGTTACACTCCAGCCCTTTTTATTTATTTATTTATTTATTTATTTATTTATTTATTTATTTATTTATTTATTTATTGGTGGTACTGGGGTTCCTGGAAGCCCGTCTATCTCCGGGCTACACTCCCAGACCTATTTTGTTTTTGGAAACAGGGTCTTCTAAGCCAGCACGGCTGGCTTTAAACCTATGTGATCCTCCTGTCTCTGCCTCCCAAGCACGGGGATTACAAGCGTGCGCCACCACGCCCGGCCATTTTATTTTTTATTTTGAAACAGGGTCTCACTAGGTTGCTGAGAGTTTTGCTAGGTTGCTGAGGCTGGTCTCAAACCCCTATCCTCTTGTCTCAGCCTCTCAAGTATTAGGATTACAGATGTGTGCCATCATGACTGGCTGGACTGATTTTCATAGTCAACAGAGGGAGTTAAAACCCTGTGGAAACTTAAACCATTCCTCCTTCCCATCCTTGAGTTTACAGATACTCAGGTTATCCAAATATTATTAAATGACTACCAGGTTCAGGGAAAAGCATAGTTGTGTGTGTGTGTGTGTGTGTGTGTGTGTGTGTGTGTGTGTGTGTGTTTGGCAGTACTAGGCATTAAACCCAGTGGCATTTACCTCCTAGATACACCCCCAGCCTTATTTTTTATTCCTTATTTTGACATAGGGTCTCACTAAATTGTGGAGGGCCTAAGTAGCTGAGGCTGGCCACAAACTGCGATCTTTCTAACTCAGCCTCCCAAGTACTGGGATTAAGAGTGGGCACCACCATGCCTGGCAAGAAGCATAGTTTGTAACTACGGTATAGTATTTATGATATAGCTATAATAATTTATTTTCCTTTTGCTGGCATTCAAGTTGTTTCCAATTTGTCATAGAAAATTTGGGGAGGGAGCATATGAAGGTTGAACCCAGAGACATTCTACTTCTCTACTATACCCCCAGCCAGTCCTTTTTATTTTGAAACGGGGTCTTGATAGATTGCTGAATGGCCTTGAACCTGCAATCCTTCTTTCTCAGCCTCCCAAGTATTGTGACTACAGGCATGCACCACTGCGCCCAGTTGCAAATAATGTCACGCTGAATTACAGTCATACATCACCTAATGATAGGGATATATTCTGATAAATTCGTTAGGCAATTTTGTCATTGTGCAAACATCAGAGTATGCTTATGCAAACTAAGATGGCTACAGTGTCAACAATGCACCTTATGGGACCACAGTCATATATGTAGATCCATTGTTGACTGAAATATCATTATACAGTACATAACTGAGTTTCCAATCTTTGGGCCAAAGGGCATAAACACCTTTTTTTTTTTTTTGGTGGTACTGTGGTTCCTGGAAGCCCTTCTACCTCCGGGCTATACTCCCAGACCTATTTTTACATTTTTATTTGAAAACAGGGTCTCCTAAGCCAGAGCATGTGGCTGGCTTCGAACCTGCAGGATCCTCCTGTCTCAGCCTCCCAAGCGCGGGGATTAAAAGCCTGCACCACCACGCCCGGCTTTTTTTTTTTTTTTTTTTTTTTTTTTTGTGGTACCAAGGATTGAACCCAGGGGCATTCTAACTCTTGAGTTACACTCCTAGCCCTATTTTTTATTCTTTATTTTGAAACAGGGCCTAAGTTGTAGAGGGCCTCACTAAGTAGCTGAGGCTGTCTGTGAACCACGCACGATCAGGTCTCAGCCTCCCAAATGCTGGGATTACAAATGTGTGCCACCATGCCCGGCCACTCCAGCCCTTTTTTATTTTTGAAAGAGTTTTGCGAGGTTGCTGAGAACCTCACTATATTGCTAAGGCTGTCTTCAAACCTGAAATCCTCCTATTTTAGGCTCCTAAGTACTGGCATTATGCACCTCAGTTTGAGAGGTTATTGGTAATGCTTTCAGTGAAAATTTCAAAGTGATCATTTGAGGGTGGTATTGTGGGGGCTGGGGTATAGCTGAGTGGTACAGTACCTGCCTCACATGCATAAGGCCCTGGGTTAGATCTTTAACACAAGAGGGGAAAAAGAAGTTCTAATGTAAAATTCTGTAGAATAAAATGGAATAAAAACTTAAATAAATATAAATTTATTTTAAACACTTAAGGTTGAGAGCCAGATGTGGTCACGCACATTTGTATTCCCAGTGCTCAGGAGGCTGAGACAGGAGGAGTGCAGGTTCGTGGCCAACCTCAACTACAGTGAGACCTTGTTTCAAAATAAAGAATAAAATATAGGGCTGGGGGTGTAGCTCAGAGGTAGAATGCCCCTGGGTTTAATCCCCAGTACCAAAAAAATAAAAAAGAGCTGGGGGTGTAGCTAGACTGCCCCTGGGTTCCATCCCGTGTTGCAGGGGGAGAAAAATGGTGGAAATAGAGAGACCTTCTAAGACTCTGAAATTGCTCTTTAAATTGTCATTGTGTGATCAGGACTCAAACACTGAGAAGGAAGCTCACAGAGGTTGAGTGGGCCTGCTGGCTCTCTCATTCCCTCTCACTGTGGGGTCTGGCAGCTGGGCTCTGAAGGCCTCCTCACACACCCCCTGATTTAGGAGGATGTGCCTACAGAGTTCAAGGTTGCTTCAATGTAGTGTCATGGGGAACGTCACACTGCCCATTATGGCACAAAGCCACTTACATTTTAGGGTTTCTTAAGCTTTTTTTTTTTTTGTGGTGCTGGGGGTTGAATCCAGGGGCATTCCACCTCTGAGCTACACCCCCAGCCTGATTTTTTATTCTTTATTTTTTGAAACAGGGTTTCAGTAAGTAGCTAAGGCTGGCCATGAACTGGTATCCTCCTGTCTCAGCCTCCCAAATGCTGGGATTACAAGTGTGCACCATCACACATGGCTTTTCTTATGCTTTTGATCATTCTTGACCAGGAGTGTGAGTCCCAGCCTCCTCCCTCTTCTCATTTTTCATCCCCACAGGGATCACCTTCCCTTACCCCAACCCCCAAGAAAAATTAATTTCCTGCTTTTGCAAGTACAGACTTTGGCTGTTTTTGGTTGCCTGAGCCCTAACCAGCCCTCATACCCTCGGGGGTCTTCATGGCATTTCCTGAAGCAAAGGCAGTTGCTTTTCCCAGGAAGAATTCTACTACTAGACCTTCCCGAGGAAAGACATGTTCAAAAGGTGATCAAATTCAGCATTGTGCCTTTGGCAAGTGCTTAAGACTCAGAGATTAGAAGAAACTGCCTCATGTTTAAGTTCATGGGGTAGGAAATGGGAAGAACTAGAATTCAGGTTTTCCATTTCTAAAGTGATACTGTTCTTTGTTTCTGATATGAGTTAATAACTTACTTAGCTCAGACAGCCTACTCAGCCTGTTATCAAAAGCAGCATCTTTATCACCATTCTTTGTCCCTTTTGTTTTTGGCAACAGTTTCTAGGAGTAATTCAAAACTCCGTATTGCTGGATTAAAAGAGAGAATTGCCAGACTGAATAGTATCACAGACCTTGTAGAGGTAGAAGTCACCCACCTCTACCTTGCTCCCTCTCTCAGAAAAGTAGCCCAAGTACAGTGTTTTGTGTGTGTGTCACTGGGGATTGAGCCCAGGAGCATTCTACGTCTGAGCTACACCTCCAGTCCTATTTTATTTTGAAACAGGGTCTCACTAGGTTGACGAGAGTCGCACCGCTTGCTGAGGCTGTCTTGGAACCTGCAATGCCTCTGTCTCAGCCTCTAAGTACTGGGATTATAGGTGTGTGCCACTATGCCTGGCCAAAAATTGAGTTTAAAAAGAGTTGGGAATAACAATTTTACAATTGAATAATATTTCCCAGTTACTTCCATATTTGATGACGTCTCAGCACAGAAAGTAGGCCTATTTATACTTTTTTTTTTTTTTTTTTTTTTTGCGTGTCTGGGGATGGAACCCAGGGACATCTGACCTCCAAGCTATACCCCCTGCCCTATTTTTTATTCTTTAATTTGAAACCAGGTCTCACTGAGTTGCAGAGGGCCTCAGTAATTAGCTGAGGCTGTCCGCAAACTGCGATCCTCCAGTGTCAGCCTCCCTAAAGCTGGGATTACAAGTATGAGCCACCACGCCTGGCCTTTAAAATATTTAGGAAAGCTGGGCGTGGTGGGGCACACTTGTAATTCCCACACTTGGGAGGCGGAGACAGGATCGTGCTTAAGAGACCCTGTTTCCAAATAAAAGTATAAAATAGGTCTGGGAGTGTAGCCTGGAGGTAGGACTTCCAGGAATCCCAGTGCAAAAAAAAAAAAAAAAAAAAAAAAAAAAAAAAAATTTAGAAAAGCAAAACTAGTCTTTTTAAATTTTTTATTGGTCCACTGTAGTCAAAAATCTTAATGGGATACAAGATAGTAGAGACATACATGCACACATCACCCAATTAGCCCTTACCCAATTTCTGTCCCCTTCCCTCCCCACCCCTCCTTCTCATGCTTGGCTTAGTGATTGACTTTGATATGTTTGTTAAAGTATATCATGTGCATTAAAGAATTTCCCGCTTCCCCCTCCCATCCTCCCAGGTCGCCTTATTTGCTCATCTATAGAATCTCTTGCGCTGGTTAAGCCTTGCTGGCTTAAGAGACCCTGTTTTCACATAAAAAGTAAAAAAAAAAAAAAAAAAAAAAATAGGTTTGGGAGTGTATCCCATTGGAATGTATCCCGGAGGTAGAAGGGCTTCCAGGAGCCCCAGTGTCACAATAAAAAAAAAGAATAAAAAAATAGGGCAGGGGGTATAGCTTGGAGGTCAAATGTTCCTAGGTTCCATCCCCAGACCCACAAAAAAAAAAAAAAGAAAGAAAGAAAGAAAGAAAGAAAGAAAGAAAAGGAAAGGAAAGAAAAGAAAAAGATGGGGGGACCTAAAACAGAAAAATCAGGAAGAATTTTTTTTTGCTCTGTGTGTGTGTGTATACTGAAGGTCTGATCTACACCCCGTACCGTATTTTTTTTTTTTGGGGGGGGGTATTGGGGATTGACTGAACTCAGGGGCATTCTAGCACCAAACTACATCCCTAACCAATTTTATATTGAAACAGGGTCTCACTAGGGTCTCATTACTTTCTGAGGCTGTCCAATAACCTATGATCCTCCTATCTCAGCCTCCCAAGTACTGAGATTACAAGCATACACCACCACCATACCTGGCCTTTTTTTTTTTTTTTTTTTTTTAAGCTGGGTCTCACCAAGTTGCTGAAGTCTTGCTAAATTGTTTAGGCTGGCTTTGTACCTGTAGTCCCCGTCTTGGGTTCCCAAGTACTGGGATTACAGATGTGTGCCAGCATGCCCAAGTCTAACCAAATTTTAATAAAATAACCAACACTGTAGGAGGCAAATAAAACTCAAGCCAGTTTAAACTCTGTGTTTGGACTTTACATCTTTAGGCTAAAGACAAAAAGAACTCTCAGTAAATAGTAGTTAAAAGAAGCCTGAACAATGTAGGCCTTCTTTTTCAGTACTGGAGGCTGAAGCCTTTTTTTTTTTTTTTTTTTTTTTTTGTAGTACTGAGGGTGGAACCCAGGGTCCTACCTCTGGGCTACACTCCTAGACCTATTTTTTTTTCTTTTTTTTTTTTGGTGGTACTGGGGTTCCTGGAAGCCCTTCTACCTCCAGGCTACACTCCCAGACCTATTTTTACATTTTTATTTGGAAACAGGGTCTCCTAAGCCAGCGCGCACAGCTGGCTTCGAACCTGCGCGATCCTCCTGTCTCTGCCTTCCAAGCGCGGGGATTACAAGCGTGTGCCACCACGCCCGGCACTTAGACCTATTTTTATACTTTATTTGGAAACAGGGTCTCACTAAGTTTTTAAAAGCCTCACTAAGTTGCTGAGGCTGGCTTCGAACGTGCATGATCCTCCAGTCTCAACCTCCCAAGCGCTGGGATTACAAGCGTGCGCCACCACGCCCTGCTCCACCTTTTTATTTATTATTTTTGTAAAATTTCAAGGCTGTCCTCAAACTTGGGATCCTCCTGCCTCAGCCTCCTAATTAACCTGGATCACAGATGTGCACCATATTGTTCAGGTAATAGGCTTCTTCTTTTCTCCTCTTTCCCCTCTCTCTCTCTTTTGAGAAAATGCCCTGATTTAACTCAGGGGTGTTCTACCTTGGGATATACCCCAGCCCTTATTTTTTTTCCAGTACTGGGGATGGAACCCAGTGGCATTCTATCTCTGAGCTGTACTCCCTGCCCTAATTTTTTAATTCTTTATTTTGAAACAAGGTCTCACTAAGTTGTAGAAGGCTTCACTAAGGAGTTGAGACTGGCTGTGAACTGCAAGCCTCCTGTCTCAGCCTCCCAAATGCTGGGATCACAAAAGTGTGCCACCACGCCCAGCTCCCCCAGCCCTTTTTTGAGATAGGTCTTGATAAGTTGCTGAGGCTGGACCTCAAACCTGAGAACCATCTGTCTCAGCCTCCCAAGTACTGAGATTACAGGTGTATACCATCATACTCAGCATAACAGGCTTATTTTTTTTTGAAGAAGCATGAATAATTCTGTGCATTCTACAATTGGACAAATAAGTAAACATATTGCAATATAATGAAAGCCAGGTTTCTCACTACTGAAGGACAGTTACAAACATAGAAAGTGGGAAGGAGAGAATGAATCCTATAGTGTGTCAAAGACTTAGGTGTAAACTTGTGATTTTTAATATAGTACTAGGTAAATATAGGCAAGTATAGATTTGCATGTATGTTTTATACGTAATCTGTTCAACTAAAGAGGTTTAGAATCACTGATATCTCAATAGCAATGAACCTATCTGGAGTGCAGATCTTGGTTTCTACACACTGTTCTTTGCTGAAAATAACTAGGGCCTCTTGAGTAAGTGGTTGATTATGGGACTGAGGAAGATAAAGTACAAACCTGGAACAACATCAAAAGTTCACATATGCCAGCTTAAAGGCGACTTTTTGGCCAAATCTGGGACAATTTGAGCATCAAAATATTTAATAATAGCCTGGTGTGGTGGCGCATGCTTGTAATCCCTGCGCTTGGGAGGTGGAGACAGGAAGATCTCGCAGGTTTGAAGCCAGCCGTGCTGGCTTAAGAGACCCTGTTTTCTTTTTCTTTTTTTTTTTTTTTTTTTTTTTTTTGCAGGTCTGAGGATGGAGCCCAGGGGTATTTGACCTCCGAGCTACACCCCCTGCCCTATTTTTTATTCTTTATTTTGAAACCGGGTCTCACTGAGTTGCAGAGGGCCTCACTAAGTAGCTGAGGCTGTTTGCGAACCTCGATCCTCCAGGAGAGACCCTGTTTTCAAATTTAAAAGTATATTAAAAAAAAAAAAAAGAACTAACAACAGATACAAAATCTGGTGGCTGCAATTTGGATGAGTAACAAAGTGTCTACATGGTCTCAAAGTATTTCCCAAGTGATATTTAGTAGCTGTATAATAGAGAAATTGGATACATACCAACTACCCCCTTAACCAAGCAGTCAAAGCTAATTAATATCAGCAGTATCAGACAACACATGAAGTTGTTGACACAATGCACAATGTCACCTCTCTGGCATTCTTCACAAGAAAATATATAACCTTAAATCATGAGGAAATGTCAGACAAATCCAGATTGAGGGGGTTATACTAACCACAAATGTCAATTTTGTGAAAACAAAAACAAAAACAAAAACAACAGGTGGGTGTGGTGGCAAAAGTCTATGATCCCAAGATGTCTGCCACACTCTTGCATCTATGCCCACAGACTTTGCCTCTTCTACTGCTAGGAATGACATGTAAGGTCTCGACGATATCAAACATGCATAAGAAAAACAAACTCAAATTTTAGGATAATGATTGCCTGTAATGAATAAAAGGGAATAGAAAATGGAAGTGACATACAGAATTTCAATTTTGTCTGCTTTTTGTTCATTTTTAAAAACTAGGTGGTAGGTGGGGTGTGATGGCACATGCTTGTAAATTGCAGTACTTAGGAGGCTGAGATCAGGAGGATAGCAGGTTTGCAGCCAGCCTCAGGAACACAGTGAGCCCTTCCACAATTTATTAAGACCCTGTTTCAAAATATATAATAAAATGGGGCTGCTGGTGCAGCAAAGAGGTAGAATGCCCCTGGATTCCATTTCCAGTACTACACACACACACACACAGCAAAAAGAAAAAAAAACTTCCCATTCTCTTTCTAAACCTTGGGTACGTGACCTGTTTCCCCCTAGATGATTTATACTTTTAGTTAAAGTTTCACAGTGATGTCTTTTTGCTCTTGATTATATTATACATTGTGCTGAGCCTCTGTAAACTTCAATCTGGAGATCCCAGTCTTTGATTTTGCTTTGCTTTTTTTTCCCCCCTCTCAACTTTATTTCTTGTTTCTTCTTCCTCCCCCCACCTTTTTTGGCACTAGGATTGAACCTAGGGGCAGTCTATGTATGAGCTACACCCTCATTCCTATTTTATTTTGAAGCAGGGTCTCACTAAATTACCACAGTGGCCTTAAACTGTGATTCTCCTGTTTCAGCCTCCCAAGTACTGGGATTACAGATGCTTGCCATTGTTCCTGGCTTCTCAAACTTACTCCTCGCTTCACATTTTGATTTTTGAATGAAAGTGCTGTATGTACCAGCACTGTATGAATGAAGTGCTGTGTGTATCTTGGTGCCAAGTCAGGAGAGGGAGTTTACTGGAGAGAAAATACATTGCAGGGAAAGGGATGTATACTCCAGAGGGCCAGAGTTCTGCCGAGCGTGGTGGTGCACACTTGTAATCCCAGAGACTGAGTTTGTGGACAGCCTTAGCTACTTAGTAAGGACCTTTGCAATTCAGTGAGACCCTTTTTTTTTTTTTTTTTTTTTTTTTTGAGGGTCTGGGGATGGAACCCAGGGGCATTCTACCTCTGAGCTACACCCTCTGCCCTATTTTTTATTCTTATTTTTTGTGGTACTGGGGTTCCTGGAAACCCTTCTACCTCCGGGCTACACTCCCAGACTTATTTTATACTTTTTAAATTTGGAAACAGGGTCTCTTAAGCCAGGGAGGCTGGCTTCGAACCTGCCCGATCCTCCTGTCACCACCTCCCAAGCGTGTGGATTACAAACAAGCATGTGCCACCACACCGGGTGAGACCCTGTTTTAAAATAAAGAATATATAGCCAGGCATGGTGGCGCACGCTTGTAATCCCCGCGCTTTGGAGGCAGAGATAAAAGGATCATGCTGGTTCGAAGCCAACCATGCTGGCTTTAAGAGACCCTGTTTCCAAATAAAAATATAAAATAGGTCTGGGAGTGTATCCCGGAGGTAGAAAGGTTTCCAGGAACCCCAGTACCACCAAAAAATAAAATAAAGTAAATAAATAAAGAATATAGCCAGGTGTGGCAGCATACACTTGTAATCCCTGCGCTTGGGAGGCTGAGACAGGAGGATTGCACAGGTTCAAAGCCAGCCTCAGCTACTTAGCGAGGCTCTCAGCAACTTAGTGAGAACCTGTTTCCAAATAAAGTATAAAATAGGTCTGAGATTATAGCCCGCAGCTAGAAAGCCCCTGGGTTCTATGTCCAGTACCATCAAAAAAAAAAAAAAAAAAAGATAAAAATAAGGCTGGGGGTGTCACTTGGAGGTAGAATGCCCCTGGGTTCCATCCCTAGTACCACAAAATACAAAACAAAACAAAACAAAGGGGCAGAGTTCTGAGATGGTTCAGGATTTAGAAAAGTGCAAGAGAGCTGGGGTTTATTATGAGGACATGGCTGTATTTACTGAGAACTCACAAGGTTTCTAAAGGACTCCACCCTGCTACTAAATCATCCCTAACGTGACCATCTCAAAATTACCTCCATGTTGGTTTTGTCCCAGTCTTCCAACAAATAGACTTAATTCCCCCCCCCCACACACACACTCATGACATGACCTAAAAGCATTGGCTATATTGATCCTCATTTTTGGTTGAAAAAAAAAGGTTTACACTGTGGTTCTGTAGATTCAAAAGGTTAAGATCGCCATAGTGAGGCCATCAGAGGATGCGCAAACCACAGACCAAATACTAGGGACATAAAAATGCAAGATGAAGATTTAATACTTTGTAGACTCTTAGGCTTAAATATGTATTCCAAGTGTGTTTCAAGCCATCTATGTGACCATGAACAGGTTGTTTTCCTGGGCTTTGGATTTCTTACCTGCAAAATGGGATTAAGGAATCTTGTCCTGGCCAAATTACTACCAGCCTGCCCCAGAGAATCACTGAGAAGCCTTTAGGTTTTGTACTGCCTTTGAAACTCCTCATGAAGTATTTCACATACTTTAAAAAGTAATTTGCTAAGCTAGACATGGTGGAGCATACCCGTAATCCCAGTACTTGGAAGGCTGAGACAGAAGGATCACAGGTTCAAGGACAGTCTCAGCAAGTAGCGAGATAGTCACCAATGTTAGTAAGCCCTACTTCGAAAATAAAAATAGAAGCCAGGCATGGTGGCATACACTTGTAGTCCTAATCCTTGGGAGTCTGAGACAAGAGGATCACAGGTTGGTGGCCAGCCTCAGCTACTTAGTGAGGCCCTCTGCAATTTAGTGAGACCCTGTTTCAAAATAAAGAATAAAAAAATAGGGCTGGGGGTATAGCATGGAGGTAGAATGTCCCTGGGTTCCAACTTCAGTTCCATAAATAAGTAAATAAATAAGTAAATAAATAGATAAAAATAAAAAATAGGGCTGTAGTTTGGAGGTAGAATGCCCGTGAGTTCAATACCCATGCATATTATAGTAGTAATATTCCCAGTCCCCTATACATATCATATTAGTAATATGCTTACTCTAAGAATCTCTCCAGGGCTAGGGATATAGCTCAGAGGTAGAGCGCTTGCCTTATCACACATAACAGGCCCTGGGTTCAATCCCAAGCCCTGAAAAAAATGAACAAACAGCACCCCCCAAAAACCCCACCCCATATTCCACAATTATAAAAAAAAAAAAATTCTACAAATTTCTGACCTCACATAAGCAATCAAGCTAGGCATGGTGGCACATGCCTATAATCCCAGCTACTAGGGAGGCTGAGGCAGAAGGAGTCTTTGAGCTCATGAGTAAGCAACATAGGAAGACCCAATCTCAAAACCCAACCAAACCAACCAACCCATAAAATTGTAACTTATTGGGCTTTAATTGGTTTGAATTTAGATCATCTATGTGCTCCAAGTAAACTCCATTTCAGGTCTCTGGGGAGGGGTGAGGTAGAAAAACTCAAGAGAAAACGGGTAGAAAATAAGATTGTCAGGCAGGAGCAAGGACCTTTGAATTTCTGGTTTCCCATTTGGAGGCTGTTCCTGTTGTCTTCAAAGGTCATCCATCCCTCTCCTTCCCTATCATATGCAAAAGCAAGCACAATAGAAAATACCAAGTAAAACTAAAAGCAGTTATTTCTCAGAAAAAAGGGTTTGAATGTGACACCAGTGACAGGGTTAAGAAGAGGTCACCAGAAGCCACCTTGGCTAAGAGTCCTTAGATTACGTCTGCTGCTCAGTACAGTATCCACGTTAAAACATTTGCGGTCTTTCAGTATGATCAAATAATGTGTCAGAAAATAGAGTTTTACTTTCAGAAAGAGGACCAAATATCCCTGCCCCTCGTTTCTTTTACAACATGCAACTTAGAATTACTGTCGACAAAATAAGGAAACAAACTATTCTGTCATGCAAAGACGACTATACCAAGAAGGGCATTTGTGTAAATAATCTGAAGATAGTAGGCTCTGTCTGTTGCGGTTTATGCACACCAGTCGTTTCCATTTGTGATTCTCCACATTTGAGTAAGGAGACATCCATATGTAATTTATTACTTTGGGGAATAATGGCAAACTTCATTTCCAGCTTCAGGAGCAGGGAAGTCCAACTCCTTTTCTAGAGAAGAAATATGTGTTTATTTGAGACAAAATTCAGAATTAAAATATCTGCAAATATTTTGGTGGGAATGGATTTAAGATTTCCTCCTCTGAAGAATTATTTAAGATTTCTTTCTCCCAAAGTATGAGTATTTAGACAAAGAAAGTTAACAATCATTCGATGTGGGTCTACTACGTCTTACCTAGCGCTTGCGATAGCTCTGCAAGGGTTGGTTGCTCTATTTCCTTTTTACAGATGAAACTTGGACTTAGGGATGCTGGACCATCCCAGGCCACACATATGGGGCAGGGAGGGGGAAGGTCGAAGTCCGGGGCAGACAGACAGTCCACCACAACAGTGTTTGGTTTCTCCAACAAGAATTCCCTCATAGTACTCCACGAAATAGGAAATTCAAGAAGCCACGTGTGTACACCTGCTTCATGAACATGAAAATCGGAGGAAGACAATACTCCACGACCAGGACAGCCAAGTGTGTTCCACGTCGGCATCTGTGGCTTCCCTGCCCAGAGGACCTCTTGCACCTCAAAACCCAACACTCTCTGATCAAAACACTCCCCGAACGACCCCGTAAGTGCAGAGCTCGGAATATTCTCCTGCCATTTCGCCTCTGACTCTTGCCATGTTTTCTTTCCTGTAGAATTTAATTTCCTGGCTGCGACCAGGCTCTAACCATCAGGCTTCTCTGTGCAGAGCCCCCAGCTCCGGCCGCTCTCCTCCCACTCCAGCCTCCGTCGTGCCGCAGTTTCCCCCGCGGGCAGGGACCTCAGTCCGCGCTCAGCCCTCCCCAGCGCTCGAGGACCCCTGCCCAGCCAGGCCGCCCCCTCCGGCTCCTCCCCAGGGCGCAGGCCAGCGACCCCGCGCCCCTCGCCGGCGGGGAAACTGAGGCCCGGGACGCGTCCCGACCCCAACGCCCGGGCCACGCGGGCCGCGGCGCTCGCACCTCGGGGGGGGGGCGCCGCCAACTCGCGGCCGCAGCTGCCTCGCCGAGGCGCCCTCCCCGCCGCCGCCGCCCCTCCGCCGCGGGCCGGGGGCGCCGCGCTCCCGCCGCCCCGATTCCCCCGCCGCCCGCCCGGGGCGCGGGCAGAGAGGGCGCTTTGTCCGCCGCGGGACTCTGCCCCGGACCGCGCGCCCGCCCGCCCCGCCCCGCGCGCCCCGGGCGGGGGCCTCGGCGGGCGGGGGCCGCGGTGGGGGCGGGGCGCGCGGGCGGGGCGAGGCCGGTGCCGGGCCGGGCGCCGCGCTGCGAGCTCGGAGGATGAACCGGCTCTACATCGGGAACCTGAGCCCCGCCGCCACCGCCGACGACCTGCGGCAGCTCTTCGGGGCCCGGGAGCTGCCCCTGGCCGGACAGGTCCTGCTCAAGTCCGGCTACGCCTTCGTGGACTACCCCGACCAGAACTGGGCCGTCCGCGCCATCGAGACCCTCTCGGGTGAGCCCTGGCGCTGCCCCGCCGCGCTCGGCCCGACGGCGCCCGCGCCCCTCGCCCGCCGCCCCCGAGGCCCCCGCGCCCCGAGACCCCCGGGCGCCCCGAGACCGCAGCGCGGGGCGCCCGGCCCCTCCGAGGGTCCCGCCTGCGCCCTGGGGTCCCCGCCGCGCCGGGCTGCTCTCCGGGCTCCTCACCCCCCCCGCCAGAGCCCCCGGGCCCCCCGGGGGCCCCGCCGTCACCCCGCTCTTGGGGGACCCCCAAATGCAGCCTCCCCTCCGCGCCGGACCTGGCTGCCGCACGCGCGGTCCGGACCCCGCGCCCTCCGAGCCCCGAGCCGCGCTCGCCTCCGGAGCCCCGCTCCCCACCTGGCCGCGGCCCCCCACTCGCGCACCCCGGCTGCGCTCCGCAGCCCCTGCAGGCGCCGCCCCCCCCGGCCCGCGCGGCACCTCTCCGCGTCCTCCCTTCGCTCAGCCCCTGCTTGCCGGGCTCTCAAGCGCTCCTATTTTTCCCTGAATTTTTTGTCCGATTTTATTGAGAAGAACTCGGGGCTGGGGGCTTTCCGCCGCCCGCCCCCCCGCCTCCCGCCCGGCCAGGAGCACCTTTCTACGAGGTGGCCTGTCTCAACTCGGTGGGGGCTCGGGCTGAGAACCGGGAAAGAGGCGCCCGGGGGGCCCGCGAGCGCCGGAGCCCAGACGGGAGCCCAGAGCGGCGCCCTGCGCGCCCCGCCCGCCCGGCCCCCGCCCGCAGCCCCCGCCCGGCCCGCAGCCCCTGCCCCGGCGCGGACCCTGCCCCGGCGCGGGGGGGGGGCGCGGGGCCCGGCGACCCCCGGCGGGGGCGGGCGGGGGCGGCCCGCGCACCTGGGGGCTGGCGCGCCCCGGGCCGGCGGGGAGGGCGGGGGTCGCCCGAGCCCGAGGGTCCCGGGCGCGGGATGGAGGTGGGGGCCGCGAGGCTGGGGCGCGCCAGCCCCGCAGCTTGAGTTTCACATGAGCTCATCCTTTCAAATTGGCGCCGCTCTTTATTAAATTTGTTCTTCCGGTAGTGCCACCCACGGCTCCACCTGGGGTCGGAGCCGCTCGTCGCCGCCCGCCCGCCGGCGCCCCCCGTCCCGCGCCCGGCTGCGGGAGACCCGAGACCCCGGGCGGGGCCGCGCCGCGCCGCGCCCCCCGACCCCGGCGGGACGCCGCGAGGTTCTGAGTGCTTTAAATTTCTGTTTTAAAGGTAAAGTGGAGTTGCATGGGAAAATCATGGAAGTTGATTACTCAGTCTCTAAAAAGCTAAGGTAAATATACTTTGCTTAGTTTTTTTTTTTTTTTGCTTTGTTTTCTTTTCCGTTTTTTGCGATTGCGCTTACGTATAAGTAAAAAAAAAAACACTCAGCGTTTAAAAACTTGTTTTTACAGGTTTTTTTTTTTTTTAAAGTACTTTGTTTTGTTGGTAGAGATACATCATTTAGAAAGGTCCCATTTTTTACTTTCATTATATAAGGTGTTTACAGTACTTGGAAAATATGGGGTGCCTAATTGGGGGTCGGTGGTTAACTGAACTGTGTTCTCTCTGCTGGGACCTTTTGTTTATTAAAAGTCGCCCCCACCCCCCCACTTCCCACTCCCACCCGAACCCCCAACACAAAGCAACAAATGCTTGTCAAGACTTCCTGTGAGATGTTAAGAGTAAGTATTTACTGTGTCAGCTGAATTGCTCAACTACGCGACTAATTACTTTTCTTTTTTAGATAGATTAATGTTGAATAATAAAATAAATTAGTGAAGGGTCCATACTTTGCATCACGTTCTAAAAAAGTAGGTTGTTTGGATTGGATGGCACTGAAAAACCAGACTTTTGTAGACAAGTGAGTGTTGCTTCTGAGCACTTTGTTGTTGTTATTGTTGTTGTTGCTTTTAAGAAATGTTTGAGGCTAAACAAATATCACCGTGAGATTGATAGTTAATTTAACTGCACTGTTGTTAATGAAGGAGTAACAAGTTTTGTGAGGTTTGGATTTCTTCACAGTGATTTGCCAACAGGAGAAATATCTGTCCATGAGTAAAGAATGAAGGAGAGCATCTTTGTTTAAAGATTTTCACGGACTTTAACGTGGGGCCCTTTACTACTTATTCTCAGCTTCTCTGTGTCGCAGGCTCGTTTCTATCCCATCCACATACAGGTCCTCTCATTAGTAAGCAGCTGCACCGAAGGGGCCGAGCGAAGTCTTTGCTTTCCCACCTTGGCAAATGTGAGAGTGGGTAGCCACTTACCTGGTTTATGCCAGAATCAATGGACTTTAAAACATTAATCTTATAAAGGCTTGGATGTGTTGTTGAAGGCATTTAAAAAAAAATGTACGCACATTTCCAGTTACATTTTAACAATTAACAGCATATTTTTTTGTTTGCAAGTGATTCTGTGACATACTAGAAAACCAATGCCTTTTTTTTTTTTAAAGAGCTAAAAGTTACAATTTGCAGTTTTATGTGGCGTATTAAGCGAGTTTTTATGTTGGTAAAGATGTAATATACTGATTGGTTTTCAATATTCTAAACTTGTATACTTTAAAAAATTTTTATTTTTGTTTGAACTTCAAGTAGAAGCTTTCTGGTAAACTAAGTATTTATTGTTAAGTTTAGACTCATCCTACAACACATGAAAATTTCATGAATATATAAATAATGTTTGAAAAAAACTACCCAAGATGTTTAATATACTATGTTTCTATAAAATGTTTAATTCTATTGGCTATTAAGCTGTGTGAATCCTTTTGGGATTATAATTAGTAAAAAAAAAAAAAAAAAAAAAAAACCAAAGTTTTTTTTTTTTTTTTTTTTTTTGGTGGTACTGGGGTTCCTGGAAGCCCTTCTACCTCCAGGCTACACTCCCAGACCTATTTTTTATATTTTTATTTGGAAACAGGGTCTCTTAAACCAGTGCGGCTGGCCGGCTGGCCGGCTGGCTTTGAACCTGTGTGATCCTCCTGTCTCCGCCTCCCAAGCGCGGGGATTACAAGCGTGCACCGCCGAGCCCGGCAACACTAGATTTTTAACTTTGGTTAGCTGGTGTCTCATGTTGCAGTGTACATTTAATTTTGCAATATAAGTGAAATAATAGTTTATTTAAAGTCATTGACATCACTTAGAGCTTCTCAGCAAACAGTACTGTTTAGCTTTTTTCTTTCTAAATGCAGACATTTGCTACTGCCTGGAGTGTCATTTAAATAACTTTGTTCTCTTTATATGAATTCAGAATTAGAGGCATGTCCCAAGATTTTAGTATAAATTAAATAAGGAAAATCTAGGACTTGTCTAGCCCTATTAGTACATGATTTCATTGAACATGTTGGTGATATGATGTACTCG
This sequence comes from Muscardinus avellanarius, assembly GCF_963383645.1. Lineage (NCBI taxonomy): Eukaryota > Metazoa > Chordata > Mammalia > Rodentia > Gliridae > Muscardinus > Muscardinus avellanarius. The sequence continues at coordinate 87,746,366 of NC_137790.1, forward strand.
GCAGATTAAAATGTGCCCTGTATGATTCACTACACTTGGAGATGTTTAACATACCAGATGCATGCATAAGCTGCTGTATAGAGGAGTTGCATCCTTCCTGATTGGACGGTTTTAATCTTCTTTCCTTTCCTTTATTAGTGTAAAATGCAGAAGTGAGCTACTTGCACTGCAGGCTAAGGGGGAGAGAGCTATGCCTGGTGCTGTGAATGAGTTCAGACTCCTGAGGGGAGGCAGCTGTGTGTTCTCATGTACTGAACACTACCACGCCAGTGGCATTAAAAAGACAGGGTGCTGTGACATTTGAAGCCAAAGCTTTTATGTTACGTGGTGACCATTCTGGTGTTCTTTTGCTGCATTTCTTATGAAAATTAAAAAGTTAGAAGTAAATTTGTGTTAGTTCAGTTCCATATTTTTTTTTCATGTTAAAGTGAAAATGTGAAGAAGACTCATCCTCATTGCTTGCTTAAGAAATAATTCAACAGTTGACTGTTAATTTTCTGTATATTGTACTTCCTCTGATTTCTCAAGAAGCAGGTTCAATACCTGCATCCCAAGTGGATTCTTTTAAGACAGTGATAATTTGGAGGATGTTTTTATCTTATTTTATGAAATGACTGGCTTCCACTTGCTCTCCAGTTGGGTCTTTTGTTAACACCATTTCAGCCTCATGTTACTTGTGCTGTTACACAGTAGACAGATAGCATTATTTTCTCAGTCACTCAGAAGTAGAAAATTCTTTTTTCTTCTGCCACGTGTTTCATTCTTCTTAAATGCAAATTATTGTAATGAAAACCACGCCCAGAGCATCTATTTCTCTTACTAAGTTGGTTTCATTCTCTTAAATAAAAATCTTTGGATCTTTTTTCTCTATTCCCATGTCTTGGTAGTATATATTGATCACAGAGTTATTCCAGAGGAGAAAACTGGCAACTTTAAAAATCCTCTTAAAAGTTGTGGAAACTTCCTTGATAGAAATTTTATTTTTGGTGTTGATGAAAGTTTACTTGGGAAAAGTCACACACACACACACACACACACACACACACACACACAATGTTTTGAACTAATAAGTTAAGTTGAATGTGCTTTTGTATCTAAAGTTGAATGATTCTGTGAGAAACAAAACTTTGAAAAATGCAGCTTCTGCCCACTTGTAGGAAGTCACTAAGCCATGTATGTAGACCTGTGGCCACTGAGAGGGTGTGAATACTGTGAGGTCCTGTAGGAAAGAGCTATGAATTTGTCTTTCATGAGTTAAAAACCAGTAATTGTGTTCTCTCCAATGCAAATGAATTTGGTCTCCTATAGGAATGTTAAAGAAAACAGTATCTCAATTGTATTTTGCTTGTATGTACTACATTGTGTATAGTTGAATCAAATACTCCCCCCCCCAAAAAAAAAAAAACCCACCCGACCTCAAGCCTTCCCTGGAACAAAGGCTTTTGCTGCATCAATTTTTAGTTTTCTAGCAACGGAAGAGAATTTATTAGGTTAAGATAATATGGAAGCCTCCTATTTCAAGAATTTGTTGAATTAGAAATTAATTCTTGGAGTTCAGTATATAGATTCCATGTGTGGCTATGACATTAATACAAAATATATGACATCAAACTTTAAGATTATTTATTTGGAGTTAGAGCTGGGCATTAGTTTCACATTTTTTAAAAAAGGTTAATTTACATATGGTTCCAGAGAATACAGAATTCTGTGACCTCAAAGAGATAAGAATTAAATAGAAACAATAAAGAGAAAACTTACTTTATAACTTAGGTAATGGTACAGGTTTAAGATTCTAGCTTATATTTCTAAAAGGCTGATGATTTAACTTTGACATTATTTAAAAATTGAAAACTAATGAAATCTACAAGTCAAAATTGATTTTATGTTTTGCTTGATTTTTTTTTCAGTTCACCAAAAACACATCAATTTTAAATTGTAGGGTAGCAATTTATGGAGTATTTAATAGCTGAAGACCTAAACCTTAATTCTAAAAGGTAATTTGGTGATATGTAATATATTTTTAAAGTTATGCTTTTTAATAATAATGATGATGATGATGATGATGTTTTCTTTTAATTATAGTTAATAGGATTGCCAGTAGGAGATGGTCTGAGAGCTTTGTGTTTTGTTGTGTCAAATGGCGATTATCATTTAATAGACAATGAGGGAAGATTTCTAATATTTGTACATGTCTTTTATACATAATGATTGAAAGTACAATATATTTTCTTTCAGAAATGCTTCTAACTTTAAATTTCTAAAAAAGATTAGAAAACTTAGAACTAATTACATATTAAGATTAGCACAACTATTATTTTGAATATATTATTTTTTGTAGAGTTTGCTCTAGTTTAGTGGGTTGGAGAAGAATGTAACTGATACGGAATTGTTCATAAAAGCATAGTAAGCTGGGTACAGTTATTAAAAGTCAGAAAAGCTGTAAAAACCAGATTTCTTTAGAAACTATACATGTCTGAGACTTTTAAACCTTCTAAATAATTGCTGTCTACAACTGAATCCACTCTTTCAGTTCTGCTAATGAAACCCTTAAAAGTAGATGAGCAATTGGTTAGAGTAGTTAGAAGATGTCACTGAGCTAAGTGTGTTACCTGTCTGATTCAGTGGTGTGCGTGTGCTGTGAGGGGCAGTAGTTTCAGACAGGTGGTATTGGGAGGGAAGAGGAGGAGATCTTTAATTGAGCAACAGTTGCTCTGGATTTCAGTTCTGACCAGGGTAATAAAGATTGTTAGGTGATCAAATGCAGTGTATTTTCCTTGTGGGCTGCACAGCACGTGTAGGTGGTTTAAGCTTGTTGTGGGAGTCAAGTCACCTGTAGTGGCTCTTTTTCAGTGAGCTTGTTACTGAGGGACCAGCCAATGCAAAATCTACCTTCTTTCCTTGTACCTTGGGTTTCCTCTCACTAGTTATTCTGTAATGTCTTTGATATTGATAAACCATTTTTTAAGTGTTAGAAAAGTCCAGCTTTGGGTGTATATTTTCATTTAGAAATTGTATACTTTGGAGCCTGGCGTGGTGGTACACACTTGTAATCCCTTGGCAGGCTGAGATAGGAGGATCGCAGCTTCTGGCCAGCTTCAGCCACTCAGCGAGGTCTTCCACAACATAGTGAGACCCTGTTTTAAAATCAAATAGGGCTGTGGGTGCAGCTCTGAGATAGAATGCCCCTGGGTTCAATCTCTAGCACCACAGAACAACAAAATCCCAGAAATTATAAGCTTTGGAAGATAATGTATCATTTTATATAACACAATACTGAATGAATAAATTCTTTTAGAAGCACTAGCATTGAAATAATTTTTTGGAAGCTCTTAAAAATGTTGAATTATAAATTTTAATTAAAACTGGGTGTGGTGTGGTGGCACACACTTGTAATCCCAGCATTTGGGAGGCTGAGACCAGAGGATTGCGGTTTGCAGACAGCCTCAGCTACTTAGTGAAGCCCTTTGCAACTCAGTGAGACCTGGTTTTAAAATAAAAGAATAAAAAATAGGACTGGGAGTACAGCTCGGAGGTAGAGTGCCCCTGGGTTCCATCTGCAAAAAATTCAGTGTATTTACTTATTCATTTATTCATTTATATATTTATCCTGTCTCAGCCTCCCAAGTACTGGGATTAAAAGCATGTGCCATCACACCCACCTCAATATTTATTTTTTAAAATTAGACTTAAACACCACAAATGTGTCTTCAGTTTTCTTTTTGGTGTTAGAGTCTGATAGGGCATGGCTAAACCAATTTTTAAAAAATTTATACTCTAAAACTTTTAGTTGAAAGCATAATCTCTTAAAACCTATGACTACTTGAGGGATGAGACAGTTCTGTTTAACAAAAATATCCAAATAATCTATTACTTAAATTTTATTCTTCTTACTCTCAACTTCAAGCTCAAATGAGTGTGGGTAGTCATTCCAAACAGTGTCATTGAACAGATAATAGGAAACAAACAAGCACCTAAAGTAAAGAAAGATAATCAGTTTTTCCTTCCCATTTATTACCATTAAAACATTAAAAATCTCTTATAATTTGACTTCATGCTTACAAACTTATAATTTTCATTTGGTGGATTGGAATATATGGGTTCTATTTTAGGCAACAAAATTGCAGAGTGCTCAGAGCATTATTTTTAAGGTTTTACTTTTCCTGTTTTGATCGTGGATTTTAGTCTGAAATAGGGAAGAAAATTATTTTATCTTACAGAAAAGTTTAGATTTTCTTGCTTTTGGGGCCAACAAACAGGGGGGAAGCAACGACAGTTTCTTGAATTTGGTTCAGAGTTTGGTGGCCTCTTGAGGTTGAAGAAGTAGACTGGTGAAGATGGGTGCCGTGTGCATTAATAGGATGCAATCAAGTCTAAAAGCGAACCCTGTGTTATCTATTTAATCAGATGCATCTCCTTCCCAAGTCTATGGTTTTTACTAAGTGATAAGTTTGTGTTCTTCAAATGTGTTTTGTTTCTTCATTTCTGGTTTTTCTAATTGCTTATCTGTGTTACATTTTATTTTTTAAAAAGTAGACACTTTATTTGGATTTTTCTTATTTTGTTCAAGTAGGTATTTTAATAAGTCCAATAAATGGAAATTAAAAGTTCTCATACATGTTTTAGATTGCCTCATATTTACCTATATCATAAGAAATGTTGCACCAAGGGATCAGAAAATTTTAAATCGAATTCTTTTAATGAGAATAATGTTTTCAGCTTTTCTTATTGTCATATAAAATCAATATATCCCAATAGTGTGAATTTGCTGTAAGGGGAACCTTTAATTTAAAAATTTTTGTTTTAAGTGTGATAAATAATGTGGTTTTATGATTCTATGTGTTAACATGTAAACTACAGTAGCAGCATTATTCTAGAGTCATTTTTTTCTTTGTGGCATTGGGGATTGAACCCTAGGGCATTCTACTTCTGAGCTACACCCCCAATCTTATTTTTTATTTTGAAACAAGATCTCATTAAGTTGCTGGGCTGGCTTCAAACCTGTGATCCATCTCAGCCTCCTAAGTACTGGGATTACAGGCATGTGACACCACACCCATCAGGACATTTTTTCTTTTATGCACCAGAATATTACATTCATATAATACTAAGGCTTTTCCATATATCATTTCTAGACTCTTCCATATTTTATTTACTTTATATATATGTATATGTATGTGTGTGTGTGTGTATGTATGTATGTATGTATGTATATTATTGCAGTGCTGGGGGTGGGACCCAGGAACATTCTACCTCGAGTTACACCCCTAGCCCTATTTTTTATTCTTTACTATGAATCAGGGTCTCATTGAGTTGCGTCAGGGCCTAAGTAGCGGAGGCTGTGCATGAGGCGTGATCCTCCTGTCTCAGCCTCCCAAATGCTCGGATTACAAGTGTGTGCTACCATGCCTAGCTTACTTCAAGTAATTTTTGAAAAATACAGAAAAATTGATAATATTCCTTTTTTCAGATGAGGAAACAGTCTCAGAGAAATTGAGTAAATAGTAGAGCTAGAACCCAGGTCTTCTCATTCTCACTCCAGTGTATTTCACTTCCATTCCATTTTTTTTTTTTTTTTGTGGTGGTACTGGGGTTCCTGGAAGCCCTTCTACCTCCAGGCTACACTCCCAGACCTATTTTATATTTTTTTATTTGGAAACAAGGGTCTCTTAAGCCAGCGCAGCTAGTTTTGAACCTGCTTGATCCTCCTGTCTCTGCCTCCCAAGCGTGGGGATTACAAACCTGCGCCACCACACCTGGCTCAGCACTGTGGTTTAGTTTAAGTGTTTCCCTGGTAGGAAGTGCCAGAGGTGATTGATCAATACCATCTCCCCACCTCTTACTTTCTATATAGAATATTGCCTTTTACCACTCCTTTGGAGATGTATGGATAGGGGCAGCAACCATAGAGTCCTCAGACTTCTTTCTTTTTCTTTTCTTTTTTTTTTGGTGGTACTGGGGTTCCTGGAAGCCCTTCTACCTCCGGGCTACACTCCCAGACCTATTTTTTTTTAAATACTTTTATTTGGAAACAGGGTCTCTTAAGCCAGGGCGGCTGGCTTTGAACCTGCGCGATCCTCCTGTCTCTGCCTCCCAAGCGCGGGGCTTACAAGCGTGAGCCACCACGCCCGGCCCAGACTTCTTTCTTAATATAATCACTCAAAAACACATGAGACGTATTCAAGCATGTGAAATACAGTTCATTTCCCCTTAATTGCAAATTCCCCCTGCATTTTCCCCTTGTTTCCTTATTTTTTGTGGACTGTCATATTGATGATGGTGGTAGGAAGAATTATCAATAAAAAAAAAAAGAGGAAAGAAGGTTATTTCCAATTCTTCATGCTTTTCTTCAAATTAGTACAGTCCAGAGTGGGGTAGGACATTTTCTGTGGAATTCTGACTCAAAGGATGGGGCAGAGAAAGAATAGTAACTAATGTATGAGGATTTGTTATGTGCAAGGCACTGGACTAGGCCGTCTAGGCCTTCCATTTTCTCTTTCCAGCAGCCTAGAAGAGATCTATGTTTATTTCCTTTTACAGATAGAGTTGTAAAACCTCAGACTCCCAAACAACTCCTGTTTCACCACGCCGGCTCCATTGATCTTAAAAACTGCTTCAGAGAAGCAGTGACCATGTTATTTTTACTGTCCATTGACAGACTATAGTAATGGTGCTGTAGCAATAAAGTAAGAAATTGTGTTAGTATGCCTATAGATTACGGAGTAACTTTGTATATTACTCCTAAGTCAAAATAAGAAAAGATTTACATGTGCACAGCGGATATACTGATAAAGATTAGGGGCTGACGATCTATATATTCTAAATTCAGTGTAATTGAAAAACCAGCTGAGTGTCATCATTTTAAAGAACTTCTTAAAGTAGACCTATAGTAGAGGCATTTGTAAATTAAGGGGGAAAAGATGTCTTAAAAAAACATTGTGGTTATAAGTTAAGTGCAGAAAACATATAAGTGTCCAATGTGGGAGAAGCGTCTGTGTTCCTTACTTGTGCTTGTATATTTTTCTAAATCCTGAAAAAAGAAAGAAACAATAGGCTTTTTTTTTTTTTGTGGTACTGAGGTTTGAACCCAGCCCAAAGGCATTCTACCTTTGAGCTATACCCCCAGCCCGATTTTATTTCTTATTTGGAAACGGGGTTTTCTAGTTTGAAGAGTCTCACTACTTGCTAAGGCTGGTCTCGAACCTATGATCCTCCTGCCTCAGCCTCCCAAATACTGGGATTACAGGCATGCGCCACCATGCCTGGCTTTATCTGTATTTTTTAATGTCTATAGTTTGGAGAAGGGAAATATAAGATTCTTAAAATTTTATAAAATGTTTCTCTTACAAACAGAAAATTAAAAACCTTTCTGACATGAAAAAGCCAGTGAAAGCAGAGAGTAGGTAGATTTGCATATTCCATGTAACAGTACTTAAATATATTGTGCAGTAGTGATTTTTTTAAGTTGAGTAACATAAGGCTTAAGATATAGTTGTATTACCAATGAAATTAGATATATAAGTGGTTTGCTTAGAGAGAGTGGTTCTCTAAAAGAGCAACATAATTTTATGAAATTCATTATGAGATAAAAAATGCTTTTTCTTATTTAAGAACTGTAGTAGAGAGCAGGACGTGGTGGAGCACGCTTGTAATCCCAGCATTCTTGAGGCTGAGATGGGAGCATCATGGTTTAAGGCCAGCCTCAGCTACTTAGCAAGGCCCTTTGCAACTCAGTGAGACCCTGTTTCAACATAAAGAATAGAAAATAGGGCTGGGGGTATAGAGTGAAGCTTAGAGGTAGAATGCCCCTGGGCTCCATTCCCAGTATTGCAAAAAAAAAAAAAAAGAAGAGAAAAAGAAAAAAATAAAGAACCTCTAGTAGAGCTTACAGAATTATAAGAAAATACATGTTTATTTCTGTTATGTTTTCTCTTTACTTTTTCTTTTTGAAAAACAAGGCAAAGAATTGAATGGTGGTTCTGTGGACAGGTTAGCTTCCTACCAATTTATGAAGTAGAGGGTATTTTGAAAATGCTCTTGTAGGGCCGGGTGTGGTGGCGCACGCTTGTAATCCCCGCGCTTGGGAGGCGGAGACAGGAGGATCGCGCAGGTTCGAAGCCAGCCGCGCTGGCGTAAGAGACCCTGTTTCAAAAATATAAAATAGGTCTGGGAGTGTAGCCCGGAGGTAGAAGGGCTTCCAGGAACCCCAGTAGATCTTTGTGATTTTAACAATGCATATTTTGAAAAGTGGATGTTTTTATCCATCACTGTATGCATAAGGATTGTAATATACTTTTATTAGTCCATTGTAATTATAAATGTTAGGTTCAAAGTGATACAAGTGCACACACACAGTGCTTGGTATATTTTGAAGTAAAATGTTTTATGTTTCTTTGAGAGTCAGATGAAAGTAGATTAACACAAAAATTAGCCTCTTTAATTATTAGGAAAGGAGGGAGGGGGGAGGAGGGAGGAGGATGGAAAGGACCATAGAAGCAGAGGTGAGCCTGTAACTGAACTGTGTGGGGCAACTCTTGCATTTTCTGTAATTCCAGGACACTGGGAAAGACTGGTCCTCACGGAGAGAGTGATTCCAGTGTGACAGCAGAGCTAAGGGCATCCTGCACCTTGTTCTTTCCTTTGATATTTAAAAACTCTGAGTATGTGGTTAGCCTGTGCCCAAAAGGTTTGCCTTTCTTTTTCTAAGGCCCTGCACTGGCCATTTCCTCTCCCTTATTCTCCTTCCCCTTTGGAGGGACTGTAGGCCTGCCGCCACCCCCATTGCCCCCTCTTTGACTGAGGTTTGGGGCAGCTGGGAAAGCCTGTGTGTGCTTGCTCAGTGTGTTGGAATGTATGGGTTCCGTGGCACATGCTTCCGTGGAATGTGCAGCAGACACACGAGCTTCAGTGGGTGTGGGGGTCACACATTGTAGACTTTTGTAAGTGGTTGAATATTTGGGAAGGAATTTCCTGGTGCTGAAAGTTTAGGTTATGTTTTTTTCCCCCCCCCCTGAAGTACATTTGTATTTTTCTTTGTACAGGGAAAATATCTTTTTTTTTTTTTTTTAAACCATTGAAGGATAGAAAAAAAAATTCTGTGGATGGGTAAATCATCTGACCCCTCTCCTGGATCCAGCTGGCCTCTTTTTCTCTTTCTCTTCAAACTGATAGTGATGTCTTCAAGTCAGGGACACTGAATTTGTAAACTAAGCTTTTTATTTATTTTTATTTTAATTAAAAAAATTTTTTTATTGGTGCATTATATTCATACAACATATTGGGGTAAAAAACTTGTGTGTACAAACATGTACTCATCGCTGATTTAACCCCTACCCAATTCCCACCCCATTCCCTCCCTGTCTCTCCCTCCCTTGCTTGGCTTAGTGGTTGACTTCGATATGTTTAAGTACATTGATTGTGTGTTTTAGAGATTTTCCTCTTCCCCCCTCCTTTCTCCTCCTTTAGATTGTCTTGTTTGCTCCTCTATAGGATTTAGCTTTTTAAAACTTTGCATCGTGCTACCACTGAAGGTAATGAAATCAAGGAGCTTTAAAAACCAAATTTCAAGCTCAGATATTTCAAAATGTAGGCTCTATTCTCCCTTTTAAGGAATGAAGGACAAAATACTAGTTTCTTAGTATTTAAAAAAGTTAGCTGCCTTTTGTTTTTAGCATTTTTACACATTTTATTTATTTACAAAATATGACAGAGTACTGGTTGCTAATTTCTTGAAATGAGACAGATTTAGGTTTTTGAAGTGAAAGGCAATTTAAGAGTTTTAGAGGACCAGGAACAGGTGATTGGCTCTAATATAATTATTTTTATTTTTCCCTAGAAAAGTTAGCCCTTTAGTTCATTGATTTTTGTATTAATGATATGATGTGCATGTTTATTTCAATACAGGTTTCAAGACAGTAATTTAGATACTACAGTTGATTTGTGGCTGGAATGTACGTGTGGTTAAGGTGTTAATATCTCCTTTATAAATTTCCAGGACAAAATCATATCTTTTATTCCCATGGCCATTTTTTTTTTCTTTGCAGTCTGGTGATGAAACTCAGGGGCATTTGACCTCTGAGCTACACCTCCTGCCTTATTTTTTATTCTTTATTTTGAAACAGGATCTCAATAGTTTGTGGAGGGCCTCACTAATCATGGCCATATTTTTAACACTGTATTCACAGAGCTTTAGGATTATGAGATAAATTTATGGGAAGGAGAAGTAGATGTAGGTACTTGGAGAATATTGGCCTCTTACCCACCTTATAATCTGAAGATACCAACATTCATTCATTGCTGTTTCATACATTGAAGTTCAGTCTAGAATATGGTTTAGAAAAGGGGTGTGCTACCTGGGTGTGGTGGCGCACGCTTATAATCCCAGCATTCCAGAGGCTGAGACCTGGAAGATCGCCGTTTGCGGACAGCCTCAGCTACTTAGGCCCCTCTGCAACTCAGTGAGACCCGGTTTCAAAATAAAGAATAAAAAATAGGGCAGGGGCTTGTAGCTTGGAGGTCGAATGCCCCTGGATTCCATCCCCAGACCTGCAAGAAAAAAAAAAGGGGGTGTGCTATTTTAAAAACTAGTTTATAATTATTCATTCTACAGTGTGTCTTCTGGGTCCTGATTAAGGCCTCCAGCATATCCAAAGCTCTCTTTTGAAAGAAAGGTAGACTGTGCCTTTGTTACCTCTGTTTCTACTTCTGGTGGAATGGCCTTCCATCTCCTGCCACTTCCACTTTAGAAACCAAAGTTTGCTTTGCCAACTCCAAGCCAGACTACTAAATCTATGGATTTTAAAAATATAATCAACAATGGGAAGGTTGCCCTTCAGGAATTTTCCAAAGAGCTCTTCAGTAATAATTATACTCCAGTTCTTGGCAGAGCCATTGGAGTCAGTTGATTGAAGAGTATCAGGTGTAGAACACCGAACTCTGTACCTGGATCTGTCAGCACACATTTGTAATCCAGTACTTAGGAGGCTGAGACAGGGGGATTGCAGGTTCATGGCTAGCCTCAGATACTTAGTAAGGCTCTCAGCAACTTAGTGAGACCTTGTTTCAAAATAAGAAACATAGAGCCAGGCATGGTGGCGCATGCTTGTAATCCCAGGATTTGAGAGGCTGAGACTGGAGGATTGCGGTTCATAGCTAGCCTCAGCTACTTAGTGCAGCCCTTTGCAACTCAGTGAGACTCTGTTTCAAAATAAACAATTAAAAAATAGGCCTTGGGGTTATAGCTTGGAGGTAGAATGCCCCTGATTCCATTCCCAGTTCTACAAAACAAACAAACAAACAAACAAACAAACAAACAAACAGAAAAACCCAAATAGGACTCACTCAGTTCATGGTGAAGCAGGGGTTTGGTTTTATTTATTTATTTATTTATTTATTTATTTATTTATTTATTTATTTTTGTGGTGCTAGGGATTAAACCTGGGGCAGTCTACCTCCAAGCTTATACCCCAGCCTGATTTCATTGTTATTTTTTTCTTTTTCTTTTTTTTCAGTACTGGGGATGGAACCCAAGAACATTGCACCTCTGAGCTACACCCCCAGCCCTATTTTTAGTCTTTTTATTTTATTTCATTTTTATTATTTATTTGTTTATTTTTGTGGGTCTGGAAGTGGAACCCAGGGGCATTTGACCTCCAGGATACATCCCCTGCCTTATTTTTTTTTATTCTTTATTTTGAAACCGGGTCTCACTGAGTTGCAGAGAGCCTCACTAAGTAGTTGAGGCTGTCCGCGAACAACGATCCTCTGGTCTCAGCCTCCCGAATGCTGGGATTACAAGCGTGCACCACCACGCCAGGCTTAGTCTTTTTATTTTTGAAACAGGGTCTCACTGAATTTCAAAGTGCTTCGCTAAGTACCTGAGGCTGTCTTAGAATGGCGATCCTCTAGTCTCCGCCTCCTGAATGGCCGGCTTTATTCTTTACTATTATTTTTTATTTATTTATTTTTTCAAGGTACTGGGGATGGAACCCAGGGGCATTCTACCTCTGAGTGATACCCCCAGCCCTATTTTTTTTTTATTATTTTGAAACAGGGTATCACTTCGTTGCAAAGGGTCTCATCACTGAGTTGCAGAGGAGCTCACAAAGTAGCTGAGGCTGGCTTCCTACCTGTGCAATTCTCCTGTCTCAGCCTCCTGAATGCTGGGATTACAAGTTTGTGCCACCACACCCAGCTTTATTTTTTATTTTTGAAACAGGGTCTCTCACTAAGTTGCAGAGGACCTCACTAAGTAGCTGAGGCTGTTTTGGAACCCATAATCCTCCTGTCTCAGCCTTCCAATTTCTGGGATTACAAGCATGCCACCACACTGTGCTTCTGGCTTTTGTTTTAGAAAGTACTAGTAGGTTGTTGCCCCCTCCTTTCCAAGCAGAGCAGCTCTTCTTCAGCTCTTCTTTCATCTGTTGTATATAACCAGTTTCTGTGAACACAGGGTGGTCTGCAAAACTTTTTTTTCCCCTCAGTACTGCGAATGGAACCCAGAGGCATTCTACCTCTAAGCTACACCCCCAGCCTTATTTTTTTATCCTTTATTTTTTCAGCACTGGGGATGGAACCCAGGGGCATTCTACTTTTGAGCTACACCCCCAGCCCTGTTTTAATTCTTTATTTTGAAACAGAATCTCACTGAGTTGAAAAGGGCCTCACTAAATAGCTGGGGCTGCCTGTGAACAGTGATCCTCCTGTCTCAGCCTCCCAAATGCTGGGATTACAAGTGTATGCCACCATGCCCAGCTTTTATTTATTATTATTTATTTATTTATTTTATTATTATGTTTTTGGTGGTACTGGGGTTTCTGGAAACCCTTCTACCTTGGGGCTACACTCCCAGACCTATTTTTATACTTTTTAAATTTGGAAACAGGGTCTCTTAAGCCAGCGCGGCTGGCTTCGAACCTGCGTGATCCTCCTGTCTCCGCCTCCCAAGCGCGGGGATTACAAGCATGCGCCACCACACCCGGCTTTTATTTTTTATTTTTAAACAAGGTTTCACAAAGTTGCAGAGGGCCTCACTAAGTAGCTGAGGCTGGCCTCCCAAGTACTCAGATTACAAGCGTGCACACCCAGCTGTTAAAACATTTTAAACAGGTTAGAATGAATGCCCAATAAATCAGATGGGACATGAGCCATTATATTCTAATATGTACTTCCTCAGTACTAGTTCTATATACATGAATTTTGTTCAGAAAAAGTTTATTACTTTAAAAAGATAAAAATATTATTTTCTCAGTGATCTCTTATTTTATGGCCAAGAACTCTGGGAAGTTCTTATAGTTTGTCTTCTGTGTTATTTAACGAGCTGCGTGGGTGATGCCCAGCCAGAGAGCCCACTAGAGCTTTGCTTTCCTACAACAGTGCTCCATCTCTCTAGAAGATCAGTGAATTCATATCATAGCCCAGCTTTTGTAGTAAGATTGTTTTGAGAGATCTTTGTGCATTTTCCCAGGGACTACACACTCAGATGCTTGCAGGGCCTATAGATGACCTGAATAAATGGTGGCCAGAAGGTTTCTGGAGAGTAGAGGAGAGACAGTTATTAGCTTCATCCAGCTGCTGTCATTTGGAAATACAGGGCCAGGGTTAACAAATTTAATGTTTCAAGAGAAGCCAGAAGTCAGAATTCTTACGTTAAGTCTCCAAAATTTTAAATATTGGGAACAATTCAAAACTTTTTTTTTTTTTTTTTTTTTTGGTACTGGGGTTCCTGGAAGCCCTTCTACCTCTGGGCTACACTCCCAGACCTATTTTATACTTTTTTTATTTTTGGAAACAGTGTCAATTAAGCAAGCCAGCGCGGCTGGCTTCGAACCTGCGGGATACTCCTGTCTCCGCCTCACAAGCGCCGGGGATTACAAGTGTGCGCCACCTGCTCAGCTCAAAACTTTTTTTGACCCTGAGGATCCAGGAGGATAGCTATAGGTTAAATCAGGTCATAGTTTGCCAATTTGTAGTCAATTACATGAAACTCTGTATCATCTACAAAATGTTGAAGACTATCCAGTGTATTTAATATTTTTCATACTTAGACTTGTCTGTAAGTGAGAGGGAAAAGTCCTCCTGAAAACCTGGATGAACTAGTGTAGCTACTATGGTAGCTGTTGGGAAGCTCAAAATTAAATTAGGTTTTAATTGCAGCAACCATCCATCTAGTTTTATGGAATAATTGTTTTTTTCTCTATTAGAAAGTACTTTGTGTTTTTAATTTTGTGTAATAATCTCTGATGTTTCTGTTACGTGAAATTGTCTAAAATCCTTTTACATATGTAGGTAGTACATATGTCAAATGTGTGAGGGTCATTTAAGTTTATGTGTACAAGATTTCAATACATACTCATGAGAACAAGCTTCTTCTTTCATATAATTGGAGGAACATGTTTCCACATTAATATAAATTTTATTCTTTCCTATTAAACCCTAAGCCAACTATAGATAATGTTTTAAGCCATTTCCTAAGAAAGTATGATTCTCATGTCTGGCAAACACACATGTATAATATGGACTGGGGATTGAACCTAGGGACATGCTACTTCCAAGTTTTATCCCCAGCCCTATTTTATTATTTTGAAACAAAGTTTTACTCCTTGATGAGGCTGTCTTCAAACCTGTGATCTGTCTGTCTCAGCTTCCCAAGTACTGGGATTATAGGTGTGTGCCTCCATGCCCAGTTTAGCAAATATTTTTAAAGTATCAAATATTTTATTTTATTTTCTATTTTTTTGGTGGTACTCGGGTTCCTGGAAACCCTTCTACCTCCGGGCTACACTCCCAGACCTATTTTATATTTTTGAAACAGGGTCTCTTACGCCAGTGCGGCTGGCTTTGAACCTGCGCGATCCTCCTGTCTCCGCCTCCCAAGCGCGGGGATTACAAGCGTGCGCCACCACACCTGGCTAAAGTATCAAATATCTAAAATATTAAAATATTTTTGAATTTTTCTGTTTGATTTTTTTTTTTGTATGTGTGTGTGTGGTACTAGGGATTGAGCCCAGAGACATTCTACCTCTGAGCTCTTCTGTCAGCCCTATTTTTTATTCTTTATCTTGGAACAGAGTCTTGCTAAGTTGCAGAGGACCTCAGTAAGTAGCTAAGGCTGGCCTAACCTATGATCCTCTTGTCTCAGCTTCCCAAGTACTGGGAGTATGCCATCATGCCTGGCTTGTTAAACATTTAATATAAGGCAAATGGTTTGGAAAGCAGAGTATACCAGTAGTGGTAAAAATGGTGCTTTTGAAGATATTTTAATATGTTTTGGTTACTACTGCACATTCTTGTGTTTTAAGATGTAGAATATGGATTCTGCTTCTGGGTCCTGGGTGTAGTAAGTAATCATTAAGACCAAATTGAAGAAAACTGCCAATTGGCTCAGGGACCTTTAAAAAAATAAAATTAAAAACTACTCTGACAAGCCGGCATGGTGGCACACGCTTGTAATCCAAGTTATTGGGAGGCTGAGACAGGAGGATAGCAGGTTCGTGGCCAGCCTCAGCTACTTAGGCCCTCCGCAACTCAGTGAGATCTGTTTCAAACTAAAGAATTAAAAACTAGGGGTAGGGGTGTAGCTCAGAGGTAGAATGTCCTTGGGTTCCATTCCTAGTACCGTAAAAACCAAAACCAAAACAAAACAAAAAAATGATTGTGCTCTTTGGAATGATCATTTTAGGTGTTTCTTTTGTAAGTTATGTGGATAGTTATCAAACAGCTCATTAGCATTCACTTTATAGTGATGAGGTTAAAGCACATGGGTTAGAGAACCTAAGTTAGTGAATCACCTATGGTAAAGCAGGATGGAATTGAAGGCAGGCGTCTGGGAGTCAGGATCGCATTTGCCTCCTCATTTTTGATGGATCCAAATTGTTCCATAAAAAAATAGTCAACTTTATTTTGGCGAGTTGTCTTTTAAACATTTGATGTTCCATGAGAGCTGGGGTCTTATTTTTAATTTCCACAGCTACATTCCAAATGCTCTGAAATAGCTGCTCATTTAAATAATTTTGGAACATATTCACTACAATTTAGGTCATAATAAGATGTCATTAATTATTTACTTTTTTTGTTTCTTTTTCCTTTTTTTGCGTACTGGGGGTAAAATTAGAGGCTGGGATTACAAGTGTGTGCCACCATGCCCGGCTTCTTTTTTGTTTCTTCTTTTTTATGGTACTGGGGGTTGGACCTAGGGACATTCTGCCTTCAAACTATACCCCCAGCCCTATATTTTGTTCTTTATTTTGAGTGAAACAGGGTTTCAAAGTGTATATACAGTGTGAGTATACCTTATTTGAAATGTTTGGGAACAAAAGTGTTTCAGGTTTTTTTTTTTAGGTATTAGAAATTTTTTTCAGATTTAGAATATTCATATGAGATATCTTGGGGATGGGACCCAAGTCTAAACACAAAACTCATTTATATTTCATATGTACATTATGTATATTACTTGAAGGCAATCTTTTTTTTTTTTTTTTTTTGATCCTGGGGCTTGGATTCAGGGACATTACATTGTTACATTCCCAGGCCTTGGATTAGGGTCTTGCTAGGTTGCTGAGTCTGGCCTTGAATTCTAGATCCTCCTGTCTCAGCTGCTGGGCTTACAGACTGAAGGTAATCATATATTTATTTATTTGTTGGTACTGGAAATTGAATCAGGGACATTCTACCTCTGAGATATACCCCCAGCTTTTTAAATTTATTTATTTATTTTTTTGTGGTACTGGGGTGGAACCCAGGATCTTTCTAACTCCGGGCTATACTCCCAGACCTATTTTATATTTTATTTGGAAATAGAGTCTCACTAAGTTGCTGAGACCTCACTAAGTAGCTGAGGCTGGCTTGAAACCTGTGTGATCCTCTTGTCTCCACCTTCCAAGAGCGGGGATTACAAGCATGCGCTGCCAGGCCCAGGTAAATTTATTTGTTTTATTTATTTATTTATTTATTTATGTATTTATTTGCAGTACTGTGGATGGAACCCAGGGCATTCTACCTCCGAGCTACACCCCCATCCCCTATTTTTATTTATTATTATTATTATTATTATTATTATTATTATTATTGTTATTATTATTATTATTATTTTGGTGGTACTGGGGTTCCTGGAAGCCCTTCTACCTCCGGGCTACACTCCCAGACCTATTTTATATATTTTTTTATTTGGAAACAGGGTCTCTTAAGCCAGCCAGGCTGGCTCTGAACCAGCGCGATCCTCCCGTCTCTACCTCCCAAGTGCTGGGATTACAAGTATGCGCCACCATGCCCGGCTTATTTTTTATTTTGAAACAGGGTCTCACTGAGTTGCAAAGGGTCTCACTGAGTAGTAGCTGAGGCTGTCAGTGATCCGTGATCCTCTGGTCTAAGACTCCCAAATGCTGGGATTACAAGTGTGTGCCACCACACTGCCTCTAACCCTAACCCTAACCCTAACCATGCCCAACTTATTTTTTATTTTGAAATAGAGTTTTGCTAGGTTATTGAGGACTTTGCCAAATTGCTAGTGCTGGCCTCAAATGTGCAATTCTCCTATCCTAGCCTCCCAACTATTAGAAGTTAAAGGAGTATACCACCCCACCCCACTATGCAGTATTTTAAAATAATTTTGTATGAAACAAAGTTTCATAGTGTCGAATTTTCCACTTGTGGTATCATGTTGGTACTCAAAATATCTTAGATTTTGGAGCATTTCAGGTTTCTGATTTTTTCCCCCCAATACTGGAGATTGAACCCAGGGGCATTCTATCACCGAGCTACACCCGCTGCCCTATTTTTTATTCTTTATTTTGAAATAGGTTCTCACTGAGTTGCAAAGGGCCTCAGTAAGTAGTTGAGGCTGTCCACAAACCATATCCTCCGGTCTTAGCCTCCTGAATGCTGGGATTACAAGCATGTGCCACCAGACTGGCTCCGTATCTTTTATTCTTTTTTTTTTTTTTTTTTTTTTTTTTTGGTGGTACTGGGACTACACTCCCAGACCTATTTTATATATATTTTTTAAATTTGGAAACAGGGTCTCTTAAGCCAATAAGGCTGGCTTCGAACCTGCACGATCCTCCTGTCTCCACCTCCCAAGCGCGGGGATTACAAGCATGTGCCACCACACCGGCTTTATTCTTTATTTTGAAACGGGTCCCACTGAGTAAATGAGGCTGGCCGTGAACCTGGGATTGTCTTGCTTCAGCCTCCCAAGTCCTGGGATTACAAGCAAGAGCCACTAGGCCAGAATTCTGATTGTGGATTAGGGACATTTAACTTGTACTAAATTAAGTCGAAAACATTTAAAAATGCTTTCTGTGGAAAAAAAATCTAAACAAGTACAATAATGCCATTTACTGCTGGGTAAGGTATTCATAACCTAGGAAGTAGCTGATCTTAAATGTTAATTGCAAAAGAAGATGCTGTCAGATGCTCTCTATTTAAGTAGTCTATCTCTGCATACAAATGACCACCCATACTGGTGATTTAAAACAACAAAGATCTCCTACCAGGCTCACTCCTTGGAGGCCAGAGACCTCTGCTCCTCACAAAAGGAGCTGCTCCACAGCAGGACAACAGGCTCCAGGGGGAAGTGAACCAGAGAGCAAGGGAGAGTGACAGCACACTGGTTTTGGGGACCAAACATTGGGTTTCAGGGTATCACTGCTTTTCTTTTCTCTTTTCTTTTCTTTTTTCTTTTCTTTTCTCTTCTTTCCTCTGAGTTATTCCCCAGCCCTACTTTTCAGTCTTTTTATTTTTATTTGAGGTATTGGGGATGGAACCCAGGGGCATTCTACCTCCGAGCTACACCCCGGTCCTATTTTTTAGTCTTTTTATTTTTTATTTTTTGAAACAGGGGCTCACTAAGTTGTGAGGGTCCTCCCTAAGAAAGAGGCTGTCTGTGGACAGGGATCCTCCAGTCTCATCCTCTTGAATGCTGGAATGCTGAGATTACAAGCGTGTGCTACCATGCCCGTCTCTATATCTCTTTATTTTCTGTGTTAGACATGAAACACTAAGCGTAGCTCAGTGTTCAGGAAGGAATTACTCAAAAAGGTGAAAAGCAGGAGGTGGGGATCTTTGGCGGCTTTTACGTCAATCAGAAAAAGCAAGAAAAGAGATAACTTGCTTCATTTGGGCTTATACTGACATAATAATCCCCTTACATTAATTACAGTGCACCAGTAAAAATATTTATAAAACCATGCTACTTATCTATTACTACTTTTTATAAGTGCTAAATAAGTAACAATAAAAATCAACATGCATTCTATAAAAAATATTTATAGAGCCTGTTTGAAGTAAAACTGAAATTCCTTATAAAATAACAATACTAACAATTACTAATCCTTTATAATACTTAATGAGTTTTCACAATGCCCTGTAGGTTGAGACGGTATCTACCTTCTATCCTCTTTTACAAATTGGAGAACTGAGGCCCAAGTTGTTCAGAGTACCTTAGGGAGAGTCACCAATTTTAGCTTTCAGCCTCATCTTTTTTCACCTCTTTCTCTTATTTGAAGAATGATTTCAATTACTTCACTTTTTACATAAATACCACGTATTCTATTTCGTCTGAAAGAGTTAATTTTTATTTACCTATCTATCCCTTTAATCTATGTATCTATCTACTTATTTTTGCAGTACTGGGGACTGAACCAATGGGCATTCTACCTCTGGGTGACACCCCAGCCCTATAAGTTGCAGCGGGCCTCCCTAGTTGCTGAGGTTGCTGACCACAAACTTGAAATCCTCCTGTCTCAGCTTCAAGTACTGAGATTACAAATATGTACCACCGTGCTTGGCATTTTATTTAGTGTGTGTGTGTGTGTGTGTGTGTGTGTGTGTGTGTGTGCGCGCGCGCGTGCGCGCGTGTGTGTGGGGTGGGGTGGGTGCAGAGTATTGAACCTAGGAGTATTCTACTTCTAAGCTACACCCCAGCCCTATTTTATTTTTTTATATGGAAACAGGGTCTTGCTAAGTTGCTGAGGGCCTTTGTGAGTTGCTGAGGCTGGCTTTGAACCTGCAATCCTTCTTTCTCAGCCTCCATAGTACTGAGATTACAGGCCTGTGCCACCATGTCTGGTTAAGAGCTAATTTTTTAATGTCTAATTGAAGATTTTAACACACTAGTTTTCTGGTATCAATAAAGATGTTTGTTGCTTTTCTGCCAGCAGCAAGAATCCTTTTTGCTATTTTTGTAACTGGGTGAGGTCTGATTTCTCCAGAATTGTGCCATACTGTGGTTAGCCATGGTCTGTCTACAAGGGGAAAATATATTTACTCTTCTTTAAAATCATTGGTTTTCTAAGAAATATGCCATTTACTATACCAAATATGAGTAAGTCTTTCTCGAACAAAATGCAGTGGTCACTTTGATATGAGATACGGCTGTTCTCTCCACAAGAAGTCCAAAGCACCAAGCCCACAGATCTTTGGTACCTACTTTTATTTTTCAGTACTAGTGATTGAACCCAGGGGCATTCTACCTCTAAGCTATGCCGTCAGCCCTTTTTATTTTTTATTTTGAAATGGGGATCCTGCAGTTCTCCTGTCTCAGTCTCCCAAGTATTGGCATTATAGGCATATGCACTATTGTCTCCTATCGTATTTTATTATTATACATTAGAAAAATATAATGGTACAGAAAATTCTTGGAGAAATTTGATAGTATTTTTGTATGGTTTTCGATGTCAAACATATCTTTGTCGATGCTAAATGTTTCCTTTAGCATGAGTATTTTGCTGAAGTCATACAAACCTTTTAATTTGCCTATAGAATGGCCTAAATTATTTTGACTTTAATTGAATGTAGTATATTAGTGGCCACATTTAAATATTTTTAGTAGAATATTTTATTCAGAAATACAAAAAAAAAAAAGTGTTCCAACCACACACAGAAGGGGTATGGGTAAGAGGGAGGCATCGGTCCCAGCCCCAGCCCCAGCCCATGTGTTTTTGGCAGCAATAAGGGATGGGGGTAATGCCCCCCCAAAAAAGAATGGTGTATGTGTGTGTATGGGAAGGAGGGGGTGTAAAAGCTGTGGGGAGTGGTAGCGGGATGGGACAGATGAGGTCAGTACTGGGCACATGGCAGGTGGCTGGCCATTTCATAACATTTCTTGTCGATCGAACCACCATGGACACCTTCTTTATCCATCAGCAGGACTAGCATCTTGGCAGTCATGGTGACAGTGGTGTTAAAGGTGGGAGCTCAGATCACAGAACATTTCTGGCCCCCGGGTGTCAGCCCATTTACGAAAAAACTTGACTGGTCTTTACCAACCAGGACACCAACCTCAGCTGGCATGATGTTTACGAAGGTTTTCCCCGGGACAGCGGCCCAGACAGAGGGCGAGTCTTTGTAGCCCACGAAGGCCGCGTCCTGAAAGGTCCAGTTCGCCATGAGGTCCATGTAGGTGTTCTCCAGGCCATGGTGCTGCTGCTGGGGCCGCGGACTGAGCTTGGACTGCCTCTGGCTGGTGGGCGGGGGATGGCAGAGAGCCCTGAGCACAGGCTGCTGTCCTGTCACGGCTCTGCTAGCTGTCCATTTTTAAATTTTTACTGAATGGAAGTGCTTTGATTTATTTGTATTACATATTCCCATAACCCATTTAACCTTTTTTCTCAACAGTCCTGATATCTTGAGTTATGTGGAATGGAAAGTTATTTTGGTTGTTTCCTTTTGAATGTGTATAGACTGAGGCTTAGAATGTTAGTGTCCCTTAGGATTGCTTGCTCTTTAGAACAAATAGATATTTTTTTAATTGTTAAACTCACTAGGGGTAAAAATAACATTAAATTTTCCGCACAGTCTATATATTCTAGTTAAACATATTGTATCCCACCTCTCCTTCTTGTGTGCTCTGAGTGGGCTTTCTGACCCCTTAATAGTTCAAAATCTTGTAGAAATTATGCTATTTACAGGGAAATGGATGAAACTGGAGAACATTATGCTAAGTGAGAGTAGTCAGTCATAAAAAATAAGGAATTGGATGTTCTCCCTAACATATGGAAGCAGGGAGAAAAAGGGTCATAGGAGGAACTCTAGATGGAGGAGGAGAAATCATAGATGAGCAAATAAGGAGGCCTACCTGGGGGTGATGGGAGGGGGAGGGAAATTCCTGAATATACATGGTATACATTCACAAACATATTAAAGTCAATCCCTAAGCCAAACATGAGAAGGAAGGAGGGGGAGGGAATGGGGTGGGAATTGGGGAAGGGCTAAATGAGTAATGTGTGCATGCATGCCTCTACCATTTGTACTCCATTAAGATGTATGACTACCGTGCACCAATAAATAATAAAAAAATCTTGATGTGTTTTCCCACAAAATAGTATTATATTTAATTATATTTATTCTGCTGTAGAAAGTTGAGAAAAAGCTTCTCAAGTACGGAGATTAAGATTTATTTCAGATTTTTGTAAGTTTGACTCCTGTGGATATGTACCCAAAGAAATACATTTTTCTTCATTTATTTTTAAAATAACTCTTTTTTTCCCCTTCTCTATAATCCCAGGGTTGGGGGGAGGCAAGGACAATCAGAAGCCATCTGGTAAGCAATCCCGCTCCAGTGACCTGCTCAGGTGTCAGGCACTCTTGGTTTTTCCTCCTTAATTCGCCCTTAGGTTTATTTGTTTTTCAAGTAAAGAAAAGAAGCACTTGGGGTAGAAGAGAACATTTCCTACTTGGCAGCCTGACAGCCACGTAGGTCTACCTGTAAAACCTTGTTACAGGGTTTCCACGGAGCTCCGATCCGCACTGTATGCCTCTGGGAGTCCCTTGGTGTGTGGAGTTGCTTTCATGTGTTCTTGTCAGCCTTTGGAAACATCCCTGCTTCCTGGGCTTGCAGAAATATTTCTGAGCCAGTGCACCTGGTGTTTGAGCCTCGGATACTCACTGTGTGTGTTCAGAGTTGAGGAGTCACACAAAACAAGCACAAATGGCTGGCCATCCCTCATCAGCAAATGTATCCCAGCCTCCTCTTCATTAACACAAGCATATCGATTTCTCCGAGTTTGGTGAATGCCATTCAATTCCTGACATGAGGTTATAGTTAGAATTAAATACAGCAAAGCCTCATTTATTGAAACTAGCTCGAGTAAGAGGAAATCAGTGATAATTAGGATGTTTGAATGGGCACATTTAAAATTTTTATATTACTTTCAGTTAAATATTGTACACTGAGTACAAAAATGCTTCTAAAAAGTCAGTTCAGTGAAACCTCATTGAATAGAGTGATTTGTATGCAGCATGGATTTTATATGAATACTTCAGAAATATGTTTAAAATAGCTTATTCTCTTGACTAGTTTAAATTTCCTTTCTATGGCCTTATTTATATTAATTGGATAGCTCCTCTTTCTCAAAATAAAAGACATAGGAAATTCAGGTTCTGCTCTATTACTAGTAGAATTTAATCACATTTCACTATCCAGTGGACTACAGTCTTGATTCATTTCAGGTTTCTGATGGCTTTGAGTTGTAGTTAATATCTGGATAATTCCTGTCCTGGAAGAAGTTAGAATGATGGCTGCAGTGCTTTCATGTGGTAGAAAGTGATTAAAAATCCATCAATTCAAAAGAGAGTTGTTTAAGCCGAGCATGGTGGCGCACGCTTGTAATCCAGTACTTGGGAGGCTAAAAAAGGAAGATTGCAGGTTTGTGACCAGCCCCAGCTACTTAGCGAGGTCCTCTGCACTTAGACCCTGTTTCAAAATAAAAAAGAATTTTAAAAATGGGGCTGCGGGGTGGAGCTCAGAGGTAGAATGCCCCTGGGTTCCACCCCAGTACTACAAAAACAAAACAAAACAGAAAACAAACTTTTTTTTTTTTTTTGGTGGTGCTGGGGTTCCTGGAAGCCCTGCTACCTCTGGGCTACACTCCCAGACCTATTTTTACATTTTTATTTGGAAACAGGGTCTCTTAAGCCAGTGCGCGCAGCTGGCTTCGAACCTGCGTGATCCTACTGTCTCTGCCTCCCAAGCGCGGGGATTACAAGCGTGCGCCACCACGCCCGGCGAGAAAACAAACTTTGATTGGAACATTCATAGTTTAATAAAATGGAAATACAGCCGGGCATGGTGACGCATGCTTGTAATCCCAGTACTTGGGAGGCTGAGACAGGAGGATCACACAGGTTCGAAGCCAGCTTCAGCTACTTAGTGAGGCTCTCAGCAACTTAGACCCCTGTTTCCAAATGAAATATAGGTCTGAGAGTGTAGTCCAGAGGTAGAAGGCCCCTGGGTTCCATCCCCAGATCACTAACTAACTAAATAAATAAAATGGAAATACTTTTTGTGGTAATGGGGATGGAACCCAGGGGCATTCTATCTCCCAGCTACACCTCCAGCCTTATTTTTAGAATTCTTTATTTTGAGACAGCGTCTCATTGAGTTGCAAAGGGCCTCACTAAGTAGCTGAGGCTGTCCTCAACCACAATCCTCCCAATCCTTCTGTCTCAGCCTCCCGAATTCTGGGATTACAAGAGTACACCACCACTCCAGGTGGAAATACTTTTTTTCAGTACTTTTGTACAGGAAATATTCATCAAGAAGGATCCAATAACCAGTAGTACTTTAATTTGGGTCTATTTGACATTTGATTCTATAACGCCCTTTAATGGTAAAAATTGAATTCATTTTAATTTTAAAAGAAGTGGATAACATCTGAGATTGAGTCTAGCAAGGTACATTTGTCAGAAATAGTATGATAACCTCTATCTCCAGCTAAAAGTAGGGAGAAGAGGCTGCCTGGGACCTGTGTTCTGGTAGGGGGGAATAGATTCTGTTGTCTGTAACCTCTACTACATTATACATTAGCACTCCAAAGATATTTTCAGCCTTTCACTTCTGCATTTCAGTTCTAACAACAAAGAAGTGTTTATGGGTGTTCTCAAGCAGAGATTTTACTTCTGGATATTTTCTCTCTCCGGGGTCTTTAGAAAGCTAAACGCTGTTGATAGTAGTTGGTGGATGTAAGAGAGATTCTGTACCTAGTTGCTGGTGTTGCTTTTGAAATTAGTTGCTAGATGTCAGTTTCTGAATAATCTGAAAATATTCTTGAGACTCAGTAATACATATTCAGCAAGTGATTAGCCAAAGGCAGCACTCAGAGGAGGCTACAGAAACTAGCCCTCTTTCCTAGCTCCAGTAAGCTAGTCTCTCAGGTCGTCTGTTATTGTTTCCAAACTTAAAGACACCAACCACCGGGACGCCGCTGCTTCTCACTTCCTAGTACCAGCTTAATGTATTACCAAAATTGTGGTTACTCGAGAACACTTTATTTTTTTGGTGCTGGGGATTGAATCCAGAGGCGAATGTATTCTATTTCCTAGCTACACCCCCAACCTTTTTAATTGTGTGTGTGTGTGTGTGTGTGTGTGTGTATGTATGCATGTATGTATGTATGTATAGTACTGGGGATGGAACCTGGGGCATTCTACCTCTGAGCTATACCTTCAGCCCTATTTTTTTATTCTTTATTTTGAAATAGGGTCTCACTGAGTTGCAAACGCGAACTGCCTGTCTCAGCTTCCCAAATGCTGGGATTCCAAGCATGTGCCACCATGCCCAGCTCTATGTTTTATTTTGAAACTGAGTCTTGCCAAGTTTCTGGGGCTCTTGCTAAGTTGCTGAGGCTGTCCTTTAACCTGAGACCTTCATATCTTAATCTCTCAAGTACTGGGATTACAGGCATGCAGCACCATGCCCAGCTACCACTATTTAAAAATGCCTGTGAAGCCGGGCGTGGTGCTGCATGCTTGTAATCCCTGCACTTGGGAGGCGGAGACAAGAGGATCGCACAGGTTCGAAGCCAGCCGCGCTGGCTTAAGAGACCCTGTTTCCAAATAAAAAAAGTATAAAAATAGGTCTGGGAGTGTAGCCCGGAGGTAGAAGCGTTTCCAGGAACCCCAGTACCACCAAAAAAAAAAAAAAAAAAAAAAAAAAAGCCTGTGTTATGTTAAGCATGGAATGGGGATACTGGGTAGAGAACAGAAGACTGATGGTCAGCACCTTCCCCTCTGCCTGGGTGCCATCCTGGAATGCACTAAATTTACCTTCTATGTTGCATTTTTTTCATTCTTTACTCTCAAAGTATTCAGCATTTATCTCCTCTATATGAAACATTGGGCTAATTGCTATATAAGTACAGAGGTCAGTGAACCACAGAGCCTGTCTTCAGTGTGGAATACAGATTAGCCTATAGTTCCTGACCACTGCTGTAATTCCTGAGGACAAGATCCAGATGTACCCTACTGGCAGGTGGTAGGCTGTACTGTTTGTAAAATTTGATGTTGATAGTGGAGTAATGGCCGCTGGGTAGGCCCCTTGAGCATCCAGGTAGGGTGTTCATCCTGAGGTCTCATCCTGGGTAAAGCTTCCCCCAGGTCCTTCTGAATTGCTTCCACTCCAGATCTCAGCATGAACTCTGAGGTCTCCATCTGACTGTGTAATTATTTGTATACATGTCATTTGTACCTGAGAGTACGTTCGCTCCTCTAGGAAGGAAATAGTCATGGTATATGTCTTATACTTTACATTATCTTCTGTTACTTCTTCCTCCTAAAAATTAGAAAAACTTAGTTATATTTCATTGAATCAGAGTTTTATTGAACAAGCATCTCTGGTTTTTCATGGCAGTGAATTCATAAAAACTCCCCAGTAAAAGCAGGTGTTTTAAAGCCAGTGGTATTTTCCCACAGGCACAATGTCATATTTGGGTATTTACTTCCTGATAAGGCCATGGCATCAAGAAAATCATGAATGGACCAGTAACATGCCATAAAATCAGTGATACAATAATTCAATAATTATAAACCTCCATGGTCATTTAAAATTAAAAAGTTACATTCTAGCCAGGTGTGGTGGTGCATGCTTGTAATCCCCGCGCTTGGGAGGTGGAGACAGGATTGTGCAGGTTCAAAGCCAGTCGCGCTAGCTTAAGAGATCATGTTTCCAAATAAGAAAAAGTATAAAATAGGTCTGGGAGTGTAGCCTGGAGGTAGAAGGGTTTTCAGGAATCCCAGTATTACCAAAAATAAAAGTTACATTCTAAATCTAATAAAATTGGCATGGTATAGTGTACACTCTAGCATTACCCCCAGAAGTCTCCATGTTGAAGAAAAATGCATGTGGTTCTAGAAGCACAGTTTTCTGGATCTATTTATTGTATAATAAATATCCACTAAAACTATTTGCATTCTAGATTTGGACAGGAAAGATTTGGAGAATCTGAGTCTCTCAAATGCCTGTGGACGTCTTGAGTGGGTGCTGCCTCACATAGTACACTTCCTGGGAGTGAGCCTGGAGGCTACAAAAAGCACTGGGGCTGTCCATACCTGGCATTGTTGGTGCATTGTTGGTGGTGAGAACAGGATGTTTGTATTCTGAAAAGCGTTTTTAAATAAAAAGACTGAAGCCAGGCGTGGTGGCACATGCTTGTAATCCCAGCATTTGGGAGTCAGAGACTGGAGGATTGCGGTTCGCGGACAGCCTCAGCTACTTAGTGAGGCCCTCCGCAACTTAGTGAGACCCTGTTTCAAAATAAAGAATAAAAATAGGGCTGGGGTGTAGCTTGGAGGTAGGATGCCCCTGGATTCCATCCCCAGACCCGCCAAGAAAAATAATAATAAATGAAAGGACTGATCTTCTATATTTCTCCTGGCCTTTATCCCTTCAAAGTTCTACTCATAAGCTAAAATAAAGATGAGAATTGAAAGCTTCAAAACACACTTGCTAAGTCATTAGGCTGCTTGTAAGAGAGGACCGTCAGATATTCTCTTTAGGGTAGCTGAGTTGGCATAGGCTTGTGAGAATGCAGGCAAATGGTGTGGCAAAAAGAGCACTGGACTTGGGCCAGAAGAACTGACTGTGCACCTTACTGCACTTGTGGCCCTGGACAGGACGCTTCTTGGAGTTTCCACCTCCTTTCCTGCAGTGTGAGCATGAATAACCTCACTCAAAGAACTGTAGGGACTGAGGCAGTTACTTTACCCGGTGTAGGAAGCTTTCTATAAAATTAAGTAGTTGAAGTATTGATTGGTGAGGCAAACAGGCAATGTGATCTGCCCTTCTTGGCCCTGGAATAGAAAGCAGATACCTAAACAGAAAGAGTTCCAGGGGAACTGGGGACGAGAGGGCGGAGGGCTGTATTTCTCACTTAGCAAATCCTTTCTGAGAGGGAGAGATGAATGTCTGTAGTCTGAATTGTTAGGAAAAGCCAGAGAGAGAGGGAGAGGGAGAGGGAGAGGGAGAGGGAGAGGGAGGGAGAGAGGGAGAGAGGGAGAGAGGGAGGGAGAGAGGGAGAGAGGGAGAGGGAGAGAGGGAGAGAGGGAGAGAGAGAGAATGGCATTAGGTGTGCTGTTGATGTCTTACCTAGAACCCAGTCTGCATTTTGATGACAGTGGTATGTTGCTCAGTAACCAAAGTATTATTTGGTCCAAACTATTGTAGCAAATTTTTTTTGGCAGGTATGCACCTGTTGATACTGAGCCTGGCAGGCACTAATAGTTTTATACCAAATGCTACAAAGTAACCACAAATTTATAGTGACTTAGATTAAATTGAAGCTTAGATTATATAGGTACTATGCTCTAGCAATTCTAAGGCAATTATCAAGCAAGTGTACTACTAGAGAAAATTGTTGCCTGTTGTACTAAATTAGTTTCAATGATGTTTTTCTAGGTCAGGAATTTTCATTGTCTGGAATGCTTCTTTAAAGAATATGCTAAATTTTTTAACTACAAACAGTTCCTTATACCCTGTTACATCTGGTGATTTAAATAGGATTAAAGACAAAGAAAACATGATTAGAAAACATAGTAGGCCGGTGCTGGGGCCTCTGAGGCTGGGATCAGAGCCTGCCAAGGGGTGAGGCCAGTGCCAGGGTCTGCGAGGCTGGGATCGGAGCCTCCTGTGAGGCAAGGCCGGTGCTGGGGCCTCCGAGGCTGGGATCAGAGCCTGCCACGAGGCAAGGCCGGTGCCAGGGCCAGCGAGGCCAGAATCTGAGCCTGCTGTGAGGCAAGGCTGGTGCTGGGACCTCCAGGGCCGGAATGGGAACCTGCTGAGGGGTGAGGCTGGTGCCAGGGCCAGCAAGGTCAGGATCGGGGCCTGCTGTGAGACAAGGCCAGTGCTTGGGCCTCCGAGCCCGGGATCAGAGCCTGCCAAAGGGAGAGGCCAGGGCCAGTGAGGGTGGGATTGGAGCCTGCCGTGAGGCAAGGCTGGTGCTGGAGCCAAGGAGGCTGGGATCGGAGCCTGCCATGCGGTGAGGCCGGTGCTGAGGTCAGCAAGGCCAGGACTGGTGTCTGTCATTTGGTGAGGCCATAGCTGGAGCCAGCAAGGCCGAGATAGGAGCTATCCTAAAGGCAAAGCTGGTGCTGGGGCCTACAAGGCTGGGATCGGAGCCTGCCATGAGGCAAGGCTGGTACTGAAGCCAGCGAGGCTGGGATCAGAGCCTACTGGGTGGCCAGGCTGGTGCTGGGGCCTTCAAGAGTGGGATCAGAACTTGCAAAGCGGCTTCCACAGAGAAATATCACAGAAGATAAAAAAATCGGATGCTTTCCTAATATGCAAAACTAGGGAATCTAGTGGAAGAAGGGGCCCTATGGAAGAGCAATTAAAGTGACCAATCAGAGGGAATGGGATGGGGGAAGATGGAATCTCTTTAAAGCACATGATATATGTAAATAAATATATCAGTGTTAAACACTAAATCAAGCATGGGATTGAGGGAGGGTGAGCGAATGGGATGGGGATTGGATAAAGGTTAATTGGATGATGTGTACTTGGATATCCTAACAAATCTTGTAATCCATTGTGGTGTTGGGCTACAATGCACCAATAAAAATATATTAAAAAAAGAGAAAATATAGTAACCATCCAGGCACGGTGGTGCTTGCTGCATCCCTTTAGTCCCAGTACTTGGGAGGCTGAGACAGGAGAATCACAGATTCAAAGCTAATTTCAATAGCAACTTTTAGACCCTGTTTCAACATAAAAAAATAAAATAGGGCTGGGAGTAGCTTGGAGGTAGAATCCCCCTGGGTTCAATTCCTAGCACCACACAAAACCAAACCAAAACCAAAGCATAGTACTCTTCCACAGAATTTATTAATTTATTCTGTGATTTACACAGAATAATAGAATCCACAGAATTCATAAACTTTAGGAGTTATCTACTCTCTTCTGCCTGTGGAGAAATTCATACACTGGGAGGTTAAAAAAAATAACCTTGTCCAGGGTTACTTTGAACATTGATATGGAGTCACTCTCCTCACCATCACTGGTATGCTTTTTCCTCTGCATCATGCCCACCCTCTAAGAAAGTTCTCATATCATTTGTTGTTTTTAAGTTAAACTAATTTAAAAACAAAACAGTATTTTTTGTTTTCTTAAAGAATTTACCAACCAAAATGATTTAGTTGCTTCTCTTTCTCTTTGAGACCATCGTTGTTTGATCCTGCAGTGGCACTTCTACATATGTAACTAAAGGGACAGATTCTTGTATGTCCACGTTGATAGTATTGTTATCTGCAGTAACCAAACTGTGGAAGCAACCTGTATTGGACAGATGAGTAGATAAACAAAATGTGGAATATACAGACATGAGATCAGTCAGCCTTAAAAAGGCAGGGCATTCTGATACTTGCTATAGCACATGTGAAGGCATTATGCTAAGTGGAAATAAGCCAGCCACAAAAGGGCAGGTGTGTGATTTCACTTATATAAGGTATTTGGAGTGGTCAGAT
Organism: Muscardinus avellanarius; assembly: GCF_963383645.1. NCBI lineage: Eukaryota > Metazoa > Chordata > Mammalia > Rodentia > Gliridae > Muscardinus > Muscardinus avellanarius. The sequence goes on from NC_137790.1 coordinate 87,777,092, forward strand.
ACATAAACACAAAGTAAAATGGTGGTTCCTTGGGGCCTGGAGGAGGGGGAGCATGGGGAACCGCCCCTTCAGGGGAAGTTGAAAGAAGTTCTGGAGGCAGATGGTGGTGAGGCTGCAAAACAGGGTTGAATAAACACCACTGAGCTAGCTACCTAAACACAGTTAAAATGGTAAAAATTTTATGCTATTTCTATGACAATGGGAAAATAAGTTAAAAAAAAGTTACCTCTAAATAAAGCCAAGACTTTGAAAGGCTAAAAAAAAAAGTAATCATAGGAAGTGGACTCTGGCTGTTATCCTTGAATGAGATGGTAAAGCCTGATGGAAGGCATGCTGGCCTGAGCCCTGGCTGATGCTGGTACTGCTGTTAACTAGCTCTGTGAGCCACTCATCTGGCTATTAGTTTTCTCTCCAGTAAAGTATGGATGTAGTCTGGTTTGTGCCTAGCTTTTTGCCTGCGCTAAAATTCTGTCAGTCATTGACAAGTCCTCAGCAAATAAATGCTTGTTTAGTAATTGCTGGCTACATGAGGGTGAAGAGCTGGACACACTGCTGCTATGAGGGCAGCCCAGTTCTCCAGAACCAGTTCTGATTTTCTTGTCTGGGGCCTATTTGAAAACACAGTAGGCATCTTGAATCTGTGGTCCATCCTGCCTCACTGCTTTCTAGGCAGGAACCAAACTCTGTAGAGCCGTTGGGTTCCAGGGCTCCTGTGCCCACTTCTACATCATACCCAGACGCAAGGCTATTTCTCAGCGAGAGATTTTCACTGAACAGTTGCAATTTGAAATGGAATCTGTTTCTTTATTGCTGCCTCAAGGATGGAGCTGTTCCTCCAAAGTTTTTCTTACCTGGGATGATATGTCAATTTTATAAAAATTGTTTCTTTTTTTACTTTGGAACATAGGATTTGATACCAAGGAAATCCCTACCCTTAGGTTTCATATAAACTCATAGTAGCAGAACTTTGCCATTGTTAAACAGATATGGAATCATGGATAGGCTGGAACTTACTTGAACACTCTGCATGCCATGTGTGGTCAACATGTGGATATATTGGGTGAGAGGAGGTATGGACAGCCTGGTGTGATAAAGAAAGGCCATTTATTAGGTTGCTGAACACCTCCTTAAGTTGCTGAGACTAGTCTTGAACCTGCGATTCTCCTGGCTCAGTACTAGCATTATAGGCATGCACCACCATGTTGGCTTCATACTTTTTTTTTAAAGCCCAATTTTTGTCCTTTGTTTTACAGCAAGGACTAAGTTGCATAGGGCTTTACTAAGTATCTGAGGCTGGATGTCAACCTGCGATCCTCCTGTCTCAGCCACCACGCCCAGCTGCAAGTTCCTATACATCTATTTATGGTGTCTTTTTGGAATGCAGTTGGTGTGATCAGATACTCTTCTTATTTTATTTGCACCTGTGTATTTCTATGTGCTAGTTGCTCTAAATCTATTTTTAACTTCTGCTCTAACACTAATTTATTATGGGTC